>NC_083872.1:62036483-62343083 GCF_032452875.1 Bos javanicus | reverse complement strand
TTAAAAAAAGTTTGGTTGGCTTTCCTCTAGGCCAGGGCTGCTGTGTTTTCTGAATGATAACTCTGAGCCTTCCCGGGGAACAGGTAAAATTGAAAAGTCTTTTTATTTCCATAGGCTTAAGCCAACCCCCTCAAAACAAGCCATTCCAGGGCTGAGCTGGAGCAGGGCTAACGCCGCGGTTGGCAGCTCATGCGCGGCCTCCTCCTTGGCGAGCCCAGACGTCGCTCTTATCCACTTCAGCTGTCTTTTGAAAGCCTCCTTCTCACAAAAGACAGAGTTGATCTCTAGGGCCTGGGAAAATAGAAAATTCTCACACTGTGATGGGAAACACTGTCAAGACCCAAAACTCTATAGTGAAGCACCAGACACCAGTGTGTAATCGCAGATAAAGCCAGCGAACAGGGCTGTGAGGCAAGAACAGCAACAAGGAAATTAAAATAGACCGGGAGGCTGGGAAAAAAAGTGATAGCAGAGGACCCAATACCAGGTCACTCTCCAGAGCGTGCTCAGTCAATGTTTAAGTCATTTATTAACTAGGGTGTATATTTCTTTTCTCCTCTGTGTGTCCTCGTATGTCCTAAGGTGGGTGCCTAGATTTTAGGGCTAATGCTTGCCTACTTGCTAAGTTGCTTCAGTCATGTCTGACTCTTTGTGACCCTATGGACTGTAGCCCTCCATGCTCCTCTGCCCATGGGATTCTCCAGGCAGGAATCCTGGAGGGGATTGTCGTGGCATCCTCCAGAGCATATTCCCTACCCAGGGATTGAACCTGCCTCTCTTATGTCTCCTGCATTGGCAGGCAGGTTCTTTATCTCTAGGGCCACCTGGGAAGCCCCTTTAGGGCTGATACCATGAGACTATTGCTAGGATCTGAAAGTAGGTTACCTTGCTTAGCAAGAAGAGGAAATGCAATATGTTGCTGTTCCATTGCTGATGGTTCCTGGCATCTAGTTTTCTGCTTTTGATGGGTGCTACATCCTGGCAAAGCCAGAGCTCTCACAAAGCACATCACTTGAAAAAGTCATTTCATATTCTTTAAGGATTCATATGTATATCCCTCTTGAGAGACTGACAGTTTGTATCTACCCACCCACTTACATAGTTATGTAGTTCTTATCATCAAATTACCTTGAAACTCAAAGGAGAGAGAGGATGTATTTTATCCACACCAGGTGACTAGGATGAGCCCTCCCTGCTGATGGTGGCGAGGTGGGAAGCTTCATAAGCCAGTGCCTCACTTTTGGACAAATGCTCTTTAAATAGATATTACATTGTATAAACAAGCAGGTCTCAAAAGAATATAATGTACATACAATGCACCACACAGTTAAGTGAGGTTTTGAGCTTTCAAATGTTCTGGGATCACATTTTCCAACAGAAATTGCGATTTCATTAGCATTTGTGGCTAGCTTTCCAGGGATGTTTGCCAAAAGGGATGAAAGCAGGAGAATAAAAAAGCAGCCCTTCCACAGGCCCCACAAAGGTGCTAATTAGTCATAGTTTTCCTCTCCGGGCAATGGCCCAGGATGCAGGGCTTGTGACCATAGACCTGTCTCCATTATGCCTGGGAAAACAACAAACACGTTCAATTAAATGAAAATTTTACTTTGTGGAGCTTTATGTCGACTAATGGCCCCCATGCAGACGAGAAGTGAGAAGAGTTATTATGCCCAAGATTATGAGAAATTATGCTCTATGGAGGAAAGTAGCCCATTGCCTAGGTAAGGTGAGCTTGAATTTTCTAATAGTGAGACTTTTTTGATACAGAATAGATGAGTTGCAGAGGGAGAATGGAGCAACGTTCTATGATAAAAATAAAAATCAATTTTTGTTTCTCCTTCAAGTGAATCCATGCTAACTTACCTACTCAAAACTTCTAATTTTCTAGAGTAGCTTCTTCAGTGGATCATTCAATACCATCAGGGGCCATTTATTGAATATTCACCATGTGCCAGGCTTTCTTATCTCTTTCTCTTCTGTGAAGAAGACATTATCATCCCCACTTTTCAGACAGGCAAGAAGAGAGCTAGTGAGGTGGAATCACTTACCTGAGTTCACACAAGTAGAATGTGATGAAACCAGATTTGAATCAAAATCTTTGATGTAACCAAACTCGAGTTCATTATCCATCTGAAAAGGTAGAAAAAGACCAGACCATGGCCCCAGATGTTGCCCTTCAGCCTATGCAAATGAGTTCTTTGAATGAATAAAACCTTATGCAATGCTACTGAATGATTAGATTAATGATCATTAATGAATGATTAGGTTAATTAGATAACTTGACTCTACACTCTTCCTGACACTTTGACAGCACAGTCCCAGGTATTTCTGAAGCAGAGCCATCCATGCAGTGACTATTACTGGGCATCAACTCTGTCTCAAATACTAAGCTAGTTGCTGAACCTTAGAAAGAGAAACTTCTCAGTGGTTTTGCTCTCCCTGTGCCCAGAGCAGTGCTTCTTGGAAGAAGGTGGAATGGTAGATTCCAAATTTATGGGTGAAAAAATGAAGGGAGAAATAGGATTTGGGGAAGAGGGAAGAGCTGTGCTATTGAAGAAGACAAGAGTGTGGCTGGCTAAACATTTGAAAAGTATGTGTGTGGCTAGCTATCCTTTGAATTTTGAAATGGGAAAATTTAGAAAAAGGCACAAGATGTGTTGTACATTGGGAACACACTTTGTTCTAAGTGATGATTTAGGATGCAGTATAGACCACAGCCTCAGAAGTTTACATTATGTTAGAGGAGACAGCACAGGGAATTGGTTATTGAGGCCACTTCACAGGGTTAATTTGAAGCAACCATCAGGGACAGGATCCATGCACTTTTTCAACTCAATTCTGAGGGCCATGTCAGATACAGATCCCTTGGCTAATGAGCAGCAGCCTGACCCTGTGTGATAAACCTGGGTTTCCATGTCCTTAATTATACCCTAAGGAGGAATAAGACAGTGTTCACAGGTGGACACTCACCCCCAACATAGGTTCCACAGTCAGCTTAGTCTGGAAGTGAATCCCAAGGTTGGTTCAGATGTGAAGGGACTTGAATCAGAGAGTAATAAAACAGGGGAAGGATCCTTAGGAAGGGGCCTGAGACAAGTTGTGGAGGAAGCCCATTTATTTTGATGACACATGGAAACTTGCAGAAATGCTTTGGGCCCTGTCTATTCATTTGAGTCCTGACCTACTTGTAGTGGTCTTAGCAAAAAAAAAGTGGTCAAAATAGAATTTCCAATCATCCTCAAGTCTCCTGAAAATCATATAGCAGGCTTCTGTACATAGTTCATATAAACTGTTATTAGTGACCTTAGTCATCATCTATTTTTCTAGTATCTTGCAAGGTTACTCTTCTAGGTACTATTGACTCCAGGGAATCCCTGAACAATGTAACTTATGAACTATTTGGGGAACTGTCTGTAGTCAACAGAACCACGTGACTTCCACCTCCAGATCCTGTGGAAATATCCCTAGTATTGTGGTTGCTCGAATCTGGGGCCATCACCATTGGAAGAATTAGCTGTAGGACTCTGGAATAACTGGCACTGACATTCACACAGGGGTCTCCGACCTCAGATGTTCTAAAAAAAATTCCTAATGTACATGAGATCACAAGAATAAGCAGTCCTGGGTTAATATGGAAGCTTCAGTGTGTTTAAACAGTGAGGTCATCTTAGAAGAAGGTGATGAATCACCAAGGAATGGTATTCTGTTTTTATAGAGAAATGTTTTCCAGGTAAATACTCATGACTCCTTGTCAATCACCTATAAGCATAACAATTTAGATGAAGCTTTAGTCTCATCCTTGCTGAGAAGGAATCAGTGTTTAAAGCAGTAACTAAAACTATATACGTTGGCAGCCTCATTACTTCTGCTATTCTTTACCAATGATCTAGGCAGATAAGAAGCACTCACGTTACCACTTACTCATAGCTCTCCAAAATTTAAATCTGCTTGATAAAGGTCCACTTCTCTGTCCACGGTTCCAGAATGTGGTTGAGTAATATCAACCAGGGCATATCTCCCTCAAATGAGAGCATGACTCTGTGCTACAGCTCAAAAGGTGGAGACTGAAATGGTTTAAAAGCCATTCATTCATTCAACAAATATTTGGTAATGCCTACTACAAACTTTATGCCCTCCTCTTTGCACTTGAGATACAACGAGGAGCAGGCACGCATGTCTCATCAACGCATGAAACTCAGTCTAACCAGGAGACAATGATTGAGGGAGGAGTTAAAGGTGCTCTGATTATAATCATGTTGTCGACTAAAAAATGCTGCTGCTGCTGCTGCTAAGTCACAATCTTAAAGCAGAGAGTTGTTTTGATTGGTGGAAATGTTTAGAACTCAGAGCCCGGAAGACAGCATCTCAGTGACTCTGAGAAAACTTCTCCAAGAAGGGAGGAGGGGAAATCAGCCTATATAGAAGTTTGCAACAAAGGAAGCAGGCAATCTGAACTTCAAAGATCAGGTATCAAGTTAAGGAATTTAGCACTCTATGTATGGGAAGATATAAGCCTCTGGGCTCATTGAATTCATTCCTTTCATATGCAGAAAATTCCTTGGACTGAGAGGCTCCTCAGAGCCTGGTAGGCTACAGTCCATGGGGGTCCCGAAGAATCGGACACGACTGAACGACTTCACTTTCACTTTCAGCTAAGGAAACAGGAAACCAATAGTGTTTCCTTGTCCACCTTAAGGAGTGGCAGATGTTTGCTTCTTGTATTCCCCCAGCTCCTTAGCAGCCACCGCTGGGTGGGTGGCAGCATCAGTTGGATCTCAGTTTTCAGAGCCCTGGGCTGCTCTGGTGTCTTAGATGGTAAAGAATCTGCCTGTAATGTGGGAGACCTGGGTTCAATTCTTGGGTTGGGAAGATCCCCGAGAGAAGAGAATGGCTACTCACTCCAGTATTCTGGCCTGGAGAATTCCATGGATAGAGGAGCCTGGGAGTCTACAACCCATGGAGTTGCAGAGAGTTGGACACGGACACAACTGAGCGACTTTCACTTTTATTCATGTTTGGAGGCCGGAAATTGATGATGGCTGTGACATTTCTTGATTATTGATATGGTAGAAGATATTTTCATTTCACAATGTGGAGGTCAAAGGTCAGGCTATATAGAGTTAGTTGGGGGCTGAGGAAGCCTCCAACACCCCCAAGAAAGGCCCATATAAGCTGGACCTTCAATGGAGACCATGAAATGTGGGCAAGAGGGTTCCAGACAAAAGGTCACTTTTGTGAAAATGACATTCTTCCATAAGTCTTCCGGGTGAGGGACACAAGATACTTGTCAGTAAAAAGCAGGCGACTCTCTCACAGCAGCTGGGACACATATTTCAAATGAAGTCCTTGTCAATAACCTTCCATTTGCACTTTAATAAATGTGTGTTGAACACTTTTCTATATTCTGCTCAGATCTGTGTCCACGTTTCTGGGCAGCTTCCAATATGGTGATAGGCAGATTTCTGACAAAACTAGTTGTTTTTGAGTTTTCCCCCCTCCTCCTCCATTAGCCATGGCCTTTTGCCATGTTGAGTCTCACAAATGGACACAAACCAATCAATCACCCTTATAAAAATGTCAAAATTCATCCCTCCCTACTGTGAAATGAATACACTGACCTTAACACAAATGTAGAAATAAATTTTTTTAAAAAAATCTATCCTCACCATGGACCCCCTGGCTGCCACACTTAGATTTCTACACATTTCAACTTGACAAGGCTGACATTGCTGGGAACTTCTTGTTTCCTTTTTTTAAAAAAAATGCTGGATGCAGATTAGATATGCCCCCAGATTTACTAATAAGAACTCATTTTCACAGAGGCTCTGCCTGAGTGGAAGTGTATACAGGGAGAGCCATTATGTGTCCAGGGTAAGAAGCGAGAGAGAGGTTGAACCCAGTGAAAAGGGAAGGGAACACTCATGATATATTGATTTTTTTTTAAAGAGTTTTCTCAATCTAGGGACCATTTATGACTTAATTGCTTCACTCAGTGTCAACCTAATTTATTTCACACAGCCCCAGATAAGGGTAAAAACCCCGAAATGGGCCCATGTCACCTCAAGATCCAGCTCCCCGTCATTTGCCAGCTCTTGAGCAGGTTCCTCATTATCTGTAAACCAAAGACAAGTTCTCACTATTCCTATGCTTTCAGGAACAGGAGTCTCGCTATCACTGCAAGAGCGCGCATTCCACTCTCAGGCACTCTCAAGAGGATGGCCCCGCCTCTGGCTCTGGGGAGAAGGACAGTAGACTGGCCTTTATGAGCACTATGGCCACTGGCCCGATGGGCAGTTTCAAGTTCATGCATGCGACACTGTTGCTGCAAAACCAGCCTCTGTTCACCAATGACAGATATAAACAGAGACAGAGTAGAAAGGAGTAGTTTTATTGCTTTGCCAGGCAAAAGAGGATCACAACAAGCTAATGCTTTCAAGACTGTGACCCTCTCCCTGAAGAGGCCTTATAGTTTTAAGATGGAAAATGGGGTTAAAGCTAAGGATTAGAGCTGATATGGTCCTGCATTCTTCTCCTCCTCCTGGGGGCATTGAGACCAAGATTACAGGACAGCTTCTGCTGGTTTTCCAGGTCGTCTTCCTGAGGTATTCTTTCTGGAGTAAAGAATGCTCCCAGAGTAAAGGAGTACTAGGAATCTTGTCTTGGAGGGGTAAACATCAGGTATAGCTAGAGGGCAATCATATTCAGACTGCAATTGAGCAAGAAAGAGGAGGACAAACATCTTTCGGTTAAATGGGTGGAGAGAACAGGGCTGGGTAAGGGCTAACATGATGGGGTGCCTCAGTTAGCTTCTGCTACAGCAACACAGTGGGGACAATGAGACTCCCAGTGAAGATATTTTAGGGGATTATTAGACAAAGGATCTCTGGGTGCTGGAATAACTAAGCCAGTAGAAATTAGATCAGAAGCTACTGAAAGTCTTGGAAAAGCCCATCCAAGCAAGAACCTGGCAGAGACAGAGATGGGAGATGGAGAAAGACAGAGCTAAGTCCTTGGGTTCTGCTGTAGCTCTAGACTTGCGGGTTCTGTAAGTCAATAAATTTTCCTTTTGTATTGGGTTGCTTGAATTGGATTTCCAAAAATCTTAATTAAACTTAATTTATACATGAGTTTGGGGACTTAAATTATAATTTCCATAAGACACTTAATATGTGGTGTATGGTAAAAATTTAATAAATCATGTTGCATGCATGTGTGTGTGTGTATATGTGTGTGTCTCTGTTTAGGACATGAAAGTTGCCTAAAGAGACAAGAAACAGAGAAATAGCCAAGGCTTCAAGTCATGGCTCTGCCCACAGCTACAAAATCTGGTGATTTTGTGAATGTGAAGACACTTTCAATCCTTAGTTTAGGGAATAGATCACTTTTTGGACTTCTCATTCACTTCCTTGTACAAAGTGACCACTGTGATTTGCATCAGAATTTAAAAAGAAGAGAAGGAACGAAGGTAGATGGAAGGAAGGAAAGAAGAAGGGAGGAAATAGGTAGGTCTTAAATGAAGTATGAGGAAGAAGGCAATGGCACCCCACTCCAGTACTCTTGCCTGGAAAATCCCATGGATGGAGGAGCCTGGTGGGCTGCAGTCCATGGGGTCACTAAGAGTCGGATACGACTGAGCGACTTCACTTTCACTTTTCACTTTCATGCATTGGAGGAGGAAATGGCAACCCACTCCAGAGTTCTTGCCTGGAGAATCCCAGGGTCGGCGGGGCCTGGTGGGCTGCCGTCTATGGGGTCGCACAGTCAGACATGACTGAAGCGACTTAGCAGCAGCAGCAGCAAAGGAGGTATGATTGTCTTGAGGCTTTGCAGGTGGTGCACTGGTGAAGAATCTGCCTGTCAATGTAGGAGATACAAGTTTAGTCCTTGGGTCGGAAAGATCCTCTGGAGAAGGAAATGGCAACCTACTCCACTATTCTTGCCTGGAGAATCTCCTGGATAGAGGAGCCTGGCAGGCTATAGTCCACAGTGTTGCAAAGAGTCAAACATGACTGAAGGAACTGAACTGGCACACATGTGGTTGTCTTGGGTATAATAGTTCTGTAATCCTTGTCTTCTCCCAGGAATTCCATGGTTACTCTGTATCCATCACATTCTGTCTGCAATCCATCTCCTCTATAACAACCTGCATTCAGAAAATAATAATAATAATAATAATTTGAAACCCATTTGGGAGCAAATAATTGATAATGCCTTAAAGAGTTACAAAGATGTTTATTCCTTGCAAGGAAAGTTATGACCAACCTAGACAGCATATTTAAAAGCAGAGACATTACTTTGACAACAAAGGTCCGTCTAGTCAAGGCTATGGTTTTTCCAGTAATCAGGTAAGGATGTGAGAGTTGGACGGCAAAGAGGGCTGAGTGCCGAAGAATTGATGCTTTTGAACTGTGGTGTTGGAGAAGACTCTTGAGAGTCCGTTGGACTGCAAGGAGATCCAACAAGTCCATCCTAAAGGAGATCAGTCCTGGGTGTTCATTGGAAGGACTGATGTTGAAGCTGAAACTCCAATACTTTGGTCACCTCATGCGAAGAGTTGACTCATTGGGAAAGATCCTGGGAAGGATTGGGGGCAAGAAAAGAAGGTGATTACAGAGGATGAGATGGCTGGATGGCATCACTGACTCGATGAACATGGGTTTGGGTAGACTCCAGGAGTTGGTGATGGACAGGGAGGCCTGGCATGCTGCGATTCATGGGGTCGCAAAGAGTCCGACAGGACTGAGTGACTGAACTGAACTGAACTAAAGAGTTACACTGTTAATGGAGATTTACCTTTTAGAAGAGATCAAAACAAAAACAAAAGTAACATATCCAGGTGTCAAAAAGAAAGGAACTCCAAACTGTGGAGTACCTCCAGTATGCTGAAAAATGTATACTTACATGCAATCATCATAGATACCTTGGAAGGTAGGTGTTAATTACACCCATTTTACAGACAAGAATAAATGCTCAGAGAAGTTCAAAAACTTTCTCAAAGCTACAAGCTCAAAGAGCATGATCTGCAAACAAGCCCAGCTTTAAACTGACCCCAGACACATGTTTTGATTAAGATTCTTCCTGATGCCTATCACTAGCTGAACATCCTAGTGACTGGCCATGGAGCTAGGAAACACGATTCAGAGACTATTGACTCTACATCCGGATGACTGGAAGGCAGGACAGATGGCAATGTAGTGACAAAGTAGATTTTAACTGAGGAGATGAATTTTTAAATCCAATCACAGGAAACATCACAGCACTTTTTTTTTTTTTAGCTTCAGTTAAACTGATTTTCTAAACTGCATACCAGCACCTAATCAGTTTGATCCGTTTCTTTTTCTTTCCCTTTAATTTTATTGTAGCTTCGAGCCTTGTGTGATTGGCTGGGGGTTGGGGTGGGGGTGGGGGGTGAGTGGAAAGAGTTCTGTGTTCTGTAGTTTCCTTTCTGCCATCCTCTGCTTTTGCTCATATTGTGGTCTTAATTTGATCAGCAGTTATGAAAAGGCAACATTAATCCTGGGAAAGGACATTGTTCGTGGCCAGACAGTTTCGGTATTGCTTCTAAAGCAAAGTGTTTTGTGCTCAGATATGAGTTTTGCCCCTTGAGATGCTTCTTGATGTGAGAACAGAGAGAGGCAGAGAGTTGCTAAAAACTGGACAGACGGCAGCTGGTACTGGGAAGGGCTGTCAGAGATCTTAGCAAATTCTTTACCCCAGGTGAGCTTCCAAGAACAAGAGGGATACAGAAGATGCTTCTGAATATGTATGTGGTTACAGGGGCATTGGTAATGAGGGGCAGGAGGGGAGGGATGAAAGAAAGGGGGACAAGGAGGTGTGAGCTGCCCTCATCCAGAGTGACAGGTGGGTCTCCTATGCCTGAGACTGTAAGCTGGAGTCAGTTATTATGACTGTGGCTAGTATTTATACAGCACTTACCAGATGTTAAGTACCTTTCCAAGTGTTTTATGGGAGTATCTTATTTTTATCCTTAGGGTAAACATAGAAGTAGGTATTATTATAACAGACGAGGAAAATGAGGGTTAAGGCTTAAGCAACTTGCACAGGACTTGGCATGCTCTTAATCACGCACTGAACCATCTCCTGAGTGTCTATTATGAACCAAACCCTGGATTAAGCCTCAAGAACATAGGCGTGAATAAAAAAGGTCATAGAACTCTCACTCTAGTGGAAGAAATAGGTGAATGAACCACCTGTATGACTTAAGTACTCGGCACAGTGTCCAGCCCATGAGAGACACACATATTTATTGGAGGAGGGATGGATGGATAGCATTTAATGTGGCATGATAGCTGCATGAATAGAGGTGAGTATAGGGTGCCTTGAGAGCAGAAAGAAGAAGGAATCAAGTCCATACAAAGTAAGTGATGCCTGAGAGGAGTTTTCAGGTAGGGTAGAAGTTTACCACGATAGTGACGACCACCATATAAGATTTGCACCATATCATAATTTCACCATCACCTTGCTTCATCAAAGCAATTCTAAGCTTTCTCATGTCATCTGAAAACAAAAACCAGATCCCAGCCTAAGTTTCCATTCACTCTGCTTCCCAGGGCACTGTCAAGCCTTTCTCTGATACTGGTTTCCTTCCTTCTCTCCAGTATGAGTGGGCAACTGTCAAGAGTGACATGCATTGCCCGGTATCTGTGTTTCTTAGACTAAGAATCATTAACCTTTTAAAAAACAGAATATTAATTTCCAGTCTATATAAATAATCACTACAGAAATTATAACAATAATTAACAAATCAACAAAAATAACTATCGGATGTACAATGGACTTTCAATGAGCATTATTTACTGATAGAACCTAACAGTGCTGTGATAGACAGGGCAAATAGTCCTTTTACCATTTGACGTAGATGGGACTCATACTCGAAAGAGATGATATAAACTATCTGTTGATCACTTTTATGTGCTGCTTCGGTGCTGCCGCTGAACATCCTTATCTCATTGCAACACAGTAGGCTGGTAAGTAGGGGTTCATGCTCCTGTGTATGCCATTAAATAAACCGAGGCTCAGGGAGGTTAAACCACTTATCTGAGGGCACCTAGCTAGTAAATGGGAAGGCTGGGACAGAGAGCCAATCTTTCTTATCCTCAGTGCTTGTGTTTCTTGCATTTTAATCTCTTGTTTCTTTGTTTCTCAAGAGAGTCAGAGAAAGAAGACTAGTAACCCAGAATCCCAACTCCTCAGAGGGTTTTCGCATAGGTATTACAAATGTTAGGCATCTCTGAAGTCATCAATCCCCTGGCCACCTAAACCCAATCAATTCTGGTTTTAAACCACAATGCCCGCACCTAAGGGTGTCGCTTGACAAAAGTAGAAATGCTCAAGGTTTCCAAATTGGTCTCTTTAATCCCCTTTCAAGGCTGTCTCTCTCAACTTCTTTTCTTGACACCCTGTCACTCCATTTACTCTTCTCTTCTTCTCTATTGCTGCCCTAGGTGTTTTAAATAATGTTTTGATTCCTAGGAACGAGGTGTGTGTGTGTGTCTATTGGGAGGAAACTTATTCTTCTTCCTTAGAATCATACTACATGCGAAAGTGGCATTTACTTAAGTTTGTAACCTATGAGGGAAAAGAGTTTGAAAAAGAATAAATGTGTATTTATATACACATATACATATATATATGAGATTCCCAGGTGGGGATAGTAGTAAAGAACCCACTTGCCAATTCAGGAGACATAAGAGACATGAGTTCGATCCTTGGATTGGGAAGATCCCCTGGAAAAAGACACAGCAACCCACTCCAGTATTCTTGCCTGGAGAATCCCACTGACAAAGAAGTCTGGTGGGCTACAGTTCATAGTGTCGAAAAGAGAAATGACTGAAGCGACTTAGCGTGTGTGTGCGCACACACACACACACATATAAAACTGAACCACTTTGCTGTACATCTGAAACTAACACAACATTGGAAGTCAACTCTACTTCAAAATAAATTTAAAAAAAATTTAATTTATGTGGTGGTGGGCACCACAGTACACTGGAAAGTACAATATTTATCTAAAACATTAAATCTCCAAAAAAGTATACTTTTTTGCTGCCAAAAAGTATACTTCAGTTTAAAAATAAAGGTAGTATCTACCACCACTTGCTAGTTATATTATTGAAACATCCACAGCCGATCTGATCTCTTTTCCTGAGAGCAGACGCACTGCGAATAGTGAGAAGCCAGTTACAGGCATGCTAACAGCAAGTGGACTCTTCGGCGGCACCCACCATGCAGAAATGCTGCTCCCCAGGAGCTGAGACAAACAGAGGCAGAGAGAGAACTCTGGCTCAGAGATGCTCTTAGGGGCCAGAGTGTCTCCCTGGCTCCAGGCAATGAAAATGGCATCGCCCCCTCCCAAAGGCAAGAGATGCAATGCATCTGCCAATCTAGGGAAGAAAAATGGGGAGTAAGACTGAGGGAGCTATAGGAAGTTGGCCGACTTGGGGGCAAGACTTGGCTGTGGTCCAGTGGTTAAGAATCTGCCTTCCAGTGCAGGGACATGGGTTCAATCCCTGGTCCAGAAACTAAGATCCCACATGCGGTGGGGCAAGTAAGCCCTCTAGCCGCAAATACTGAGCCCAAACACCATAGCTATAGAAAACCACACACCGCAATGAAGATCCCACGGGCCTCAGATGAGACCCCATAAAGCCAAAGAAAGAAACAAAGAAAGAACCTCGTGGGCACAGGGAAGACATGGGAGGGCCAGAGCAGGGGAAGGTAGCATGGTTGGATTTGTGCTCTTGAAGGGTCTGTGTCTACAGTGAGAAGTTGGTGTGCAGACGACTGAGGGAGAACAGAAGAGCTGCTAGGAGACAATTGCAGCAGCAGCTCAGATGAAAGACCATGGGAACGCGAACCAAGCCAGCAGCAAGAGAGACAGGGAGAAATGGAGCCTCAGAGATGGTAGAGTGAGGGTCTGCAGCCTGGATACAGGCTTAGGGGCAAGACTGAATGAGGGCGCTCAGCCCCAGAGAATGAATGTGGAAACCACCACCAGTTGTGGGGACAGGCCCCATGACACACAGGACTGGACTTCCCCCAACTGCCCAGTGTTTGCAAGCAGGTCTGTGAACCACACAGAGTGAAGCAGGAGGGAAGTCTCTGGCATTCAAACTGGTTTTCTTTGCTCTCCCGCCCTGACAATGTTAATACCTCTGCTCTGATAGGATGACTGAGGGCATTTTCATTGCCATGTCTGGTCGGCACTTCTGATTTATGTTCTGTCAAGAAGATCGATTTCCCCAGTAATAGTCATGTTTCCACTGGTGATTTCTGTCCCCTTGGGACCTGAGATTGCAGGCTCCTGAGGCTGATCACCTAAGTGTTCCCCTGGAAATTGCTCCTGCAAATATTCTCAATCAAAACCCAATAAAGTGTCTGAGAGCTTGTTCTGCCCTGAAGCCTGGGAATTGTATACAGAAATCGTATTCCAGAATATGAAACAAAAGGCCAGCTCCAGGCCCATTCTAACAATCTTTTGGAATTACGACTGGGCCTTCATTAGCCAAAGACAGATTTGATCTTGAAAATGAGGAGTATTTATCTACAATCTTGACAGATTTAGAAACACTGGCCTAAATTAAAGACACTAAAATTTTTGTGAAAAATTATGATTCAGGAAATTTCTTCCTTTACTAGGCTTTTGTAAAGAATCTGTATGTGATACACATTCTACAACAGAACTTCACAAAAGTAGATGTTTAGAAAAGCCACCCCTCTGAAAGCAGTGATTTGTCTCCTCACCAGAAAGTAACTTTCTGGCGGGATATACATCAGAGAAGAGTGGGGTTTCTTTGGTGGCTCAGAGAGTAAAGAATTCTTCTGTAATGCAGGAGACCCAGATTTGATCCCTGGGTCAGGTAGATCCCTGGAGAAGGGCATGCAACCCACTCCAGTATTCTTGCCTGGAAAATTCCATGGGCAGAGGAGCCTGGCGGGCTATATAGTACATGGGGTTGCAAAGAATTGGACACAACTAAGTGACTAACACACACACACACACACACACACACTATTGAAACGAAGAATATCAAAGAGTCTGTAAAGCAAAATAAAAGCTTTATTTCTCACTTGGGGTGTAAGTCCAAGCTAGTGAATGATCTGAGTATCATTTAGAAAATTTCTTCCGATCTGTTCTCTCTCATTCTCTTGGATGTCATTGACCGACATGGTTGAAGCACTATTTTTGTGTTTCAGCTCATGCACAGAGAGAAAGACGATGTGGTGGTAAGCAGATATTTTTTTTTTTTTCCTGAGGATGAGACCTAGAGGTTATTCACATGATTCCTTTTCACATTCCTGCTGGCCAGCACTTAGTTCTGTGGTCATACCTAGTTTCCAGAGAGCTAGGGAATGTGGTTGTTTATTAGGTAGCTATGGGCCCCATAAAATGAAGGGTTATCAGGGAATAACCAGCAGTTTCTACCAAAGTGCTTTATTCCTAAGCCTCATCTGGGCAGCCTTGCCCCTTTGGCTCTGGCTATACTGAACTTCTTGTGATTACAGGCATCTCTAGGCCAGTGGATGTCTCTGCAGCTCTCTCTTCTGGGAGCACATTTGTTTTTCCTTGGTTGGGAGGAGAAATTCCCCCCAACTTGAATTCATGTGACCAGACTAATACACAAGACAGATTAGCAGGAGGAAAAGAAATAAGTTTTAATTCTTGTGCTCGGAGGTCTCATAGAAATAAGACATAAGAAGTGGTCAAAGCAGGTAGCGTTTATATTTTTAGACAAAAAAACAATACGTTTGTGAGGAATTGACAGGACAAAGAAACATAGGTTTCAGGTGGTCAATTAGAAAGAATTTGTTTGTCACACTGAAATAAGTCCAACAGAGAAGGAGAAATATCATATGATATCCCTTATTTGTGGAATCGAAGAAGAAATGATACAAATGAACTTATAAAACAGAAAGAGAGTCACAGACTTAGAGAATGAACTTTTGGAGAGGTGGAAGGGGAAAGAAGAGGAGGAGGGATAGTTAGGGAGTTTGGGATGGACATGAACACACTGCCCTATTTGAAATGGATAACCAACAAGGACCTACTGTATAGCACATGGAACTCGCCTCAATATTACATGGCAGCCTGGATGGGAGGGGAGTTTGGGGGAGAAGGGATACATGTACATGTATGGCTGAGTCCCTTCGCTATTCCCCTAAAACTATCACAACATTGTTCATCAGCTATACATCAATACAAAATAAAAAGTTTTACCAAACAAAGAATTTGTTGAGTCAGGGCTTTAAAGAAGTGACAGGTTTGTTTATACAGGCTTCTCACTCTGCGTATCCTGTCTCTGCCAATAATGGTGTCCTTCTACCTCCAGAGGCTGGGAGTGCACCTTCCACATGAAAGATTCATTTCCTGCTTTCTGAGAGACAGAGGAGGGTCAGAGTGGCCCTCTTGCATTGGCCGTGTCATAAGTAACTTCAATTCAAAATAATCAATATGTTATTGTGGTATTAATATATTTGGGGGTCACCCACCTGAATCCCAACACCTCTCAACCAGCTTCATTCTTGCTCATCTTCTAAAATTGACCCTAGACATTAATTCCTACAGGAGAACTCCCTCTGCAGCCTGTGAGTTCTCTCAGTGAGCACAAAGTGTGTCTTTTAGAGACACATACTACATACTACAGTATGTGCATTTGTGTATGCTAAGTTACTTCAGTCGTGTTCGACTCTGTGCACCCCTATGGACTGTAAGCCAGCCAGGCTCCCCTGATCATGGGATTCTCCAGGCAAGAGTATTAGATGGGTTGCCATGTCCTCCTCCAGGGGATCTTCCTGACCCTGAGATGGAACCCAGGTCTCTTAGGTCTCTTGAATTGGCAGTTAGGTTTTTTTAACACTAGCACCACCACCTGGGAAGCCCAACACTACAGTATAATATATCGCAATTTCTGCATCTTCTTTTAGAATTTCTCAAGCCAGATTATGCTTTAGAAAGGCACCCTATTGCAAGTCAATTTATTAGAATCTCTGGGGCTAGGGCCCAGGCATCGGGGTTTTAAAGTACCTCTCCAGTTTGTCCAATGTGCAGTTAGGACTGGAAACCACAGAACTAGCTTAGGGGCAGACATTTCATTTCTGGACCATTCATACATGAAGCAGCAGCTGGCACTCTATTAACATTCTAACGAATGTTTAGTGAATGAACAAATGAATGAATGAAGAATGGCTTCTTGCGTATCAGTTAAACTAGACCCCAAATGAGAATTAACAATTCATACCATTTTCTTGAACACAGAGTATTAGTACCAGAAGGGACCTTCGAGAAGATACAGATCCATCATGTCTGATAGATAAGGAAACTATAATCCAGAAAAAGTCTCCTGGTGAGTTTCCAGCAGAGAGAGGCCTCTGGACACCAAGATGGTTGGATGTCAGGCTAAAAGACACCTTGATTTGATTTATCTACCCACAGTTTTAAACACAAAAATATTCCTTCCTCTCTCAAAGCAGGGCTGAGCTCTAGCTACCAGAAGCCATGGAATCAAAATAGAAACATTTACCATTCCCCACATTTGTGAGCTTCTCAGGGTAGCTATTGGTTGTTTGGAACCTGCTCATTATACTGTTTTATTACATAATGAAGACAAATGCCCACAGTTTAGATACAGATTTGGTTAATGACAAGATGTATAATAATACAAGATAATAGGGCCAAGCCATTGCATTCTAATTAAATATTTTTGTCAGATTCTTTCCCTCATTAATCTTCTTTTATTCACCACACTTTATGGCTGTTTTGCCTTCCACCTTGTGACTGTGTACATACACATGTAATGTTAAGAACAGAAAGAGTCCTTAGATTTTTCTGGCAATTGGGTTTTCTCCTCTCTGAATCTATTCATGTGCAGACGTGCTATTGAGTTTAAGAGGGAAGACATCACACATAACCCAGACAAGGCCTCTAATTGGTATGCCAGCCCACGCAAAGCTATCTGATTGCATTCAGTAACTGGCGGAGACACAAAGCATTTTCAAGGGAAGTAATATCCCACTGTGAATCTGGAAATATCTGTATAAGAACTGAACAGTAAACATCACCTTTAATTTTAATGTCTCACATTATGCAACATTTTCAAAAGGCAAAATCTCTGACATTCCAGCCCACTCCGAGCAGCAGGGATAGGAGCCTGACTGTGATGGGTGTTGATGTCAAATTTCCAACTGCTCATGGATGCCGTCTGTGTTTTAGAGCATCACCCTTTCCAGATCATCATTCTGTCTCATAAGCAAAGGTATTTACCTATTAAGAACTGTCGAAGGCTGAGATTCCATGGGCTGTCTGGCTGCCAGCAACAACTCCTTTCAGATAGAGCTTTGATGGGGCAGTATTTAGCTTCTAATGGCCCTTAAAAGCTGCAAGGTGCAAATGTGAAGCGATGAAATCCAGGCCGCAATGGCCATTTGCAGAATGATCCTGGCCGAGCTGCAGAGAGATTTGGCAGCTGATGAGGCATCTCCATCAAAAATGTGCTCCCAGAAACGCATCCTCCGTGATACCTGTTTCATTTAATGGTGATCATTCTCACCCTCCACCCCCACTTCCCACAACTGAAGATGATTACTCTGACAGCAAGCTGTGTCTCACCCATCATTTTCTGTCAATTTTCTTGCCTCTGGAAAGGATTCTGTTTGGGTTCTTAGATTAATTCTCTAGGCAAAACACTTGCCTCCTATTCTTGCTATTCTGTTTAAAATAGATATCCTGGGAGAGTTAACAGCAAACACAACTTAGACTATGATTTAAACACAATACACCAATTACAAGTTTCAGTGGGGGAGTAGGAAAAGATTCAAGGGTAACTTTGCTGAGGAAACAATGTATACTAGACATGGAGCATTACCTGGATTCTGCAATACTCATCAGGGGGCTAAGAGGCAGGACCTCCCATCTAATAATCTGGATGGATCTGTGGCCAACATCCACAGCATTGGCTGTGCATCCCTGATGGGTGTTTACACTCAGGAATGAGAAGATAATAATAACCACACACAAGCCACATAACCATTAGCAAGTGGTTTTTACCAACCCATTAGGATTTGCTCTTCTCTTATGCCACTCAAGAAGCCCCAGAATGACATTTGAAATATTTCCTTCGAGTAAATTAATGATTTTCAGGGATTTCACTGACCCTGCTCTAAAGGCCTTGCTCTGTGGCTTTTCTTTCTAGCGCTGAGCAGATTCAACATCTATAAAGATGATGAATCCTTGGTGCCCAAGACGTCATCTTGGCTGAGACGGGGAAGCATCCTGACCTATGCAAAACATAGTGAGTGATGCAGGCAGATGTGACATTTAAAGGGACGATGGAGAGGCCCAAAGGCAACGGAGATGGAATTCAGCTTCATTTCGAAAAGGAAATCGGTTTCAGTTGCAGAGCCCTCATCTCTTCATCAGAGGACCTTCTAGGAAGGCACCCACATCTCACTCCTCTTCTTCCCAAGACAATCAATTTGGGGGGGAAGAGCCAGCTCTGAGAAACTAGAAAGAGGGCTTTTGTCGGTGATGCTTGTCAAGGATGAGGTCTGAATTTGGACCCATTAGTTAAAGTTTATTAATACCTTTAAGTTCTTCCTAGGATACATAAATGCCAACTGTAGAGGGGAGTGAACAAAAGTAGAAATGTATTGACAAGAAAAGAACTCAGTATGGATGGTGTATAGAAATGTAGTTTCAGAACCAACCCCAAGTGGGCACTATCCTGTTCTAACAAGATATTGAGTTGGTTTTCAGAGACAACAGAATAAAATTGCAAGTCATGTAGCCAAAGTGCATGCAGAGGAGAAAATTTTGTTCTCAAATAATACCTGAAACCAAAATTCCACTCCCCCCATGAAACCAAGGGACAGGAACAGGAACCTGAAGGACAGGATCCTTTCAGAAGTGGAGGGCTCAAGTCCAGGAAGACTTGGTGACATCCCTTTTCCAGATCTTACTGTGAACAAAGTTCTTTTTTTAATTGAAATATAGATGATTTAAAACATTGTGTTAGTTTCAAGTGTAAAGCAAAATGATTCAGTTATAAATATGTATATATATATATATGTATATGGAATAAATTTAGACCTATTAGTTAAAATTTATTAATACATTTAAGTGCTTCCTAGGGTAAATAAATGCTGGGCTGAAATATGTATATATTCTTTTTCAGATTCTTTTACCTTATAGGTTATTACAAAGTGTTGAGTAGAGTTTCCCATGCTGTACAGCAGGTCTTTGTTGGTTATCTATTTTATACACACACACACACACACACACATATATATATATGCGCATTCGGAGAAGGCAATGGCACCCCACTCCAGTACTCTTGCTTGGAAAATCCCATGGGCAGAGGAGCCTGGTAGGCTGCAGTCCATGGAGTCGCTGAGGGTCAGACATGACTGAGTGACTTCACTTTCACTTTCATACATTGGAGAAGGAAATGGCAACCCACTCCAGTGTTCTTGCCTGGAGAATCCCAGGGATGGGGGAGCCTGGTGGGCTGCTGTCTATGGTGTCGCACAGAGTCGAACATGACTGAAGTGATTTAGCAGCAGCAGCAACATATATATGTATTATATAAAGTAGTATACATATGTTATATATAGCATATATATGTTTTTACATATGAAAGTGTTAGTCACTCAGTCATGTCCGACTCTTTGCAACTCAATGGACTATAGCCTGCCAGACTCCTCTGTCCATGGAATTCTCCAGGTGAGACTACTGGAGTGGGAACCATTCCCTTCTCCAGAGAATCTTCCTGGTCCAGGGATCTAACTTGGGTCTTCTGCATTATGGGCAAATTCTTTACTGTCTGAGTTATATATATATATATAAAACATATATATGTTAATGCTAAACTCCTAATTTATCTCTCCTCCCCTTTCCTCTTTGGTAACCATAAATTTGTTGTCTGTTTGTGGGTCTATTTCTGTGTTGTAAATAAGTT
Organism: Bos javanicus; assembly: GCF_032452875.1. Lineage (NCBI taxonomy): Eukaryota > Metazoa > Chordata > Mammalia > Artiodactyla > Bovidae > Bos > Bos javanicus. The sequence continues at coordinate 62,323,110 of NC_083872.1, read as the reverse complement.
CTTTTAATCAAAACTTACCCCCCCAGTACATCTGAACACCAATCCTCCTCCCCTAACTCATAAAACTGAACACCAAATCAGGGAAACAGATTTGAGCCAAGCCTCCCGCCTCCTTGCTAGGATTTATGGGACCTCAAAACAGCATTCTTCCTTTGCTCAATAGCTGGTGCCATAGGACTAGTTTATACTTGTCTGGCACTGAGTCCTTTGCTCGGTAACATGGAGGCCAAGGGCATGTCGCCTCAAAATATGCCTCAATGGTACATGTATGGTTAAGTCCCTTTTTCTTTTCAGTCACCTGAAACAATCACAACATTGTTAATCGGCTATACTTCGATTAAAAAAAAAAGTGTGCATGTGTGTTTGTGGTCAATCACTCCGTTGTGTCCGGCTCTTTGCAACCCCATGGACTGTAGCCTGCCAGGCTTCTCTATTTTACAGGCAAGAATACTGGAGTGGGTTGCCATTTCCTACTCCAGGGGATCTTCCAGACGCAGGGATTGAACCCGAGTCTCCTGCATTGGCAGATGTATTCTTTAGCAATGAGCCATGTGGGAAGGCAAAAAATATGCCCCAGTGGCACATTGATCAGTTTGAATTAAAAGTTACATAAGAAACAGCAACTGCAAAAGGGATGCTCCAACCCTCCTCTGTTTCCCTGAAAGCAGGAAGCAAATCTCCCCTGTGAAATGGTCTTCCTTGTACTAGGAGGTAGAAAGACATCCTTGGCACCAGAGACAAGGGATTCAAGACTGAGAAGACAGTATAAAAGAAGCCTTGCTTCTCTACTAATTTACTACCCAGGCCCAAACTTTCTTTAAATTCCTTACTAATTAAGCAGCCAAGCTTAAGTTTCTTTGTGCTGTCAATTCCTCTCAAATCCATTGTTTCTTTGTCTAAAAAGTATAAAAGCTGCCTGCTTTGGCCACTTCTTTAGATCCCATTTCTACAAGACCTTCTTGCACACGAATTAAATGTGTTTCTTTTTCTTCTGTTAATCTGTCTTGTGTCAATTTTGTTATTAGTTCAGCCGCAAGAACTCCAGGGGGGTAGAGGCGAAAATTTTCCCCTCCTGGACATCACATTTTACTGCCTCGGCCAACCACACATTATTCTTTTTCTAAGGACAGTCACATCTTTAGAAATATTGCTCTCTCAATGTATCATTATGTTTTCCTTAATACTTCTTTTCTGCCACAATAATGTTGCTTTTTAAAACATGGAGTGCCATATTTTATCTTCACTTTTTTACATTCAAAAAAATTGCACAGAGACTATTTTTGTCTCCTTCTCCTGCCTTTTAAAAATTTCATAGTATAATATGGCATATGTATAAATAAATTATTGTAATAAACCCCTCCACATATTTGTTTACTTGTGATATTTGATTTAGCTGGTCTCATACCAAAAAGTCCTACCCATATTTCTCTAATCCTTTTTAATGAAATCTAAAATGACTTTCCATATTTTTTGTGTTCATGTAAGTTATTTGTTGCCCATGGAATATCTTTATTTTCTGCCCAAGACCTCTCAATTACAAAAAAAAAAAAAACCCTCAGAATCTTTGTTTTCTTTCCAAAGACCATAAAACACAACTACTTATGTCTGACCACCTCCAGTTTCGGAAGATTTTAGAATGACACAATCTGTTATCGTGGCCATTCTTTTTAAATTTTTTTTTTAACATTTTTTGAACTCTTTTAACTTCATTTATTTTTGGTTGTGCTGGGTCTTCATGGCTGCATGTGGGCTTTCTCTAGTTGTGGCAAGTAGGGGCGTGGGCATCTCATTGCAGTGCCTTCTCTTGTTGAGCACAGGCTCTAGGTCACTCGGGCTTCAGCAGTTGCAGCACACAGAGTCAGTAGTTGGCACAGGGCTCAGTAGTTGTAGAGCATGACCTCAGTTGCCTGGGGCATGAGGGATCCTCCTGGACCGGGGATGGAAGCCCTGCCTCCTGCATTGGCAGGCACACTCCAATCCACTGTATCACCAGGGAAGTCCCATAATGATCATTCTTTAAGATAGCTTTTTTTCTTTCCAAGTACATACGCATCTGTTTTTCATACATTTACAGCTTTAAATCAGTATAGAGCTTCAAGGGTGCCAAAGATAATTTTTTTTTTGGTAGATTACCTTTAAGGCTTATTTAAAAAATAATGTAATAGATACTATTTAAAGATCATTTACTATGTATGGCCAAGTTTTAGACACTTTACATAACTCCTTTAATTCCTTGCAGTCAAGATACTTTTATCCCCATTTTATGGTCAAAAAAGCTTACTTTCATGGAGATAAAGCAATTTTCTAAGGTTACATTGCTTCTGAACAAAGTGGAATTCGAACTCTGTTTACCTGAGACTGAAGGCCCTTACTTATTAAGCCATGCTACTGTATCTTTAACTGAAAACCACCAGTTTTACCCAGGAACATGTCAAAAGAGCAGCGTCAGGCCTCTGTCAGTGACAGAACAGTTCCACATTTAAAGAACTTAGAGACTACATACAATCACCAGCCTGCAGCAGACACTGGTCAGAAAAATGTTAGTTGCTCCGTCATGTCCAACTCTTTGCAACCCACCAGGCTCCTCTGTCCCTGGGGATTCTCCAGGCAAGAATACTGAAGTGGGTAACCATTCCCTTCTCCGGGAGATCTTCCCAACTCAGGGATTAAACCCAGGTCTCCTGCTCTGCAGGCAGATTCTTTACCATCTGAGCCGCCCGGGAAGAATATTCTGTAGTGGGAATAAGTTAGGTTAGGTCCTTAAAGCGTAGTACTCAACAATGATGGTATATGGCAGTCCAAGCTCGTGTTTAGATACACACACACACACACACACACACACACACGCAAGCACTCACACAAGGGGGCTGGGTTTATTGGATTACATAATTGAAAGTCTACCAGTGTAACTAAGCAGGTCTGTATGGGGCCTTTCCAGGACAGGCCTTCTCCTATATCCTCTGCTTTATCATGTCTCTGAAGTACTTAGATGATAATATTTGATGCAAATTTCCCAGGTTGTTTTGCAGTGTAAAAACTCCACACCAAAAGGAAGAAGTTAACTACTTGATGACCTTGAGCACATAGCCCCAAGGACTGATAAAGTTAACCCTGTGACACTGCTCTGTTCCCTCACTATCAGTCAATCAGAGAATTGTGCTTAATCTGATCACATACCCTGTGACCCAACTCTTGCCTGCTTCACCTGACCTTTAAAAATGCTTTGCTGTAACTCTTCTGGGAGCTGGAGGTTTTTTTAGGCCATGAGCCACTTCATCTCCTTGCCTGGCCCTCTAGTAAACCTTCCTCTGCTCCAGACTTTGATGTTTCCGGTTGTTTGGACTCACTCACTAGCAGAATTGATTCCAAGCGCGGATGAATTCTTAAACAGTGCATTCACTGTGTCATCAAGAATACCTTTCTTCATCTCTTAACATAAGTCTTCCTAATTTGGCTGCATTCTCACACAGGCTATTCTCTTGCTGGCAGCAAGACGGCCACCAGCAGCTATAGGCTTGTGCGAACTAATCTACTGTCCCTAGTGGAAAGAGATGCTTTTTCCTTATTGGCTCAGCAGAAGTCCTGCGATTCACTGGAGCAGCACGAGTGATGTGCTTTTTTATAAGCCAAGCAATTACTCTGGCCTGAAGATGTGTACTGTGTGTTAAGCTGCTTCAGTCATGTCTGACTCTTTGTGACCCCATGGACTCCTCTGTCCATGGGATTCTCCAGGCAAGAATACTGGAGTGGGTTGCCATGCCCTCCTCCAGGGGATCTTCCTGATCCAAGGATTGAACCCTCATCTTCTGCAGCTCCTATATTGAAGGCGGATTATTTACCACTGAGCCACCACGGGGCTCAGTTTTTCATACCTGGACCCTGGGCTCACTAAGAAGGAGTGGAGGGAAGGAAGCAGTGTCAGCCCAATCAGTCGTATAAAACAAGAGGGAGTAGGTGTTGCCGAAAGAAGATAAAATGGGTTCGAGGTACTTACAAACAACAAATGTACACTGTGTTTTTATAAGTCAGACAGAGACTTACAACAGCAGAGAAACAGGAGGGCCAAGGTTGACCCAATACATAAGCCTCTGAAGTAGGTTTCTTAGACTTCAAGTGACAAAGGACAATATTAGTCATTTTGCTCTAGTAAGAAGTCAGTTAGGTTTTCTAGAAAAGAACAAAGAATTACAACAGCAAGGAGTCAGACATTCATTCATTTATACTTTTGCTGGTACACAGATGGTAAAGAATCTGCCTGCAACACAGGAGACCCGGGTTTGATCTCTGGGTTGGGAAGATACCCTGGAGAAGGGAATGGTGACCCAATTCAGTATTCTTGCTTGGAGAATTCCATGGACAGAGGAGTCTGGCAGGCTACAGTCCATGGGGTTGCAAAGAGTCAGACATGACTGAGCAACTAACACTTCCACTTTCATCCTTAAACATGTCTATTCATCCTGCCATTGAACATTCATCTACCATGTGACAAGCAATGAGGTAGGTGCTGGGGATGTAGACAAGTTCTAGCACTTTCCATAAAAAAAAAAAAAAAACAAAACTCACAGCCCAGAAGCAGCAAGAGAGGAGGCTCAATCAATAGCTGCGACATGAGGAGTTAAGTACAATATTCTATTTTCTCGCAAGGTAGCCTCTTGTGGGAGCAATGCCCTCAGTCTGAAAGGCATTTTCCAAAGAGAGAGCAGGCATAGCCCACATATTAGGAAAATGTCATAATCAATCACTTGCCTGTTTCATTTATTAGGAGCCTATATACTCCCTCTGGAATTCTAACAAATTCTAAATCTAACCATAGCTAATTTTCCTATTAGTGAAATAGAAACAGAGCATAAATAACCTCCCAATCACTTGATTTTGCAATGAATAGCAAAATGGAATTTGGCTTAGCTCCAAATACGCTTCCATACTTGCTATGAAGCCAGTTTATCATTTAAAATCTCTGAGCATCTGTTTATGCATCTGTAAAATGGGATGTTAACAGTATAGCAGACTGTCATGAGAACCAAACTGCTGTATGCAAAGCTCTTAGACAAGTACACAACTTTAAATGATAATAGTTGCAATTGCTGTTTTATAAATGTTATTATTATTGCTATTGAATTATTACTGAATAGAAGATCAGAGAAGGCCAATGACTTGTCAAAGTTTCCCCGCTTGTTAATGGCAGGGTCAGAGTTCAGATCCAGGTTTCCTGACAATTATATGAGGGCTCTTACCCTGACATCACTGGGCCCTTGTGTCACACTCTCGACATTCTCAATATGCTTGGCTCCAGCAAGTATATTCCCCCAGCACATACCTGTTGGGAGGGTGAGTGTGGCATTGGCAATAATAATCATACTTGGCATTTGCAGAATATTTTATACCTTTCAAAGCCCTTTCGCATATGTAACCTCATGGGATTAAACATTTGCAATGAATACTACACTCATGGATAATCAAAGTTGCAGTTGTATGCTAGTTATTAGACTTGACTTCAGCTTGCTTTCTGGGAGACCCACAAATCACTTTATTTCATGTATGATGCATTCTTTACCACTGATTATCAGGGAACATAGATCAGCCAAAATTGGAAATCTGGTTTGCATGTCTTAGAGATTTGCTTTGTAGGGGTGGGAGCAAGAGGGGGTGGTGGAGAGGATGCTGCTACTGCTACTGCTAAGTCGCTTCAGTCGTGTCCGACTCTGTGTGACCACATAGACGGCAGCCCACCAGGCTCCCCCATCCCTGGGACTCTCCGGGCAAGAACACTGGAATGGATTGCCATTTCCTTCTCCAATGCATGAAAGTGCAGTTGTTCAGTCGTGTCCAACTCTTAGTGACCCCATGGACTGCAGCCTACCAGGCTCCTCTGTCCTTGGGATTTTCCAGGCAAGAGTACTGGACTGGGGTGCCATCGCCTTCTCCAAGGATAGAAGATAGAGTTATGATGAATTTCAGCTGTGGCCAGTGTCCCAGGTGGTGCAGTGGTAAAAAGTTTGCCTGCAATGCAGGAGATACAGGAGACTTGGGTTTGATCCCTGGTTTGGGAAGATCCCCTGGAGGAGCAAATGGCAACCTACTCCAGTATTCTTTCCTGAAAAGTCCCTTGGGCAGAGGAGTCCACTGGGTTGCAAAGAGTCGGACACAACTGAGCTCACATGCGAAACATTACAGTTATAGTTGAATCAACCTACATGTTCCTCCCTAATCGCATTTACCTCTCTCCTACCCAGAAATGATTTTTGTTTGGAAGCTACTATCTTTCCCATCCACATTTTAGAACATAGAATGTATGTATGTAAACAATATATTGCTGACAAATTTCACAATGTATACAAAGAGTATCGTACTCTTTTTGTCTTCTGCAACTTGTTTCTTTCAGTGTTCTTTGTTTTGATATTTAATCTTGTAGCTGTGAGTCATTACTTTTAACTGCTGTGTTATACTCTACTGTATAAATATACCTTAGTCTATTCCCAGGTGGCACTAATGGTAAAGAATCCACCTGCCAATGCAGGAGACTCAAGTGATGTGGGTTTCATCCCTATGTCGGAAAGATCTCCTGGAGTAGAAAATGGCAACCCAGTCCAGTATTCTTGCTTGGAAAATTCCATGGAGAGAGGAGCCTGGCAAGGTACAGTCCATGGGGTTGCAAAGAGTCGGACACGACTGAGTGAGCAGTGTCCTGATGTGACTCTGCTTCCAGGGGGCAGGGATGCCTGCCCAGGATCTTGAGGGCCTTACCTGAGCTTGACGGGTCCCTGGGCCATCTCAGAAGGATGGGGGGTGGGTGCAGCACCCACTGCCTGCACATAGTTTTTTTTTTTTTTTTTTTTAAGATTTATTTGATATGGTCCATTTTTAAAGTCTTTTGAATTTGTTACTATGCTGTTTCTGCTTCATGCTTTGGTTTTTTGGCCATGAGGCACCAGGGGTGGAACCTGCATCTCTTGTATTGGAAGGCAGAGTGTTAACCCTGGGACCACCAGGCAAGTCCCCACATGTTCTTCATGTGAGGCAACACTGGATACAGCTCTCACAATGGTACCCGTCACTTGACAAATGGAATTTTGAGGCCAAAAGTAAAAGCTGTTAAGTCAGACAAATCTGAGTTCAAAATGCTGACTCTGACATCTGCCAACTAGTAACCTTGAGTAAGTCCTTCACCTTCTCTGGTCCTCAATTTCCTCATGTCTTAAATGAGTTTTGTGGTATTTACCTCAAAAAATTGTGATGAAGATAAAATATATTAATACAGTGCCTGCATGCAGGAACTGTGTAACAATGGTATTACTAGCTATTGTGAATATAAACTTATTATCATTAGTAGTAGTGATTGTTACTATTTGAGCAGTTCTGAAGGCTGAGGTGGTTTTTCAAGAGTTTGTTTCTCACCGCTGCCAGTAGAGGGCGCTGCAGAGGCCCAACTGGAGGCTGCCTTCTGGTAGGATGCTCAGGGTGGGCTCTCAGACCCCAGAGAACCTGAAGGGTTTGGAGGTTAGTGCAGTTGCCAGCAGAATGGTCCAGGCCATGAGTACAGGAAACCAATAGCTGCTATCACTGACAGATGCTGCTTCCAGGAATCCCAGGCTACATGGGAGTTCCCCAAGGGCAGGCATTTTATCACCCACAGAAGGTCCATGAACAAGTAGTAGTTCTTGGAAGACCTTGCTGTTGGGAGCTGCCATCAATCTGCTTTATAGGAAAAGAAGCAATTGCAGAGAGCTCCAAGGTCATACTGACCAGGAGGGACCAAATTCCAAATTTGAATGCTGAAGAGATATTATTGTGCAGAAGCTCAAGCTCCATCCACCCTGCTAAAGGCTGCGCTGGTCCCTAGAGTCACAGTGAGTGAATGTATGCCTGGATCTGTCTGGGATGTTCGTCAGTAGTTTTCTTTCCTGAAGACCCAAATTTGGATGGGACCTGAAACTGTTGAAGAGATGCTAAACAATAACCTGGCTGCACATTCTTGGTATAAAAAGTGGCCTGAAAAAGAAAAGTTTCCACTAATAAAGAAAATGAGAGCCCAGGTGTTCTATTTGATGGGAAATAATGGCAGCATTCTGCCAAAAGATTTTGGAGAAAACTTAGCTCTGAACTGAATTATCTTGCTTCAAGGGCAGCCAGACTTATTAATCAACAGAGCTGTGTAGAATAACCTTCATCAGTTCTGGAAAAATAAGCCCCCCACAATCTTTACATTGTGTTAAAAATTTTTTTTTTAAGTTCATAAAGAACCTTTCTTTTCTCACACCTTCACCTTCTGTGGCTGCAGGGGATTGAGAGAATAGATCTTTGGCTCTGGATAAGTTAATTATGTCTCTGAGCCTTGATTTTCCATTGGGATATACATATATATATATGCATACACACACACACACTGTTTCAAAGTGTACATTATGAACATCTAGTGAAAAAATGCAGATTAAACACTTTGTGGAATGTTTAGCAAAGAAATCATCATCAACATACCAATAATAATAATATTTATTAAGTGCTTCAACCCTATAACAACCCTCAGATTAGGTATGGTTATTATTATCCCAATTTGACAAAGACACTAAGAGACTCGGAGAGACAAAGACATTTGCCCACAGTGTCACTGCAGGTGGTGGCAGGGCCACACTTCCAACTCAGGCATATTAATATTAAAGAACAGACACTCCAACCACTTGACTCTCTTTCCTAGATTACTGAGCAATGCTTCCACTCAGTACGCATGTTCTGCACACTGATTATGTGCAAGAGTCCGATCGTGAACCTCCAACAACGGCTTTTTGAAAATGGCAGGTTATTCAGAGTGAAGCACAGTAATTGGCAAGAAGAGGCTAAAGAAACATGGCTCAGCTATTGTCATTGCTGTTTGGAGAATATGAGAAAGTGACTTCATGAATGAGGAAGCAAATGAAACCCAATGGAGTAAGAGCATGGAAAACACAACAAGAAGCAGTTTGTACTATAAATTCTGTCTGTATTTTCTCTCCAAGCCATGTATTTAAATCATAGCCTGGAAGGGATTTTGGAGACTAGACACCAAGTCAGTTCCCCCACTGGGCCGAGCATGCTGCCAGGCCTTCCTTGTGTCTACAGATATTTGCTGTATCAAATGGAACTGAGATCAGTTCTGGCACCAGCCCGCTGCAGCTCCACTGTGGTCGAGACATTTCAGGAGCCAAGGAGGGAGCTTGGCACAGATTGCCATCTTGCAAATTAGGCACTGCTTGCATGGTAACAAAATCCACGCATAGCCAGAGCCTTCTGCAGAGGGTGGCTGTTTCCACACGTGACGTGGAATCCAGCTTCAGTCCTCAAGGCTCATTCGCTGTGTTCTGAGGCAGCCACACCCAAGGTACTGGGATGAGGGAGGACCATTTCAGACTGAGACCCAGGAAACTACCTGCTGGGAGCACAGATTTGGTCAGGAAGCCTGCCTCCCATAGAACCCAGGTTCAAGGACAAACTTCTCCAAATGTAGGACTCCAGGTGTGGCTCCCCCTGCCAAGCAGATGCCACCTCCTGACCCAACCAAAGTTGCCCAAATTGGTCTTTGTGCCCAAGGCCACGGCTAGGCTGCAGGACATGAAGTCAGCCTCATCATTCCTGCCATTTAAAGTAAGGATCCAGATGCTTCTGTCTACAAGAACACCTTTCCATAACCAAAACAGATGCTTTAAAAAAAAAAAAAAGATTTATTTGTATATTCGGGTTTACTAGGTCACTCGGGATTTTTGATCTTCGTTGCAGCTTGTGAACTTGTAATTGTGGCATGTGGGACCTAGTTCCCTGACCGGGGATTGAACCCAGGCCCCCTGCATTGGGAGTGTGGAGTTTAGCCACTGGACCATCAGAGAAGTCCCAAACATGATGCCTTTTGAGTTTCTTTCTTTTTTTTTTAAACTGATTTAAGAAGAAATCACTCAAAGTATAGGGAAATTGTCCCACTTTTCTGATGCGTGTGAGAGAGTAATCTGTGCCTATCCAAACAAACAAACTAACAAACTAAGCCCCAGTAAAATTCTCATAAAAGGAAAGAGGCTGGCTGTACCTCCACAGTGGCAAACCAAACTTTCCATCTCTTATCTTGCATCTCAGCTGTTGACATGCTTCCAGTACTTGGACCAAAAGGCAGCTGCCATATTGAAACCTGATCCACTGGGTTTCCCTGATAGCTCAGTTGGTAAAACATCTGCCTGCAATTCAGGAGATCCTGGTTCGATTCCTGGGTTGGAAAGATCCCCTGGAGAAGGGATAGGCTACCCACTCCAATATTCTTGGGCTTCCTTCGTGGCTTAGCTGGTAAAGAATCCACCTGCAATGTGGGAGACCTGGGTTCGATCCTTGGGTTGGGAAGATCCCTTGGAGAAGGGAAAGACTACCCACTCCAGTATTCTGGCATGGAGAATTCCATGGACTTGATAGTCCATGGGGTCACAAAGAGTTGGACACCACTGAGCGACTTTCACTTTCAGGGCCAACCTCGTGGGTGTCATGTAGCCACCTTACAGACAAGCTAGACTCCACAAACAGAAACTCATTATGAACAGAAGGGGTGGAGCTGGGGAAGTTATTAGTTCCCACCTAGCAGCAAACAACAGGAAACTTATTAACTGTCTGTAGAGGTGAGCCACGGTTTGGCAATAATTACTCATAAAACATTTCAGAACATTCTAGGTTAGCCAAAGGAAGTTGAAGAAATAAGTTTTGATAGAGCCCAGTATTATTGACCAGCTACCTGCATTGACTCTTTTCAGCAATTTCTTCCCTTCATTTACTCTCAAACTCCATACAGAGGTTCATTTTTAATACATGTGGTCAAAGCTCTGGCTATACTCTCTCCAGTTGACTTAGCAACTGCTGTGTGTCCTTGCACAAGGGGCTGCGAGGGATACCTAAGGGACAGAGTAAAAACTTGGGCTTTATACTCCACCTGCCGCCCAAGAAGTTGCTGTACTTTGAGTCAATTACTTGGGCATCCCTGATAGCTCAGCGGGTAAAGAATCCACCTGCAGTGCAGGAGACACAGGAGACAGGGGTTCAATCTCTGGGTCAGGAAGATCCCCTGGAGCAGGAAATGGAAACCCACTCCAGTATTCTTGCCTGGGAAATGCCATGGACAGAGGAGCCTGGCGGGCTACAGTCCAAAGGGTCACAAAGAATTGGACACAACTGAACAACTAAGCATGCACACAAACACATGCACCAGTTGCTTAGGTTTTTGAGCCTCACTCTGATCACATATGAACTGAAAGCAATAGAACTACAGGACAGGGTAATTAAGAGCACTAAATGAGCTACTAATAAAATGTGAGAGTCTGGCTTCAGATGAGTAGTTTCAATGATGACAATGGTAGAGGTGATGTCCTGTACCAGGGCAACACAGGGCTTAAAGCAATAAGAACCCCAAACTCTTTGGTGATTCTTAAGGGCTAGAAGCCAAGGCCTTTCATTATTCCAAGGGAGTAATAAATGATCATTTCTGATCAGAATGTTTTGGAAAAGCACCACAGAAGAGGTAACATTTGAAAAGGACCTCCAAAATCACTGCAGATGGTGACTGCAGCCATGAAATTGAAAGACGCTTACTCCTTGGAAGGAAAGTTCTGACCAACCTAGATAGCATATTCAAAAGCAGAGACATTACTTTGCCAACAAAGGTCCATCTAGTCAAGGCTATGGTTTTTCCAGTGGTCATGTATGGATGTGAGAGTTGGACTGTGAAGAAAGCTGAGCACCGAAGAATTGATGCTTTTGAAGTGTGGTGTTGGAGAAGACTCTTGAGAGTCCCTTGGACTGCAAGGAGATCCAACCAGTCCATTCTAAAGGAGATCATTCCTGGGTATTCTTTGGAAAGACTGATGCTAAAGCTGAAACTCCATTTCTTTGGCCACCTCATAAGAAGAGTTGACTCATTGGAAAAGACTCTGATGCTGGGAGGGATCGGGGGCAGGAGGAGAAGGGGATGACAGAGGATGAGATGGCTGGATGGCATCACCGACTCCATGGACATGAGTTTGAGTGAACTCTGGGAGTTGGTGGTGGACAGGGAGGTCTGGCGTGCTGCAATTCATGGGGTCACAAAGAGTCAGACAGGACCGAGCGACTGAACTGAACTGAACTGAACTTGGTAGCTATGTAGAATTTTTCAGTACAGAGAGGAGGAGAAGGGCATTCCAGGTGGTAGAAATGGAACAAGGAAAGGGAAGGAGGTGAGGAAGCATCAAAATTTGGGGGATTTATTAGAGTTTTCTGGATAGTCCAGACCAAAAAATAAAAATAACAACACACACACACGTTTGGAACAGATTTAGATACAAGGCTAAAAGGGCCAGCTAAAACCAAATCATGAAGGGCCTTAATGTTGGGTTGATAGGTTTAAACATCATTCAAAAGGCAATAACCAACTGTTCATAGTCTTTTAGCAGAGGGCTGATACCATCATAGATAAAAATGTTATCGCCATAGATCCTTATCATCATTATGCATACAGCAAGGATTTCTTAGTTTAGGACTGAAGCTAGAAGGTGATATTTATAGGCTACAAATGGCAAGGACCACTAAATCCACTAAGATAAGGATTTTATCAATTTATTTTTATAGCATAATAAACTACAAGGTCAATGGATTAAAACAATAACCATTAATTTAGCTGGGTCGTCTGTCATTTGGGCCATGTCTGGAGCCACTTGAAGTCTGGTTTATTGCAGGTCGGGACTCCGTGGGTCTCCTCCCAGTGGCTTCGCATCTGCCAGCAAGCTCTTCTGGGCCTGCTCCCCTGGGGGAGGCAGGCTTCCGGGAGAGGAAGCAGAAGCGTGCACAGCCTCTTGAAGTACAGTCTGGAACAAACACATGATGCCTCCTGCCACAGCTGTTGATCAAAGCAAGTCACAGGACCAGCTCCTATTTGCGAGGTGGGGAAAGAGACACTGACTGGCAAAAGGAGTTGCAAAGTCACATTGCCAAGTGGCCTTGATAAAGTGAAAGGGCTAATCTGTGGCCATTTTTGCAAACTGCAGGACTATTGGGATTTAGCCAATAACTACATCCAGTATGTCACACCCCTTCCTGATTACATATCCAAGCAAACAACACTGAATCTCAACAGCCCTTTCCATAATAGCAAGATACGGTGCTGAATACGTAAAGCCCCATGAACATAGGGCATTCAGAAATTCTAATGGGAGTCTATTACAGTTAGTTCTAAAGAGGAGTTAAGGGCTTATGGCCCACTGACCAAATGTAACCAAATGTGTTTGTGACTTCTTACTCAGGACGAGAAAGCAACATTTAATAGGCTATGAGGGAAGAATTGATCCATGAAGCAATTTGATAGCAATTGCCAACAGCTTACTGAGAATTAAAGTAATAACAGAAAACTGTCTGAAACGGTTCAAGAGAATAACCTCCAACACTGAAAGTGAGATCATTTTTAGTAAGGAATAAAGAGGAAAAGCCAGCACAGTAAGTGCTGAGACTGAAAATTTTAAAGGAAATTTCAGGGACTCTTGATTTCAATGTTTTTCTTTTCTGTTCCTTCTTTTATTTTTGTTATGCATGAGGAAAATCAGACACAGCATCACCGAACTCAGCATGCAATTAAAAAGGCAGTCAGGGCCAGTCATAATTTTGCTAAATCAATTTTTCTCAATGATGTGTGCAGCCCCTTGGAGGTTTGGAAGTGAAGGCCGCTTTTAGCTTATCCATTTCCTTTTCCTCACAAGCATGAGCACATCAAGAATGGTGCTGTCAGACTGCTCATGAATGCTAAGTGCCAACCATTGATTTCCATTTGGGGAAGGGAGTAGGAGAGAGCATTCAGTCAATGAGTTGGTAGCACCCATCCAGCTCCTAGTGCATTGGTACCATAGCCCCCCTGTGACGTGACAATGAGACCTTTTGTTGGCAGTCTTGGCATGAGCGCGAAGGATTAACTGGGCACAGTGCCTCAACCACTCTCAGCTTGGGCCTCTGCTCAGTTCAGGACTCAACTGAAGTACAGGGGACAGCCTGGGAAGGCTTCATTTGTCACTGCCCATGGCTCACTACTGCTGGGGACAATCTGTTGTTTGAAAGTTGTACACTGGGTTTTTTATTCCAGACATAAGCTACGCATGGCTCTTCTCCCTCGTGGTGCAGGAAGCTAGTTCCATTATTTTCTTGCCAAGAGGTGTTGCCAGTCCAGAGCGTATATGGGAACACATTTTATTGGGTGACCCACAGCCAAGAAGTTAGTTTTTTTCTGCCTTGGCTTTCACTGTAAAATGTGCTGGATGGAAGCAAAACAAGTTTGTGGAGCGTGATGGCAAAAGCATAACTGATCACAGAGTATAATTTAGTAAGTCTAGGAATGCTTTTCTCTGGATTCATAATCTTAAGGTATGAAGCTTGGTAAACATTGACTTTAAAGAGTGTGTAAAGGATAGTGAGGACATATATATGTATACATGTGTGGGAGAGTTGTTTCATTTTGTTGCTGTTTGCTTGTTTTTCCTGTCCAGCTCATTTTCCTTCTTTGTTAAAACACTCCAATATAATTTGGGGAATCATCCACCACCAGATTCTTATTATACCCAGGCCCTTAAGTGAGGCTGGCCCAATTTCCCCTTGGAAATTTTGAGAAAAGTGCTTCTGGTCATTGGGACTCATGCAGTATAGGTAACTTCAAAGCATGGAGGTGGGGGGATAAAGCTTTTCCCCATTACGTCACCAATGCCCAGCACAGAGCCTGGGATAGATAAAAGATACATAATAAATATTTATGAACAAAACTAGATACTTTTTTATAAAGGTCTGACAAAGACTACTAGAAGTATGATTCTGATTTCTTGCACCTCATACTTACTTAACATGACCCAGAATAATGGAAGCTTTTCATAATAGCACAACATTGATGATTCACACCAAGTTTATGCCCAATTGGAATCTTTGCTAAACTTATAAGTAATCAAGCAGATCAAGTATTTTTCTTGAAATTTTGTTTTCAGGGCAAAAAAGAAGATCTACATTTCAAAAACATTAGGATATAACTTTTTTTTTCCTTTCATTTTCAACTACACATGAAAAGAATATAGCTTTGCCTTGTTGCTCTGCTATATTCCAGTAACACTGTTGGACAGATCTAGGTTCTTTTATGGTGATAATGTTTACCCAGTGGATCTAATATGAATCACATCATTTCTCAAGGCTTGAGTATGTCTTACAGATATTCCTTCCAGAAAAAATGTTTCAAGATGGTGGGCACATGTTGCTTATGATCATCTTATTGTACTTTCTCTCTTCAACTTTCTTAAAAGCAAACAAGAAACAAGAACAGTGCAAAATAAGTGGAAAAATCCATAGCCAATTCAGAAAAGAAAATAACATGACTCCAAGGGGGAAAAATCATGTAAATATTATGAGATACTATATATATATATATATATATATATAAGAACAGAAGGTAAGAACCAAAATGTGAGTGTGTGTTCAGTCACTCAGTCGTGTCCAATTCTTTGAGATCTTATGGACGGTAGCCTGCCAGCCTCCTCTGTCCATGGGATTCTCCGGGCAAAAATACTGGAGTGGGTTGTCATTTCCTCCTCCAGGGGATCTTCCTGACCCAGAGACTGAACCCACTTCTACATTGGCAGGCGATTCTTTATAACTAGCGCCATCTGGGAAGTCAAGAACCAAACTAGGTACCCTCAAACCTCTGGTACCAGAAAGATTTCCCTTAGCGTAATAGTTCTCTAAAAACCTAAGAGAAGACAAAAAGATGTCAGTTTCTTGAAGAAGAGTAAGGTCCTTTTTTCAAATTCATATGTGGAAATTTAATGTTTTAATGCACGTGTACATCCAGAGTGACGTGATGGAGGGGGCTTGGATTCCTGAAAGTCTTCAGGTAGTATAACCTTTCCATCTATCTTGCACATGTCAGTTACATGTGCCTGAAATAAAGTCCTGTATTATTTAAATCACTATATTAGTTAAATCAATTTCTATATTATTTAAGTCACTATATTTGAGGGCCTACTGTAACACCAGCCCAGATTTACATCAATAGCCTACATAATATGAAAAAGTACCAGAGGAAAAAAAGTGGCCCAAAAGCAAAATATTAGAAGATAAGCTAAGAACATGTTTCACTACTAAGAGCAAAAAGAGGTAAAATATAAGAGAACACCTAATAGATACAAAGTATCAATCCCAAAGGTCCAAAACCTGACTACTAGCAGTTCTGAAAGAAGAATTGAAAAGTTGGTAGAAGGAAATTAGGAAAGAAGTAATATGTTGAGTGTATTTATATAAAAGGTAAAACAGGCAGAATGAAAATTGCCATTGGACATTAGGATAGTGGTTATGTTGGCAGAATGATTAGAAGAGGGCATAAGGAAGACTTCTGGGGTGCTGGAATCCTTCCATTTCTCATTCTTAGTGCTAGTTACAAGGATGTTTTCAGCTCGTAAAAAAATCACTGTGTACTCTTATGACTTGTGCATTTCTCTCTAAGTAGATTATATATATAAGAAAATTTTAATAAAAGAAAATGAAAAAAAATTTCCAGCAAAGAAGATGAAACTTTCCTTCAAAATAGTGTTTCAAGTGCCAAAAAAGTCCACAGCAAAAACCATTGCATAATTTCTATAATTTCTGAACACCAAAAACAGATATCTCAAAAGTTACCGAAGAGAAATAAAGATAACCTATAAAAAAACAAAAAGTAGGTCATCATCAGTAATAAATGCTAGAAAACAATAAAATAGAGCTTTCAAAATTCATAGAACATTATATTGATTCTAGAATTCTACAATTAATCAAGCTAGTAATCAGATGTGAGCAAAATCAAGTCATTTTCAGACACATGAGAACTCTTCAAGTTTATCTCCTTATTTTAAAGCCTTCTTTAAGGATGTACTCAGGCAAAACAGAGATTAAGAACAAGAAAATGAAGATGTCGGATATACAAGATAGAGGAGCTAAACCAAAAGTCCAGGGATAATCATGATAAGATGACAGCTGTAAAACAGGACAAAAAAAAAAAAAAAGCTAATTATAGAACAAAAAGTTATTGCCATACAACAAGCATGGCTTTAGGTAGAAAGGAATGGATCTCAAAGACTATTTGCAATGATTAAGAGCTGAACTACATCAATAACATTTCCCCACCTCAGGATAAGAGATGATCAAAAACTCAGAAAACAAACAAGAATATTATGTTCCCCAAATAAAACAAATTAGGCTTTAATGAAGTGTAGGAATAAAGAAATCTTTTGACCTTGGTTCTGAAAACATTGTATTTTTAAGTGGCAGAGAGACACATAAAGAGATGGCATATGAGTACACATTGGCTCTGCAGTAAAATACATTTACACAGTCATAATAATGGAAATGCTTTTAAACGCTTTCAGCATTTAGGTAAAGCAATAAAGGTTCCATTATAATTGGGGAACAAAATGTAAATGTTATCACCCTTGATAATAGAAAAGTAAAAGTACTTTTATATTCTACATCTGAAAAAATTGGGGAAAAGAGGCAAGGAGAGAGAGGTGACAAAAGGGTCTTGTTGGTATTACCCTCACTTAAAATTTCACAACCATGAGATATTTTTTTAAATTGTGCTGAGAAATATATCAATTTATCTATAGTTATAAGACTATCAGATATTAGAACTGAGAGTGGCAGTGCTTCTTTTTCAGTTCAGTTCAATTCAGTCACTTAGTCGTGTCTGACTCTTTGCAACCTAATGGACTGCAGCACCAGGCTTCCCTGTCCATCACTAACTCCTGGAGCTTGCTCAAACTCATGTGATCAAGTCAGTGATGCCATCCAACCATCTCATCCTCTGTTGTCCCCTTCTCCTCCTGCCTTCTTCCCAGCATCAGGGTCTTTTCTTTTTATTAATCCAATATTTGACTTCCAATAAGTTATGATTGAAAGCATTTGTTAGATAACAGTCATTCAACACCCAAGAAAAATTTCTAACCAGGAAATCAAACAAAAGTCTTCTCAATTAAGATAAATGAAGACCTGTAATAAATGGGTACTGTGAAAATAAAAGCCTTGGTGGCTCAGTGATAAAGAATCCACCTGCCAATGCAGGAGATGCGAGTTCAATCCCTGGGTAGGGAAGATCCCTTGGAGGAGGAAATGGTAACCCACTCTGCTATTCTTGCCTGGGAAATCCCATGGACAGAGGAACCTGGCGGGCTACAGTCAGTGGGGTCGCAGAGTTGGACACAACTTAGAGACTAAACAACAGCAAAAGTTAGGCAATGGCTAATTCTTTTATTTGACCTGTGAATTCCTTTCAAGGAAAAAAAAAAAAAATCCAGTGAAGAATGAGATGCCTCCTCTTAATCCTAGGTCTTTCTTCAGTCTGCTCAGTGAGTTAGACTTACACACCATTTTATTTCTGAGTGGGTGGACATTCAAGGCTTATCTTGCGTTTCCTCCAGACAAATGCATTGCCCCAGACATCATTTCTGCTCCTCCAATTTTTGGGGGTGTAAAGCCTGATTATCCAATAATAAATTCTAGTTTCGTTCCCCATGTTTATCAAATATCCCAAAGCTGTTTGTTAGTTTAGCACTTGTAACTTTAATTTTTCTCAAACCTCAGAGAATGTTTTGTGAGCAACCCACACAAGATTTCTGAAACTATTAGAACAATATTCTGTCTGTAACATTTTTCTCTTTTGGAAAAAATTTCCATCTTTACATGACAAGAGCTTACAGTTTTTTCAGAACTCTTATTAATGACCTCTTTCTCCATTTAATGGGCTATTATCAACCTGATTCTAAAGGGTAAAATCTGACAGGAGACAGCCTTTTCTTTGAAATGACAACTTTTAAAATGTAAGATAAGAGAGTAACTGGTTTGAAACTATCAAGGAGTTGGGTTTTCTTCATGATGACGATGTTACCAGTGACAGAATTAGCTGACTGTTATTTTTTACCCTCAGTTAGATACTGAACCATTTCAGTCAGAACCCCTGGGATTCTTTTCCTATTAGCTGGTTGGGGAAACTGGTGGAGTCTCTTGCTGTGTAAATTCTTTGTATTTTATGGCTATTACCATGGGTAATATTCGTTAATCACAGAGAGGAGTGTTAAACAGATATTGTGTGCGCCTGTCTTTTCCCCATTTGGATGGCATGGCGTAGCCTCTGGCAAATCACTAGAGTTGCCATTTCTCAGGGATTTGTTTGTGGAGTGGCCAATTTACCTCAGGGCCTGGGTGGCCAACATCAAGGGAAATAAATGACAGGCATGGCACAGCCTGTCAGCTGTTGTAATTAAGTAACATTAACTGCCATGACTGCAGGAAAGGGTGGCTCAGAATCATAAAACGTCACAGGTGTGTGGGACCATCCAATGCCATTATTTTATATGTGAGAAGATTGAGTTCAGGGATTAACGGGTTGGTTCAAGGTCGCACAGGTACTTTATCAGGGCTTTACCATGTGATTTCTTTCTCCCACCTGCTCACCACACTCAGCTGCTAGAATGATTCTCTGCCAACCCAGTTTCTTTATATCCCTCCCCTGCTTGGAAACCTTACCATCCCCTATTGTTTCTAGTGTCAGGGCTGTGAGGGGTGAGCAGCTGGCAGGAGCCCAGGGCCCTATCATGGACCAGGCACCAACAATGAGACATAAATGGTCAGCTCTAACAGCAGTTATCAAAGTCATGAGACCTGGAGGCAGAAAATTTGGGTTCAGCTCCCAACAGCATCACTAAAACCAACAATCTACATGTGGGATAAGCCCTCCCCATAATCTGGACCTTGACTTTCTCATCTGCAAAATGAGCATGTTAGATTAGATAGATGTCAATGGTCCTCTTTAACTGATGATTCTGTGACCGTATCGTGTTCTTCAAAGCTTTAAAGCTGAGAGTCAACACATGCACAGACCTTTTCCTCTGAGCACCTCCCAGTCTTCTTGTCCTTCCTGTAGAGAATGAAGAGGTGTTATTTTTCCAGTCAGAACCCTGCAATTTTCCACTTGGGAAGGACAGAAGAAACTAATGGAGTAACTGAAATCCAACATTATTGTTTTCTGGATGAACTTACTTCCCAAGACCTTTGTCTACCCTAGCTTATACCTACTTCACTTTCTAGTTCAGTTTTTCCTAATTACTTTCTCTTTTCTGTAATTTTCCTAATTTTTGAAGACTGGTCCTTTATTCCCCTCATCTTTCCATTCCTCCTGCCAGTTTTCCCTCTTCCATCTTCCATTGTCTTTCTTTCTCTCATTCTTCCTTCAGTTTTCCTATCCTGGTGACAGGTTCCCATCAAGGACGGGGATTATTTTATATTCTGGGGAACAGTCAGCCAGAAGAGTTTTCTTCTTCCCATTTTCTCCTCATCTAGATTGTCATGAAACAGACTAGGGATTCCTAAAGGACTAGAATAAAATAGCTGGTAAGAAATGACCATGGCCTTTGCCTTCTAACTTAACAGAATCCTTAGCCAAACTGATATATTCATCCAAAGGGAATGACAGATGTAACTTTGCAGCAAAATATTCAACTGAGATTCTCTGCAAACATGCCAGCAATCGCATTTCTCTGGTTCCTCATGAGTCTCACAAAGGAAACAAAGGACTTATCTTGCTCCACGTTAAGAAAAGTTATCAGATGAAGCTTAAGGCAGGTCTGAATGTCCTGAACTCTGCGGAGATTATCAGCTTCAGTTTTACCAGCTTCTCCTCCCTTTGACCGTCAGCATGTAGCTTTTCTCCGCAGTGAGAGATATAAAAGCAAAAGGAGTCGAGGAACAGGACACAAAGGCAGGAAGGAAAAAAATGCCAACAGAGTGGGAGATAATGGAACATGGCAAAAAGTGAAAAACTTTTGAAAGGAAGATATTATCCTACTGGTTTACAAAAGGTTTCCCCCCCCCCCCCCCCCCCAGTGCATGCATGCTGAAAATGAAGGATTCTTTGTATACCAGTCAGTGCTATTCCCAAGATTCTGCTTTCATTGAATGAAATTTCTTGTCCTAGGGCTCTGCATTTGCAGTGGCACTGGTTGTGGTGTGGGGTATTTCATCCATTTGTGACCTTTCTTTCCTGACACCATGCTTACAGGCAAATGTTCATGCCAGTTAACCTTCTCTGTTTTCCTCCGGTGACCTTACGAATTTCCAACAGGAAAAATACAAAATCACCAATTTGTTTTTTCATTACCCAAAGGATAAACACAAAGTGGGGAAGCCTTTTATCTTGCCGCCCTGGCAAACCTCCTCATTACTCAGCACCGAACAAACATTTCCGAAGAGTTAATAAATCCAGTGTGTGGCTTTCTCTGTGCAGGGACTGGCCTACCATCCGAGGCAATCTCTCATTAAGTAAAAAAAGAAATAGAACATACTCATATTTTATTCATGGCCTCAGAATCCCAGGGAAAAAAGTTCAAAAATTTATAGGCACAGAGACATCCAAAACAAAAAGACTCACACTTTCTTATTTCCAATGACACCTTCTGACTCTCAGACCCTCAGAGGAGAGACTGATCCACATACACAAATGGTCCCAACACCACTTCTATTTTAGCCTGCCAGTTTGATTGCTAAAATTGAGCCCAGTGACCTTTCGCCACATCCCACACTTAAAAGGGACAGAGGTTTATTAAAGTATAGCCCTGAAAAAGTCCACTGGGTAATACATTTTATAGTCATCAATCACAGAGATCCTCTCAAGACTATTTAGACTTCCTTTTCCAGCTTTCCTTCGCAGAGTTGTCCAGGCAGAGCCCACACTAAAGGCATCAGCATAGCCATTGCAGCAAGTTTTAATTTACCAATGATTCCTATCCCTGCTAGCCTGGGAAGGCTCTGGTGATTTATTGGACTTGAGCAGAACTCTCATCCATTATAGTTTGTCTTAACTTAATCAAAGGTATCTTCTCCCTTTGGAGCACCTCACCTACAGACTCCGAGGTCACCATGATAAATGTGTCTACTTGACTTCTTTTCCTGATTACTGTGAATGAAGCCTCACAAGCAACTTGATACATTCTGTTAATACTGTGGCCTCAGCATTGGGATGGCTAGAGTCATATTGTGTAGAACTAGCTATGTGGGGAGCTAAGAGGTAATGGTGCTGGGGTTTTGACTGAGTGATGTAATTGATGATTGGAAGCAGAAGTCAAAGGGATTTTTGGTTTTTAAAAAATCAAGAAAGTGAAGCCATTTCTTTGTTTTTTGAAGGAGATCTTCCCATTTCTCTACCAACAGCAATATACATTCCCCTAATTCTCCACTGTTACACACAAACACACACACATACTATGCTATGCTATGCTAAGTCACTTCAGTTGTGTCCGACTCTGTGCGACCCCATAGACGGCAGCCCACCAGGCTCCCCCATCCCTGGGATTCTCCAGGCAAGAACACTGGAGTGGGTTGCCATTTCCTTCTCCAATGCATGAAAGTGTAAAACGAAAGTGAAGTCGCTCAGTCGTGTCCGACTCTTAGCGACCCCATGGACTGCAGCCTACCAGGCTCCTCCATCCATGGGATTTAGACAGCCACAATTTACACAGAAAGAAAGAAAGCTTTAAAATAGTCTTTAATCTAAATGTTCTCTGAGCTTAGTGGTTGATACCAAGAGGACAAAATGTATCTGAACAAATGAGTGTGTGTGACTGCTAAGTTGTTTCAGTCAGGTCCAACTCTTTGTGACCCCATGGACTGTAGCCTGCCAGTCTCCTCTGTCCATGGGATTCTCCAAGCAAGAATACTGGAGTGGGTTGCCATGCCCTCCTCCAGGGGATTTTTCTGACCTAGGTATCAAACCTGTATCTTTTATATCTCCTGCATTGATAGGCGGGTTCTTTACCACTAGAGCCACCTGGAAATAGATATATTTTAAAATTTGTGTGTAAGTAATAAATTATAACCCAAAGAAAACAAAATCATGAAATAACTAGATATTTTTTTTGTATGGCAGAGGCATCTTGGGTCTGTTCTTTAAATGACTTATAGTAAGTATCAAAAATTAACCTTTAGACTTTGCCTGCAATGTCTTTTTAATAGAAAATCATTTGAAACTAATGATCATGAATATAAATTAATTCACGTAGATTCTCTTCTTTGTAGATTCTGAGGTCCTCCAAGTAGGTGACTGTTATATTCATCTTCATAACCCTTGTAATATAGCCAGTGCTTGACCTGCTCAGGGTATTCATAAAATGCAAATATTCAACTGAGTTGTTCACATTTATGATGAGAATCCTATGAATTGTTGTAGTCTTGGTATGAATAATCATAATTCCAAAGATAAATATAAACCAATAAAGCCTGCAGTCAACTGCTTCACTTTTAAATCACAACTGTGATTTAAAACTCTTTAAAGAGGCACATTTTTCTGAATCCAACTGGTCAAAAATTGCACCCTGCCTGGGTCAACTCACAGCACTTGGGACAGAAAAGAAAGACAATATATATTCCTTTGCTACTGTTTGTAGTAAATATATTCTATTCTGTTAAATATTTCAGAGTATAATGTCTCTGTGGGACACCTTTTAAAAGAAAGCCTGGATCCATGAACTTAGGTACAACTGATTTTTGCCAAAGGTACAAAGAAAATCCAATGTAGGATTGATATTTCAACAAATTAGTTCTTAAAAAAAGAAGAAAACTGCTTGCAAAGAAAGTAGAGGTCATTAAATGACAAGTTGAGAATTTAGATCAGGATCCGAAAATATGACTCAGGTAAATCTACTTAAAGCCCGATTTTACACAGCACATGAGCCAACTAAGAATGGTTTTGATATTTTTAAAGGGATGTAAAATAATAAAGAGTATGCAACAGAGACTCTATGTGATTTAAAAAAATGTTTAAAAGATTCATGCAGTATTTAAAATATCTACAGAAAGAGTTTGCTTGACCCTTCATTTAGATGATATTAGACAGCTAATCACCTCTTCTCTAGTAGCATATAAATTCCTTAAAGATAAAGAATACATTCATATTTCACTCTTATTCTGGTATGGCAAGTTAGCAGAATACAGAATTTTGGATTGTCAATTTGAAAATGTTATGGAGACAATCTATACTTTTGTCTTGTTCCATATGATATTTTCTAGTTGCCTCTTATGTTCTACATTTTACAAGGATCTAGATAGTACTAGATTTATTTTTGTTTTCTGCAAGAGCTTTCTAGTCAGTGTTTCTTTAATCACTTTAATCTTTATATTTTTAAAGAAAAGACTTCAATCTATATTTCTTTGAAAATTCTTGCTTTCATATCTTTAAATGTTCTTTAAAATTTTTTACTTATTCACCTCTCTGTTTTGCACTCTGGATGATTTCTCCAAATCAATCTTCCTGTTCACTGATTCTCTTTATAGCTATTTTTAATTCATGCTTTCATCTGCCATCTAGTTTTTCATTATGGAAACTCATTTGATTCCTTTTCGAATTTTTTTTTATACTTCATAAGGTTCTTTATTCACTATTGATTTTGCTTTATCTCTTAAAATATGTTAAGCATTTTATTTTATTGTCTCAGATTATACTCTTTTACTTGTAGTAGTCTCCTGGAGCTCTCTGTGGGGAATATTATATGACTTAAAGAGAAAAATTATGGAAGTAGGAAGAACACGGAATGTAGCCTGGCACCAGCCAACATTCATGGAATAAATCATGATTAAAACAAAAGGACAGGAGGCTGTAAAGGTTGGTTGGGACACAATTAAAAAAAAACATTTTCTTAAGTTAAAAAATATTGCAGTTTACAATGTAGATAAATAGGAAGCCATGAAAGGTTAAACAGAGAGGTGATCTGATAAAAGAATGATTTGGAATCAAGGTATATCAAATTTTTTTAGTTTTTTGATAATTTTTTTCTAATACAAGTACTTTAATTATGGAGAAAGAGAATTTGTGAGATAATTTACTTTGCTCAAGAGCATAGAGCTAAGGGAAAACATTTTAGAGAAGCAAGATGATAAGTAAAATTAGAGGAGGCAGGAAGATGGATTTGAAGACTTAAAATAGCCAACACAAGGAGAAGAAAAAAGTTAGGGGACCGACAATAGCTGACTCTAAGATTTACTATAAAGTGATAGTAATCAAGACAGGGTAGTTTTGGCGGAAGAATAAGCTAACAGTTAATCAACACAACATAATAGAGTACCCCCAAATAAATTTAGTCAACTGATCTTTGACAAAGAAGAAAAGCAATAAAATGGAGCAAAAACAGTTTCTTCAACAAATGTGCTAAAACAACATATTCATATGACAAAAAAAAAAAAAAAAAAGAATCAAGACACAGACCTTACACCCTTGGCCAAGATTAATTCACTATGGAAGAAAACCTACATTACCTTGGGTTTCAGTTCAGTTCAGTCGCTGAGTCATGTCCGACTCTTTGCGACCCCATGAATCACAGCACGCCAGGCCTCCCTGTCCCTCACCAACTCCCAGAGTTCACTCAGACTCACGTCCATCGAGTCAGTGATGCCATCCAGCCATCTCATCCTCTGTTGTCCCCTTCTCCTCCTGACCCCAATCCCTCCCAGCATCAGAGTCTTTTCCAATGAGTCAACTCTTTGCATGAGGTGGCCAAAGTATTGGAGTTTCAACCTCAGCATCAGTCCTTCCAATGAACACCCAGGACTGATTTCCTTTAGAATGGACAGTTGGATCTCCTTGAAGTCTAAGGGACTCTCAAGAGTCTTCTCCAACACTACAGTTCAAAAGCATCAATTCTTCAGTGCTCAGCTTTCTTCACAGTCCAACACCCACATTCATACATGACCACTGGAAAAACCATAGCCTTGACTAGACGGACCTTTGTTGGCAAAGTAATATCTCTGCTTTTTAATATGCTATCTAGGTTGGTCATAACTTTTCTTCCAAGGAGTAAGCATCTTTTAATTTCATGGCTGCAATCACCATCTGCAGTGATTTTGGAGCCCCCCAAAATAAAGTCTGTTTCCCCATCTATTTCCACTATTCCCCATCTGTTTCCACTGTTTCCCCATCTATTTGCCATGAAGTGATGGGAATAGATGCCATGATCTTAGTTTTCTGAATGTTGAGCTTTAAGCCAACTTTTTCACTCTCCTCTTTCACTTTCATCAAGAGGCTCTTTAGTTCCTCTTCACTTTCTGCCACAAGGGTGGTATCATCTGCATATCTGAGGGTATTGATATTTCTCCCAGCAATCTTGATTCCAGCTTGTGCTTCTTCCAGCCCAGCGTTTCTCAGGATGTACTCTGCATATAAGTTAAATAAGCAGGGTGACAATATACAACCTTGACATACTCCTTTTCCTATTTGGAACCAGTCTGTTGTTCCATGTCCAGTTCTAACTGTTGCTTCCTGACCTGCATATAGGTTTCTCAAGAGGCAGGTCAGGTGGTCTGGTATTCCCATCTCTTTCAGAATTTTCCACTTGGGTTAAGTGATGCCTTTTTAGATGCAACATCAAAGACATGATCCATGAAAGAAAGAATTGACAAATCTGACTTAATTAAAGTTTAAGAAATCTGCTCTGTGATAGACAATGTTGAGAGAATGAGAAACAAGCCACACACTAAGAGAAAGTATTGCAAAAGATACATTTGATAAATAACTGTTACCCCAAATGTACAAAGAACTCTTAAAACTCAACAAGAAAACAACCTGATTAAAAAATGAATCAAAGATTTTAACAGACACTTCACCAAAGAAGATATAGAGATAGCAAACAAACACATACAAGATGCTCTACATCATATGTCATCAGGCAAATGTAAATTAAAATAACAGTGAGATGGGACTTTTCTAGCAGTCCAGTGGTTAAGCTTCATTTCCAATGCAGGGGATGCAAGATTGATCCTGGTTGGGGAACTAAGATCACACATGCTACAGGGTGTATGGCCAAAATTTAAAACAAACAAACAGTGAGACACTGCTACACACCTATTAGAAAGGCCAAAATCTGGAACACTGACGATACCAAATACTGATGAGTATATAGATGAACAGGCATTTTCATTTATTGCTGGTACAAATGCCAAATGGTGCAGCCACTTTGGGAGACAATTTGGTGGTTTCTTAAAAAATTAAGAATACTCTATAGAGTCCAGCAATCACATTACTTCATATTTGCCCAAACGTGAAAGCTTATGACCACACAAAAATCTGTACATGGATGTTAATAGCAGTTTTATTTATAACTGCCAAAATTTGGAAGCAACCAAGCAAATGGGATATATAGGCTGTTGCATATTCAGCCAATGAAATATTATTCAGTATTAAAAAGGAATGAGCTATCAAGCCATAAAAAGACATGGAGAAAACTTACATGGATATTGTTAAGTGAAAGAAGCTAACTTGAAAACGCAATCTGAGATTTTGGAAAAATCAAAACTATGAGCACAGTAGAAACATCAGTGGTGCTAGGAATGGAGATTGGGGAGAGCGTAGAAAAAAGCAGAGCACAGAGAATTTTAGGGCAATGAAAATACTCTATGATGTTATAATGATGGCTGTATGTCATTATATATTCAACCAAGCCTACAGAATGTACACCGTTAATAGCAAACCACTCATCTCACACACTAGTAAAGTAATACTCAAAATTCTCCAAGCCAGGCTTCAGCAATATGTGAACCGTGAACTTCCAGATGTTCAAGCTGGTTTTAGAAAAGGCAGAGGAACCAGAGATCAAATTGCCAACACCCGCTAGGTCATCAAAAAAGCAAGAGAGTTCCAGAAAAACATCTATTAAGGCTTTGACTGTGTGGATCACAATCAACTATGGAAAATTCTGAAAGAGATGGGAATACCAGACCACCTGACCTGCCTCTTGAGAAACCTATATGCAAGTCAGGAAGCAATAGTTAGAACTGGACATGGAACAACAGACTGGTTCCAAATAGGAAAAGGAGTATGTCAAGGTTGTATATTGTCACCCTGCTTATTTAACTTATATGCAAAGTACATCCTGAGAAACGCTGGGCTGGAAGAAGCACAAGCTGGAATCAAGAGTGCCAGGAGAAATATCAATACCCTCAGATATGCAGATGACACCACCCTTGTGGCAGAAAGTGAAGAAGAACTAAAGAGCCTCTTGATGAAAGTGAAAGAGGAGAGTGAAAAAGTTGGCTTAAAGCTCAACATTCAGAAAACTAAGATCATAGCACCTATTCCCATCACTTCATGGCAAATAGATGGGGAAACAGTGGAAACAGAGTCAGACTTTGTTTTTTGGGGGGCTCCAAAATCACTGCAGATGGTGATTGCAGCCATGAAATTAAAAGACGCTTACTCCTTGGAAGAAAAGTTATGACCAACCTAGATAGTATATTAAAAAGCAGAGATATTACTTTGCCAACAAAGGTCCGTCTAGTCAAGGCTATGGTTTTTCCAGTAGTCATGTATGGATGTGAGAGTTGGACTGTGAAGAAAGCTGAGCGCTGAAGAATTGATGTTTTTGAACTGTAGTGCTGGAGAAGACTCTTGAGAGTCCTTTGGACTGCAAGGAGATCCAACCAATCCATCCTAAGGAGACCAGTCCTGGGTGTTCATTGGAAGGACTCATGCTGAGGCTGAAACTCCAATGACACCTCATGTGAAGAGTTGACTCATTGGAAAAGACCCTGATTCTGGGAGGGATTGGGGGCAGGAGGAGAAGGGGATGACAGAGTATGAGATGGCTGGATGGCATCACTGACTCGATGCACATGAGTTTGGGTGAACTCCGGGAGCTGGTGATGCAGGGAGGCCTGGCATGCTACTATTCATATGGTCGCAAAGAGTCGGACATGACTGAGCGACTAAACTCAACTGAACTGAAAGTATACTATGGACTTCAAGTGATTATGACATGTCAATGTAGGCTTATCCTTGGTTAAAAAAAAAAAAAAGAAAGAAAGAAAAAAAATGCACCATCTGGGGAATGAGGTTTATCATAGAGGAAGCTATGCCTGTGTTGGGACAGGGGATAAATGGGAAATCTCTGCACTTTCCTCCCAAATTTGCTGTAAACCAACATCTGCTCTATAAATGAAGGATTAAAAAAAAAGAAGATTGGGAAGCTGTAGTAATTCAGGTGTGAAATGAAGAGATCTTGCACTAGATTAGTGATATTAGGAACAGCAAGAAATGTATAGGAGAATTATCCACAGGGCTCCTGAATAATGTGTGCAGATATTTGGGACAGCACATAATAGAAAGATAAATCCAAATTGAAAACTGAGACAATTGTGGGGCCTTTAACATTACTGTAGACATGAAGCTGTTAAAGAATGTGGAAATTTTCAAATACAAATAATGGCAGATAGGATAAATGCCTCTTGGCATGTGGCATTTCACATACACACTTAAATTATTTTATTATTCTTATTCAGTATTTTACTGGATGGGAGGTGTGGTGTAGTGGGAAGCGTTTGGGCTCTGGAGCAAAAATAATGTATAGGATAATGTATATCACAATCTTTTATGTATTAGGTTTTCAATTTCCTATCTCACATACAGAATTTTGTATTAATATATCAAGTAGACAAAGAGATATGAAGAATTTTATAAATACAAAGCAATATTAATTGTATGAGATAGGATTTTCTTCTAGTTATAGTATTACAAGCAGAGTTAACTAACATAGTCATTTGGGCAGGCATTTTGGAGTAAGAAGCAGGGTAACAGGCTCAGCTTAGATTCTGTGAAGTCTGTGACATTGAGTAACTTCTTTTTTTTCTGAATGTATATTTCTGAATCTATAAGATATGTATAAACACAATATTTATCATGTTGTTGGATGGATGGTATTGAGATAAATGTGTGCAAAGCCATGACTGGGCATGCAGTTGGTATTCAGTGTTAACTGTTATTATCACACCCCCCAATATGAAAAAACATGGACATGTCACATGGCTGCAGTTAACTTCTTACAATTCAATAATACTTGCAGCCAGTAAAGGCAAAATCCTGCCTGAAATTTAAGGACTGGAAGATCTGAAAGCTTTCATGTTTAAAGCAGAAGGATCGTTTGATCAAGGCTGAAGAAAATGAACATAAATATGTTTCTTAGCCCATTGGACACATATGAAATGATAAAAAAATGTGCATTACTGTTTATTCAACTTTTGTAGTTGGAAATGAAACAGTTATGTGAAGGGTGTCATCTTTTATCTTCTCTTCTATACTTTTGCACTAAACACATATTACTCCTCTTAAAATATTCATGTTTAGGTTGTGCAGTTCTGAGAAGTCAGTCTCTACTTATTCAATACTCATCCTGAATTTTTCCAATCTTGGAAAGTTATGAAATGTAAGCATATCAACACAAAAATTGAAGTAAATCACTGTGGACATTGGCATAGCTGGGTAGAGATTTCAGGAGTTCACTGTCACTTAAGAGCAAGGAAACTATTAATTTGTAAAAGTCCATATCAACCTGGCAGTTACATGTACCTAGCAGGTGTTGCCTAGGAAGCTGTGTTTCCTTAGAATTAACGACATGCCATTATTGTAGCCATTTTTCTAAGTCTCTAGAGTGTCTGTAATTAATAAGTTTAACTGTACTTAAAATGATATAAAGTGTCATTAGTCCCATGCTAAATCATTTCAAATGACTGATTTATTTGCTAGTAAAATTATCCAGGTAATTTTCTCAACCTGACTAATGTAAGGTTTCACACATGAGCACTCCTGCCAGATGAAGCTTGGGAGGTTGTTTTGCAGCAAAAAGAAAAAAAAAAAAAGTTTGCTTTGAAGCTCCACAAAATTGTAACCTAAACTTTTGCTGTTCTCTTCTCTGAGGCAGTTTCTTCACTGAGTGGGTTAGGCTAGACCAGTGGCTGCCATTTAATTTGTAAAGTTCTTTTTTTTTTTTTTATCTTCATGGAATCAGTGGAAACATTTCTTCAAACAAAACTATAATCGAGCATTCAGCACAGTGGTGGTTGAAGAAGGAAACCAGAAGATTCCCTATGGACCTTTTGTCCAAACCCTGCCTTATCCCATCCT
The DNA here is from genome assembly GCF_032452875.1 of Bos javanicus. Taxonomy (NCBI): domain Eukaryota; kingdom Metazoa; phylum Chordata; class Mammalia; order Artiodactyla; family Bovidae; genus Bos; species Bos javanicus. The sequence goes on along the minus strand of NC_083872.1, from coordinate 62,292,164 downwards.
TCTTTCAAACCTCCAAGACATCCCAAACTAAATAGCCTTTAGGTCTTTTCTCCTTCCATTATTTTACTTCAAAGTTAGCTTTCCATTCTAAGTGTCTGATTCATTGTTGGTACTTTCATTCTCTGCAGTCTTTTCCTAAAATAGAAGTTAAAGTAAATGAGGTACTTCTGATTAATATGAAAAAGAGAAGTAGGAGTCAGATTACTCTAAAGTATATCATCCAGTCTATTTTCTTAAAACAAAATGGAGGGGCTTCCCTGGTGTTCCAGTGCTTAAGACGACTCCGACTTCCAATGCAGGGGATACGGGTTTGGTCTCCGGTCAGGGAGCTAAGATCCTGCGTGCCGTGGGACCAAAGAACCAAAACATAAAACAGAAGCAATACTGTAACAAGTTTAATTAATATGTTAAAAATAGTCCACATTAAAACATATTAAAAAACAAACACACAAAAACAAACCAAACCCCAAAAAAACAAACCCAAAATGGAGGTGAATGAGAGTTTAAAATTGGCACATCTCTTTTATGTTGGCAGTCTCCATTGTGGTAGGGAAAGCAGTCAGGTGTTCAACACAAAATCATTACTTTCATTTATTTTCTTCAATGCATTGTTCTGTTGTGTCTAATTGTTTTAACTGTGGTTATTCTTCAGTTCAGTTCAGTCACTCAGTCATGTCCGACTCTTTGTGACCCCATGAACCACAGCATGCCGGGCCTCCCTGTCCATCACCAACTCCCTGAGTCCACCCAAACCCATGTCCATCGAGTCGGTGATGCCATCCAACCATCTCATCCTGTGTCATCCCCTTCTCTTTCTGCTCTCAATCTTTCCCAGGTTATTCTAATAAACTCAACTACTTAGATTTATAGGGGTAACCTGGTAACTAATCTAGCACTGGGCATAGTTTTGTGTCAGCTTCTATTGGTAAGAGATACAGTGCTTTGATTCATTTAGGCTAAGAACTGATATAAGATGTGTGAAAGGGAATTGTAAGATTAATTTGAACCCATGACTCTGAAATTTATACAATTAAAACCCAACCCCCTGATTATAGTCTGAAGTCTCTCATCAGTTTTGGAAACTTTTATGCCTTGAATGACTGTTTATACCCCATTCTTTCTCTTTTCTTCTAGTACTTCAATTACATGTATGTCAGATCTTTTCACTGTGTTTCATATGACATATTGATGTTTTTCTGTATTTTCCATTCTTCTTTCTCTGTACTTCTATCCAGACATTTTCAAGTTACCCTATCTTCCCGTTCCTTAATCTTGTCATAAGTTGTTTCCATTCTATAATCAAACTTATCTACTGGGTTTTCATATTTTTTATTCTAGAATTTCCTTTTATTTCTATTTGTCTAGTACCAGTGTTATGCTGAAATTCCCCATCTTTTCATTAAGTTTTTACAATATATTTTAAGCTAATAATTTCTTTATCTTGTCTTTTGTTCATTTACTCTTATATTCTGAAATGCCTGGCAATTTTTTGATTGAAAGTAGACATGGTGTGTGAAAAAATTATAGAGATAATTTGAGTCACTAAATACGTTATCTTCCTCCAGAGCTACACTGTCCAATAGCACATGTGGCCTTCTAAACTTAAATTCATTTGAATTAAAATTAGTAAAATTACATTTTTCTTTAGTCATACTAGTCTCATTTCAGGTGCTCAGTAACCACATGTAGCTAGTGGCTACCTCATTAGAAGCGTGCATGCTAAGTTGCTTCAGTCGTGTCTGACTCTTTGCAACCTGATGGACTATAATCCACCAGGCTCCTCTGTCCATGGGCTTCTCCAGGCAAGAACACTGCAGTGGGTTTCCATGCCCTCCTCCAGGGGATCTTCGTCACCCAGGGATCAAACCCCCATCTCCTGTGATTCCTTCATTGCATGCAGATTCTTTACTGTTGAGCCACTGGGGAAACCCATTAGAAGCATAGATATAGAACATTTGCATCATCATGGAAGGTTGTCTTGGACAACTTTGATCCAGAGGATTTATTATTGCTTCTGGAAAACTGTTACTCCAGGCTGTGATTGAAGTGAGTAGAGCTGAGCTTTACTCTTTGGGAAATGTGGTCTATCTCTGGTTGCTCTTGTTCTTAGGATGAAGCCCTCGAGGGTCTCCAAATGAAATCCTGAGTTATTTACCAACTCCCTCTCCTCTATTTTTTCCTCTGTAGTTCCATTTGACTGTCCATGGGTCAGGTCAGCTTCTTAATTCCTTGGCTGTCATGTTCTTCTTGTTTCCTAGCCTCTATTCAGTACAACTTATGAATAGGCAAACGCCCTAAATGGGAGGGGGTGGAGAATGAGAATCAAATATTGAACTTCCATCCATGCACTTCCCTTCTCTCTGTATCTTGGCTTTTCACATACTGTTGGTCTTAGTATATTGCAAATATCTTCAAATAGACTTTTATAATCCAGCTTTTCTAGTCATTTCAGCAGGAGGCTGGTTTGATACAAGCTCAATCATCATAGCCAGAAGCAGACTCTTTCTATTCTCTGTCTAACTCCCTGCTGTCAGGCTTTCGTCCTAACATTGAAATATTGAAATATTAAAACATTGAAATATTCCTGTCCAGGTCACTAGTGACCTCTTTTTTTTTTATCAAACTGAATGGTCAATGTTTAATTCTCATTTCCTATGGACTCACAGCAGCATTTGAACTACGAAGATATATATTAAACTTTCTATTTCACTTTTCCAATTAAAAATTTAATAGGCACCTCAAATTTAATGTGTCTGATTATAAACTCTTGATCTCCCCATTCTGATTCTCCCTCAGTAAATGACAACTTTATGCAGAACTCTAATTGCACCAGCAAAATACTTCTCAGTCACCTCTAACTCCTCTCCAGGGAATTTGTTTCACTTAGAAGACCATCTGACGTCTGTACCATGGCCTATGGCCAGAATGATCTGTGCTCTGTCTACTTCCTGGCTTCATCTCCTGGCACCACCTCCTTCCTCACTTTACTCCAGTTTCTGCTGGTCTCCTTGCCGCTCCTTAAACACTCGGGGAAGTTTCTCTCTTTGGGACCTTACACCTGATGTTCCCTCAGTTTGGACATTTGTCTCCTGGGTATATACAAGGTCTTGGCTGAAACATCATTCCTCACAAAGGCTTTACCTGATTGCTCCCTACACTAGTACATCTTCCAACACTCTCTATCTCTTTACCTTGTATGGCTTTTCTTCTTTGCTCTGATCACTATGCAAAAAAATCATATATTTATTTTTTTTGTGTTTTGTCTTCTTTGCTAGAATGGAAAGTCTATCCCAACAGGAATGTTATCTGTTTTGTTACTGCCTTATTCTCAGTGCCTGCCACACAACTGTAGAAATATCGCATCCCTGTTTCACAGGTTAGGAATGGGAGAAACCCATAGGTTAGCAATCTGACCCAGGACATACAACTAGTGAATGGAAGAGCCAGGACAGAACCTGGAAGCCTGACACCAGAGTCTATGCTCTTGCCGACTACACTGTACTCTCTCTAATGGAGTTGGTTTTTGTTAACAACCTAGGCCCTGTGGATCCCCAAAACTTTTACTTTCAGGATTTATACCTAAACCTAAAACACACACACACACACACACACACACACAAGTGTCATCTGGAGTGTTCCAAATCCTCCCAGAATCTTGATTGTTTTCTAAAAAGATGAGGATTGAAGAGAAAGAATTCTTATCCTCAGTGGGATATTGGGCTTATTTCTAACCACCGCTATTTCTAGTATCAGACCAAAGTAAGAAAAAGATCCAAGAGGAAAGGAGGAGGAAGGAAAGGAAGAGGAAGGAAAGAAAGAGGGAGGGAGGGAGAAGAAAGGGAGACAGAGACCATGCAGGCTCAAGCAGGTTCATGTTTTACTTCTTTTCACATCACACCAAACTCATACCACAGCTTAACCCCACAATTGATGAATGTTCTTTTTATTGATTCTGATTCAATTCAAGGAGAGGGAGGAGGAGGAAAGGAAGTAATAAAATCTTCCTAGAAGACAACACATTCATGCCCTTGTAATAGATGCCACTGGTAGACTAGAGAAAAGAAAGTCAAAAGAGGATGAGTCCCTGGCTGGAGAACAGAAGAGCCATATGATGAGAGAATTTTGTTAGAAAGGATCCGAGAACAAGCAGAGGACGGATGGCTCCAGGTAGGCTAATCAAACCTGTCTGCCAGTGTTTAAGCTGTGAATGGGGATGGCAAAAGCCCAGCCACCAATGAATAAAGGAGTTTAATAGAGGTTAACTATCTATTATGGTTATGTGTTTAAGATTGATAAGCTCTTACAGAAATGATGCAAATTTTAGTTCGAGAGCAACAAAGACATCTGATTTGTATTTACATGTGCTTTTATTTCCAAATGTTTGCTCTGAAAAGGTTCAAGGAATTTTGAGGCCCACTTGTTTTATAAATGGACAATTATCTAAATGTTAGGTAATTTATTTACATACGAAGCTAAATTCTGCTTCACTATGACTTTTCTGACTAATCCCATTTTTGCTTTGGTGAGCTGCACTGGCAAACTGTTAATTTCCCCAAATATCAGTTCTTTAGGTATTTAAAGACAGTTTTCATATTCCCCTGTGGATCTCCTTTGTTATGTTCTCTATACTCTTCTTTGGTTTAACGTCTTTGGTTTAACCATCACTCTAGATAAAACCCAAGTCCATATACCAATCATTACCTGCTATATATTTGGATCAGGTCCTCATCTTGTTTAGATCTCAACTTCCACATGTATAAACCTGAATAGAATCACTCTGTACCCCCTAGACAAACTCCTCCCTCGACCTTCCCATCTGCCTCGGAGTCATCTTTGCCTCTATTGTTTCTCTACCCATGTTCCCAAATGAAATCAATCACCATGTCTTTGCGAATGTTTTCCCATTTGTTCCTTTCCTCTCATTTCCTGCCTTGGCTGGAATCCATGCCATAATTATCTCTCCCTTGGACTTCTAATTGGTCTTCTCACCTCCAACTGCCCTTTCTTCCAATTCATCTAACATAGTCCAGTTAAGTTAGCATTTTTACTCAAAATCTCCAGTGCTTTCTCATGGCCATTAAATAAAATTCAAATCCCTTAACTCAGTATTTAAGTAATCCACACGGTGGTCTGACTCTATGGGATTTGTCTTAATCAGATCTCTATATCAACAACAAGAGCAAACACAATAATAATAATGGTTAAAATCTATTCACTATTTCGGAATCCCTTAAATGTCTTGTATAGCTCATGTCTTCTAAAACTATGGTGTCCAATATGGTAGCTCAACGGGTAAAGAATCTGCCTGCAATGCAGAATACCCTGGTTCAATTCTGGAGTAGGGATGATCCCTGGAAAAGGGATAGGCTACCTACTTCAGTATTCTTGGGCTTCCCTGGTGGCTCTGACAGAAAAGAATCCACCTGCACTGCAGGAGTCCTGGATTCGATTCCTGGGTTGGGAAGATCCCCTGGAGGAGGGCAGGGCAACCCACATAATATTCTTGCCTGGAGATCCCCATGGACAAAGGAGCTTGGTGGACTACAGTCCATGGGGTTGCAAAGAGTTAGACACAACTGAGTGACTAAGCACACACATGATAGCCACCATCCATATGTGGCTTTTAAGTACTTGAAATTAGGCTAGTCTGAATTAAGATTGTGTTAAGTGTAAAATGTACACTGGATTTTGAACAACTCACATGCAAAAGAATGTATTTAGATATGAGTTTATATCATTAACTTTGTATTGACACTATTTTTATATAATAGGTTAAATGAAATACATTTTAAAATTTACTTTCATCTGTACCTTTACATTTTTATAGTATAGATGTTGAGAAATTTAAAATTTAATGTCTGGCTTGAGTTTGTGGCTCACAATATGTTTCTATTGAATAGTTTTGATTTAGCATGACAAATATGTATGCCCAGAGACTGAAAAAAAAAAAAAAAAGGAAAAAAACCAATATAGAAATAAAAGAATGATGAGATTTGGGGAAGGGTTTATGTATTTTTTAAATGGTCTTTTACCATTTTAATTTTTATAATAAAATGCATGATTAATTAAGTTTAGAAATTATCATATTCCTCCATTTCTATATGAAGACTTCCTCAGGAATCTCATCCTTAAATAATTTCTCCCCCTTTGGATTTTTTACATATATGATCTGAAACCTGCTATACATAGGACCATCCAGGTTGCACTTAAAAATAATACCAGCTGCTCATGCCAAGTGAATCAAAATATCTGGGCATAGGCTCTGTTATCAGTATTTCATAAAAGCCACATTAAGAACCACAGACCTGTAACAACAGCTCATACTTGTGGCACTTATTAGATGTTCTCTCTTTAGTACAATAAGTACAATACATGGTCTACCCGTTTGTTTGTTTATCTCCTTCACTAAACTTAAGGTATGCATCTTTGCATCCTCTATGCTTTAGGTTTTATGCACCATAAATCTTTAATAAGTGTTATTAAATAACTGCTGGAAAGTTAAAAAGGATTTCCATAAATGAAATCATTGCAGATAAATTGAATGAATTCTATGTGTCAATTACTGAATTAGACACTTAATACCTCATTTATTCCTCACTGTGATCCTGTGATGTGGATGCTATTATTAGCCCCATTTTACTAATGAGAAAATGGGTGCTCAGGAAATAAAAGAAAGCAGCTGGGACATCCCACTGATGAGTGACAGAGTCAGGATTTGAACATTGATAGAATGATTACAAAGCACCAACCATTCATCACTATAATCCTGAAAAAACAGCAGATATTATTGTTCTCTGTCCTGGGTATTCCCATCATGCAGCCTGGTCAGAAGGGTAGGAGTGATAGAACAACACAGGAGAGTTTCGGATCGACACGTTGTTGTTTAGTTACTAAGCCGTGTTCGACTCTTTGCGACCCCATAGAATATAGCCCTCTAGGCTCCTTGGTCCATGGAATTCTCCAGGCAAGAACACTGGAGTGGTTGCCATTCCCTTCTCCAGGGGATCTTACTGACCCAGGGATTGAACCTGAGTCCCCTGCATTGCAGGCAGATACTTTACCGCTGAGCTTACAGGCATTGTGTAAGGTCCTGTGCATAATAAGTGCCTGATGCCTAGTAGACACCATGGGTGTTGAGACTTTCATTGAGTTCACGAATGTCTGAGTCATAAGACATAGTTCTCTGCTGAAATGTATTCTGCTGAGGAAAACAGGTAAGGAAATGGACAACTACAGTACAATCCGATTTGTGCTAAGAAATCCAGGAGGGAGGGTGACCTGAGAACACAAGAAGCCACCTAATTGAAGACTCTGTTGAAGGGAAAAGGCCATAACCTCAAATCTCTTGCCCAGAAAGTGATGGGTTAAGGAATGCTTTGGATCCTCTTTGCTTAAATCTTCCAGGATCCAGGAGTGTATCTCTACCTATTTGTAATTAGCACTGTCAATAGGACACCTGTGTAACATCATGGACTGTGATGCCTTCCACACAGGAGCTCGAGGAAGCCAGACTATTGCTCAGCTTCACCCCTCCTTCCCTGCTTGCATTTAGTGGTTGCAAATTCCTACCTAATGTCCCTCCTAAATAGCTTTCTGGTTTGTCTGCTGAGATGTCCAGCCTCACTGCTATCACAGTAGTTTGATTTGTATAGTACTGGATGACTGCGTTGGCCTCCAAATGGGTCGCCTTTCTCCATCTTATCTTTTCCTTTCATCCCTGCAATCAGAGATCTTCCTGAGGAGCAAAGCTAAGTGCAGTGTTCCTGTCTCAAAATCTTGAGTGGTTCTCCATCACATACAGAGATAAAATCCAGCTCCTTATTGACCTTCAGGTTTCTGCTTGAATCGCCTCTTTTTAAGCTGCCCCTCTTCAAGCCTGTGTTTGGGGACATACTGAGTTGGATTTGCTTACATATCTTGAATCTTGTCGTGGCAGGTGATGTTTCCAAGCTTAACAGAGGCTTCTCCTTCATTCCAAGTTCTGCATTTCCCCCCTCCACCTTCCCCTCTTCCCTGAATTTCCTCCTACTTCTTCAAATCTCAGCTAGATGTCAGTTCCTTGACAAGCCTTCCCTGCTTGCCAAGTTGGGTAAGGAATAGTTAAATTGTCCAGAATAGCAGTTATTCTACTACATCATGATTATTTTCCCAATTAAGTCTGAGGATCCTGTGCTAAAGAGAACTTGGTGTCTTTTCAGTGTCTATTTCTAATGTCTAGTCCAGCTCCTGTCACTTAATAGAAACTCAGTATATATGTATTTATATATTGGGGTTGCCTAGAAAGGCAGTCAGCCCCAAACACATACCCTCTCTCCTCGAGGGAGCATAAGAAACTGATTAGAGAGTCTACCTAAGAAAACTTTACCTGAGTTAGCAGTTGGATGAAAGTTGTAAACGGAGGTCTGTTGGTGTCCCAGTGGATGAGTGACGACTATGTAATATTTATATAATCAGTATCAACTGAACAGATTAGAGAAAATAAGCTTGGAATCAAAAAGCCCTTCTCTGGCCAGTCTAGTCAATGTAAAACTGTCCAAACCATCCCTAACTGGCCACCTGGAAATACCTAGTCTTTCAAAGGATGAATTGGCTGCCAAAACTGAATTTTCCATCATCAGTGAGAGTTTTTTTTTTTTTAATCCTCTGTTCCAATGACAAGAATATAAAAGTACACAACTCTCTGTACAAATGACAAGAAGATAAAAGTCTGAATGTGATATGAAGTTCATATCTTTTCCTGCATTACATTTTAATTAGAAAGAATGCTAAGTTAATTATGCAAATTTTTTGTGTAAGAACTGCTACTATTATCAGTAAAACTACAAACTGAAATAAAATTATAGAAAAGGAAATATCACACTTTTGTTTCTAAAGAATTTGCATTAAGCTCAGAAAGAGCAAATAATGAGGAATGAAAGAAGTCTTTGTTATTCCGTAGTTTCTATGATCTGCCAAAATGTCAAATAATCCATTTAATCAATCAGAAAATTTAAAAATGTGACAAGCCTCAAGGTAGTTTGAGATTACAGCTGTGCAAAGTACTTCAACTGTAGCATGAATCTATGTCACAATAGCAATTACTTAATGGCTTGTTTTTCTATAACTTTGTTGATGCAAAAATACAATTTAGGTTTCAAATTAATTGTGGCTTCTCTCCTATTTGAATCTTGTGTACTTGATTGGAGGCTGTTTACACATATTTGTTAAACTTGTGCTCTAATGAACCTCACTTTTATAGGGAAACCTCATCTATTAGAAAGAAACCCTCACTATGTTTTAGCCCCAAATTTAATTATAATTTTCAAATCTTTCTTAAAATGTGATACAACCAAGCTTTGGAAGGGATATGGGAGTTTTGAAAGGAAACATGAAATACTCTGATAACCCAGGAAGGAGAAGTCACTCATTCAATTATTCAACAAATGTTGAGTTCCTACTTATAAAATAGACCCTCTGGGTAAGTGCTTGAGGAAAACAGGAGCAAGACCAGAAAAAGTTCTTTCTTTCACAGAGCCTAAGTTATATTTCTAAAAGGTCTTGTAGGTCTTCATACAACCGTTCAACTTCAGCTTTTTCAGCATTACTGGTCAGGGCATAAACTTGGATTACCATGATAATGAATGGTTTGCCTTGGAAACAAACAGAGATCATTCTGTCATTTTTGAGACTGCATCCAAGGGCTGCATTTCGGACTCTTTTGTTCGGAGACTATGATGGCTACTCCATTTCTTCTAAGGGATTCTTGCCCACGGTAGTAGATATCATGGTCATCTGAGTTAAATTCTCTCATTCCAGTCCATCTTAGTTCACTGATTCCTAGAATGTCAACATTCACTCTTGCCATCTCCTGTTTGACCACTTCCAATTTGCCTTGATTCATGGACCTAACATTCCAGGTTCCTATGCAATATTGCTCTTTATAGCATCGGACCTTGCTTCTATCACCAGTCACATCCACAACTGGGTGTTGTTTTTGCTTTAGCTCCATCCCTTCATTCTTTCTGGAGTTATTTCTCCACTGATCTCCAGTAGCATATTGGGCACCTACTGACCTGGGGAGTTCATCTTTCAGTGTCCTATCTTTTTGCCTTTTCATACTGTTCATGGGGTTCTCAAGGCAAGAATACTGAAGTGGTTTGCCATTCCCTTCTCCAGTGGACCACATTCTGTCAGACCTCTCCACCATGACCTGTCTGTCTCGGGTGGCCCCACACAACATGTCTTAGTTTCATTAAGTTAGACAAGCTGTGGTCCATGTGATCAGATTGGCCTATTGTCTGTGATTGTGATTTCAGTCTGTCTGCCCTGTGATGCCCTCTTTCGGTGCCTACCGTCTTATTTGGTTTTCTCTTATCTTGTCATGGCTATGGTTTTTCCAGTAGTCATGTATGGATGTGAGAGTTGGACTATAAAGAAAGCTGAGCACAGAAAAATTGATGCTTTTGAACTGTGGTGTTGGAGAAGACTCTTGAGAGTCCCTGGGACTGCAAGGAGATCCAACAAGTCCATCCTAAAGGAGATTAGTCCTGGGTGTTCATTGGAAGGACTGATGTTGAAGCTGAAACTCCAATATTTTGGCCACCTGATGTGAAGAGCTGACTCATTTGAAAAGACCCTGATATTGGGAAAGATTGAAGGCAGGAGGAGAAGGGGACGACAGAGCATGAGATGGTTGGATGGCATCACTGACTCAATGGACATGAGTTTGGGTAAACTCCGGGAGTTGGTGATGGACAGGGAGGCCTGGAGTGCTGCAGTTCATGAGGTTGCAAAGAGGTGGACACAACTGAGCACCTGAACTGAACTAACTGAAGTTATATTTAGGAATAGAAATACTAATTAAGTACACAATGAATAGTTAATTACAAACTGAATCAAAATTCCTAAAGAAAGACCCTCACTGCTATGGAGATAGGTACAGATGAACCAGATCTAGCCTGTGAAGCTGAGAGGTGACACATGGCAGGAGGAAAGTGTAAAGGTTGAGTAGACATCCCTTCCAGAAAGAAGGTAGAGCGGTTAACTGGAGAGGCTTCCAGACAGAGGAGGACTTGAGTGTAAAGAGGTGGGAATGACAAATGTGTTTAAAGGACTGACGGTCATGAAGGAGAATGGATCGCATAGAGCAATGGGGACAAGGAGGTAGACAGGGACCAGATCCTGGAGTTTCTTGGAAGGCATAGTGATGACTTTGGTCTTTTTTCTAACGGCTTTGGAAAACACTAAAACAATTTTAAGAAGGAGATGAAGTTGATGTGTCACTTTTGAATTTGAAGAGCTATGTCTGGCTGTGCCATGAAACTGGAGACCCCAAGAGGGTTCAGAACAGATTAGAAATGATAAATTGCAGGCTTTTGTGGGTCCTTCTGCTGTTTGATCTTAAATCATGGCAGTGGAGTCAGAGAAAACTGGATTGGTTGAATATGTACATAAAAGATTTAACTTGAAATTAGAAATGGGTTGGGGGGAGGGATAAATTAGGAATTTTGGATTAGCAGATACACACACTGTAAGTCAAACTTATTCTTTTTCTAGTATGGATGTGAGAGTTGGACCATAAAGAAGGCTTAAGTGCTGAAGAATTGAAACTTTCAAACTGTGGTGCTGAAGAAGACTTGAGAGTCCCTTTGTCTGGCAGGAGATCAAACCAGTCAATCCTAAAGGAAATCACCCCTGAATATATTTTGGAGGACTGGTGCTGAAGCTGAACCTCTAATCCTTTGGCCCCTGATGTGAAGAGTCGGCTCATTGGAAAAGATCCTGATGCTGGGAAAGTTTGAGGGCAGGAGGAAAAAGGGGGTGCAGAGGATGAGACAGTTAGAAACATCACTGACTCTATGGACATGAGTTTGAGCAAACTCTGGAAATAGTAAAGAATAGAGGAGCCTGGCATGCTGCAGTCCATGGGGTTGCCAAGGTTTGGACATGACTTATAGACTCAACTACAACTATATAGCACAGGAATATTACAAGATATCCAATGTCTGTAATAAGCTGTAATGGAAAAGAATAGGAAAAAGACAATATACTGAAATATACAGACATGTGTATATGTATATTCAGTTTATATATATATATATATATATATATATATATATGTCACTGAATCACTTTCCTGTCTACCAAAAACTAACACAACATTGCAAATCAACTATATTTCAATTTAAAAAAAGAAAGTGGGGTAAGAACTATACCAAGAATTATGCCTGGATTTCTACTTACGCAATGGATATAATTCACAGAAAGAATTGGATAAGAAATGGATAAAGTTCACCTGTAGAGGAGGCCCAGGTTTAGGGAGGCCCAAGATATCTAATTTGTTTTAAACATGTTGCAAATGATATACCTTTGAAACATCCTAGTGAAGATGTCTAGACAGATAGGTTAGGAGATAACTAGAAGGTAGTTATTTATATGGATTTGGAGCTCAGAAAAGAGACAGACAACAAAGGTAGGAAGTCACAGACCTAAAGAGGCTTACCCAGGGAGAGAAGAGGAAAGGAGGAAAAGACCCAGGCCCAAATTTTGAGTAACTTCATATTCAGTATTAAAAAGCCCACAAAAGAAATGGACCCATAGCCAGAGAGATTAAAAGAAAAACAAGAAATTGTTGTGTCATAGATGTCAACAGAGGAGGATATATATAAATGTTTTAAAGGTTCAGATCAACAGGTTAGATCGCTATGAAGAAGTCAGTAAAACAAGAACTAAAATAGCCCCTTAGATTCAGCTACATGGAGGTTATTGGTGACTTTAACAAGAGCTGTTTATGGATATGAGCCATGGATTATAAGCAAATTGTAGTGAACTAGTGAACTGAAAGTAAGTAGGCGTTAGGAAAAAAGAGATGGTGATTATAATCATAATAATATTGGCTTATGCTTGTCAGAGGCCTGGTGCGCTGCAGTCTATGGGGTCGCAGAGTCAGACATGACTTGGCAACTGAACAACAACAAATATTCCCGGTGCTACTTTCAAATTCATTTTTTTTTCTTCTGGCTGTGCTTCCACAGCATGTGGGATCTTTAGTTCCCCAGCCACAGACTGAATCTGAGCCCCCTGCAATGGAAGCTTGGAGTCTTAACCTCTGGACCACCAAGGAAATCCTTCAGGCACTATTTTAGTTCATAACTTACAACAATCCTATAAGAAGCACCCTATGGTTTTAATTATTCCTCCATAGAGAGGTTAAGTAACTTGTCCAAGGTCACACACAATGACAATTCTCTGAAAACTTTTGTACATGAAAGAGATTTATTGGGGAAAGTAGCTGGAGAGATTGACTTTAAAAACAGCTTAGACAGAAGCCCTTGGTTTGTTCCTGCTTTGGCAGGAAAACATATTTTTATCCTGTCAAAGAAATGGAGATATGGTTCCCATTTTATACCCTCCTGGAGAATGGAGGTGCACGTCCCAAACATGGGTCAGTAGATACTGAGCCCTGCTTAGCTAGCCAAAGAGGAGCAGAATGGAAAATGCTTTGTATAAACAGTTATCATCCTTAGACTAAGAATTCCTTTTATACCTGTGTGACAGGAGAAGGAATGGGTGGACATTTAAAAAAAAATTTTTATTGGCGTACAGTTGCTTTACAATGTTGTATTAGTTTCTACCATACAGCAAAGTGAATCCGGTATACGTATGCACATATCCCCTCTTTTGGATTTCCTTTGCATTTAGGTCACCATAGAGCACTGAGAAGAGGTCCATGAGCTATACAGTAGGTTCTCATTAGGTATCTATTTTATACATAGTATCAATGGATGGTGTGGAAAGCAGAGAGTGGGAGAGCTTTTTAGGGTTTTCAGAAAGTTGTGGCTTCCACCTCTGATACCAGGATTAAATGTCAAGTCTCTAAGACTGCCGGGAGCCGGTGTGAGGACCTCCACCCATGGCAAAGGTCATGAGGAAGGAGGCTCGACATACGCAAAGGTGGGATCGAGCCACAGGAGTCCCCCTGGAAATCCTCAAGCATCTACCTCCATAAACAGAGCCTGCCTACTTTACTACTTTGTGCTCTCACCTACACCTCTGACTTTACTGGGGGCTGTCCCCCACCACCTCTTTCGGAGAAAGAGTTAACTTAGAGCTCCAGTTAATAATAATTCCTGGGCGTGACAGGAGTGTTCCAAACTTACAAACTCCTCTGAAGTTTCTCTAGCCTGCCTGACAGGCTTGTCTGGCCACATGTGATTGCTCACAGCCTCCCAACCATGAGAGGCATGAGATGCTTTAAACCTTCTAAAAACAGGTTCCTTAGAGAAGTTAGAAAACTATTAGTATAAGTATAGTGGGCTGATTAGAAATTGTATTGTTGAGCCAATCATTTGTTGAGCCAGTGTTTGCTGCCAAGTCTCCACATCCCCTGCCCTTACACACATTAATGAATATATAGAAGAAATAAGTATTAACCTTTGATATTAATCACGTTAGACCTTAGGCTATGTAAATTCCTTCCTTAATTAAAACCCACTACACCCTCACCCTATAGGAATGTAACTTTATTTGGGTGGCGTCTGTTTTAAGAATAATCACCCCTGGAGAAATAAGTGTTGACTTACCGCTGTCACAAGGAGAGGGTCATAAATTGTCAGCAGGCCCCCTGGCCAGAAGATGATGTAACACCCCTAAGACCTCTGTATACATCTGTATGAAGCACCTGACTTTAATAAAAGTCAGGACTGCTGACCCCACGTGACTTTTGTATAACATCTCAGTGTATAAAAACAGACCCTGGAAAAATAAAAAATGGGATCAGTTCCTCGAAATACTGGTCTCCTCATGTCGTTCTCTCTCTCAAACTCTGGCTGAGTTTCCATCTGGAGCGCGGAGCCCACCAAGCTTATTAATTTTGCCTGGGCTTCTAAGATCTGACCAGGGAGGCCTCAGTGTCTCCTCTCCTTTGGGAGAACGGGACGCCTGCGGCCTATGTAAGTGGTGCAAACTTCTTGTCTTGAAGTTGTATTGGTTTCCCGCGTAAACCAAGCTACTCAGCCTCTTTTCTCCACTGAATTTTCCTGCTGAGCTATCCTCATTCTATTGCTCTTTATATCTCTAATTAATATCTAATTAAAGCCAGTGTATTCGCCAATGCCATCTCTCCTTCGAATTTCCCTGGATCCACTGGGGCTGGACCCCGGCAAGTGGCGCCAGCTCAGTCGCGAGCTTCTGAATAAGACGAGTTTTCTTATTGCCAAAGGGAGCCTTCCATACATCCACTGAACCCCAGGCATCCCTTTTCATAACCCTTATTCTACCCTGACCACTGGTTCTGTCTATGTCTTCCACCACTGCCACTAATCCCCACTGTGGATTGCACCTGCCTTGCTCTTGGCATCACCTCATCCCCTGACACAGGGCTTGGCACACGAACCAGTGAATGAACTTAACATCACCAAGTTAAATTTCAAGTGAAATTAAATTTTTGCCATTTTGTGTCAATGTCCAACCTGATAACCCTCTAGATGCTACATCTCCAAGTCCTATATTTCACTGAATATTTCTGTTTACATATCACTTGAGCCTCAAAACCACCTGAAGTAAGGATGGAAATTATCCCAGATTGCAGATGAGGAACTTGGGTCAAGAGAACAAGTGACCTTCACATGCTCATGCATCTCGCTCGGGGCAGAGTTGAGCCCTCCCACTGCAATCCTACTACATGTTCACTAGCCATAATCAGACGATGCACTCTTCAAAGACAGAAAGCTTCTCATGGTTGCAAAAGGATGGCTGAGTCGTTCTGAAATATCTGTCTCACCACTCACCTTTATTCTTAATGTCACCTGCCCTAGTAGAATTAAGATTTGGACCTGCTTCCCTGGTAGCACAGTTGATAAAGAATTCACCTGCAATGCAGGAGACCCTGGTTCGATTCCTCGGTCAGGAAGATCCCCTGGAGAACTGAAAAGCTACCCATTCCAGTATTCTGGCCTGGAGAATTCCATGGACAGAGGAGCCTGGCAGGCTATACAGCCCATGGGGTTGCAAAGAGTAGGACACAACTGAGAGACTTGCACTTTTACTTTCCTCAACTGCACTGTTTACACAAAGAAGTGGGGGAAGGTCTGGAAAGCCTCCCCAGTGACCCAGTGACTTCCCTCAGGGGTAGCAGGATGCTTACTGCTCGGTTTTCAGAAACATTTTGCCCCTATAAGGCCACTTCTGCCTTTTCTAGCAGTATTCTGACTGTTAGCCAGAATTATTGGAAAATGTTAGCAACAATATACAGAATACAGCAGCTGAGATGGCAGGGAGTATGGAGTGACTGAGGGTCACAATTCCTCTTTCCTGGACAGGTTCACTCATTAGAAGAGATGAGAAAGGGAGTGTGTGTGTGTGTGTGTGTGTGTGTGTGCGTGCACGCGTAGGAAGGGTGGGACTGGCCCCCTCCAATCCCAAACCTCCAAGGAGAAGTAGGAATAAGGGATCCTGTGTGCTGTGCTTAGCTGCTCAGGCATGTCCAACTCTTTGCAACCCCATGAACTGTAGCCCTCCAGGCTCTCTGCCCATGGGGATTCTTCAGGCAAGAATACTGGAGTGGGTTGCCATGCCCTCCTCCAGAGGATCTTCCCAACCCAGAGATCGAACCCAGGTCTCTCCCGCATTGCAGGCGGATTCTTTTCTGTCTGAACCACCAAGGAAGCCCTAGTATCACCGTATACAAGACATAGAGGGGGCAGGGTTAGAGCTGAGACACAATATCTCAGCAGCTGGCACACCTGGTATGAGTCATGTCTGGAGTTTGAGGATGGACACTAAGGATGTAATGAGAATATGTGAAAAGCAGCTGGTGAATCACTATCTCTCAGCCCTTCAGTTTCTAAATTTGAAAAGGAAAAAAAATAAGGACAATAACTTCCTGGTGAGATGCTCAGAAGATTAATCAAAATGATGTATGTAAATGACACGGCCTGGAACAGGCTGGTGGTGGATTATTGTGTTTTGTTTTGTTCTGTTTTTTTACTTTCTGAGCATCTTGGAGGGGGAAGACATTGTGGAAATGGTGTGAGAGGGAATGAGGCTTTGAATATCTGAAGAAAAGTTTATTTTCTAGACTTGAGAGAGCATAGCTGTTGATAGACATTGGTGGGGGGCTTGGTTTTAAAGATTTGGTTTTGATAAAACTGAGGGAAATATTTATTGAAATTATTTCCTACAATCTAAATAAGATGAGGGGCTTCTCTGATAGTTCAGTTGGTAAAGAATACACCTGCAATGCAGGAGATCCCAGTTCTATTCCTGGGTTGGGAAGATCCCCTGGAGAAGGGATAGTCTAGCCACTCCAGTATTCTTGGGCTTCCTTTGAAGCTCAGCTGGTCAAGAATCCACCTGCAGTGTGGGAGAGCTGGGTTTGATCCCTGGGTTGGGAAGATCCCTGGAGAAGGGAAAGGCTACCTACTCCAGTATTCTGGCCTGGAGAATTCCATGGACTATACAGTCTATGGGGCTGCAAAGAGTTGGACATATGGGGCCATAACCAAGAAATAGATATTTAAAGTAAAAATGAAATTTTAAAAATCATGAATTTCATTTGCACAGAGTCTGGTTTCTTTCAGGGGGGCCTCATAGCTTTCTGCCCTTGAATTGAAGATAAATTTGTGCTCCTGAAAAATTTGAATATGTCCACAGTACACATATAGCCTACATGGCTATGGTGAATGACATTCTGGTTCTCTTTGGAGGTTTCCTATCAATTTGCGCTATTTATTTTACCTGGGCACCTGGGTAAATTTCTTGAGAAATATTAATGCCTATCAGTAAATAGTAGTGGATTATCCATAGAAAGTTTGGAATTTCAGACTTCCTGCATTTAGAGGAGACACCTGGGTTAAGACACATATTCATACACTAGTGGTTTTTATCAGGACACAGTGTCCTATGTAAGCCATCAATTGATTCATCTCTCAAGATCTTTCTGGAAGTGAACAGAATTCTGTTAATTATTATTTTTTTTTCACTGATGTTAAGCAGTGTTTGATCTTTACCTCTGGCATTTTTTGTAACAGTTCAATCCATGAATAAGATAAGAACACCTTATCTGACAAGAGATCTTATAAAAGCATATACATGTGAGAAAAAAATAGAGGACCAATTTTGAGAATTTTAAAGGAAAGGCAAATAAAATTCCAAGTTTTTTGTCAGTGTACATTTCTTTAGAGAGAAATGGAAGATTATGTGTTTTTATATGTGAGATAGATATCTAATAGGTTTTATCAAAGTCTGAGCTGGTTTGAATAGTCATTCCCAAAGTGTCCAAATGACAATTTTGTGGTAGCTCAGAGAAGCACAAAAGACCAGTTATCTAATTGTTTTACTTATATTCAAAGAAATGCAACAAATGCTACTCATTTCTTGGTTGTTTTGTAATTGTATGAAATTCAGAAATAAAAATGTGAAGGGGCCAGATTGTGCAAGAGAGAGTGAGATAAAAGACTTCAGAACAAGTTAACACAGCCAGTAGAACAGGTAGTTCAACTTAAAAGTTATATCCTACTTGCCATAAATACCACCAATCTCTTAAGACATCAAAAGACACTGCTGTGGACATTTTGACATTAATTTTAATGAGGAACAGGGAGACACTGATAGTTCAGAAGTAGCACGGTGTACTCTAATTCCTGTGAGCTGACTCACTGTTTCCACATTTTTTCAGGTGCTGACCTGAGTCCCTCAGTCCCAGCCTTTCTTACAACTAACAGGATGGTCTTGGAACTTCACTGCCTGCCACACCTAATAGAGGAATTGGAAAATATAATTTCTGACTTCTTTCCATCTCTAAAGTAATTTCTTTTATTTTCAATCTTGAATCAAAGTTCAAAACATAAATTTAAAATGGCACAAGCTGATATTCTCAGGTGGAATCAATCAAATGAACCGAGAGAGCAAGGGAATCTAGCGAACATGGTAAAAATCAGTGTGATGCTACTCAGAAAAGGCAAACAAAAATTTTTCTTACGTTTTCCTCTTCTTGGAGTGTGGATTGGTAAAACATGCCTGGAAAGCAATTTGGGAATATAAATAAAGAGCCATTAAAAATACCCACTAGCTTGTGACTCAGTAATTCCACAACTCAGAATTTTTCCTAGGGAAGAATTTGGATTAAATTTGATGGACAAAATGCACATCATGCTATTACTTATAAGAAGGGAAACTGGAGAAGAAAAGGTTTTTGTCTTATGAGAAGACAATGCTTAAAGCATGGTTAATTCAAATGATGAGAAATCCAAAGATTCTTTGCTGTTAGGATATATATTGTCAGTATCTTGACACATAGAGGCCAGGAAGCACCCAATGAATATTACTTCCAACAAATATTTGAACATCTACTATGTACAGATGTGATTCTAGACTCTGAAGATAAACTAGTAAATAAAACAGATAGATACATCCCCTGGATTCCTGAAGCTGATGTTCTGTGAGGAAAGGCAATCAATCAATAATTTTTTAAAAAATCAGGTAAATATGTAGTATATTAGATAATGAAAAGTGTTGTGCATGAAGAAAAATGAATCAAGGTAAGGTGTTGGGAGGGCTTTCCACATGGCTTGGTGGGTAAAGAATCTGCCTAAAATGCAGGAAACACAGGAAACAAGGGTTCAGTCTTCAGGTTTGGAAGATCCCCTGGAGGAGGGCATGGCAACCCACTTCAGTATTCTTGCCTGGAGAATCCCATGGATAGGGGGGTCTGGTGGGCTACTCCATAGGGTCTCAAAGAGTAGGACATGACTGAAGTGATTGAGCACTCACAGCATGCAAGGTGCTGGGAGTATGAAAGAGGAGGGGAATTATTATTATTTTATTGAGGTAGAGTTCATTTATAATGTTTTAGTTTCAGTTGTACAGCCAAGTAATTATTATTTTGTAGAGAATAGTCACGTGATAGATCTCACTGTAAGAATGAGAATTTTGAGCAGAGACTTGAGGCAATGAGAGAGTAAGACCTGTAGATTTTCAGGAAGAGTATTCTGGGTTGGGGCGGGGTGGGGGGCGCAGCAATTTCAAAGGCTCTGCAGTAGAAGTGTAACTAGTATATTCAGGGAATAAGACCAAATTCACAAGCCTAGACTGGTTGAATGAGGGGGCAGGAGATGAGATCAGAAAGAGGGGACAAATGCCTGGTGAGGTGCTGTGGATTACTAGAAGCACTTCAAACTTAATTCAGCAAGCAATTAAGTCATCAGTATTTATTGAGCCCTCTTTGTGTAACCTGATTTTGGATGACCAGTTAGTTGCTTATATCTTCCCAGTTAAAACATGCTCCCAGAATATTTTTACATCTTTTGTCTAGAAAGTTTATTTCGTCATGCCTCATTAAACATATGAAAGAGAAAAGAGTAATGGAATGAAGGAATGAAACTCCAGGGCTGCTAGTATTATTACCTAAAATCAACCAATATATTCTACATTCATCTTGATAAGGACTAAAGGCGAAAATAAGTGTGAGGAGGTTGGCATTAGCAGATTGTCACATGTCTAGGGGTCTGTTTCATGGAAGGTAGTGAAGAGAGGAGACATCCAATAGTGTCTGACTGATTTCTTCAAATCCCCATCCCACTCCACCCTCTGCCCACCAGTGTTTCAAATCCAAGGACAGTCTATAAGTACAGGGTCTGGGCCAACTCTTTCTGGAGTAGCTATCTTTGGAAGATCTGGATCCAAGAATGGTTTAGGGATGGAAGACCTGAAGCTCATGACCAAGAGGGTTGTGTTATTTGGTGCTCACTGAGTTCCTGGGCTCTGTTCTCCTGTGTGGAGAAGGCAATGGCACCCCACTCCAGTTCTCTTGCCTGGAAAATCCCATGGACGGAGGAGCCTGGTAGGCTGCAGTCCATGGGGTCGCTAAGAGTCGGACACGACTGAGCGACTTCACTTTCACTTTTCACTTTCATGCATTGGAGGAGGAAATGGCAACCCACTCCAGTGTTCTTGCCTGGAGAATCCCAGGGACGGCGGGGCCTGGTGGGCTGCTGTCTATGGTGTCGCACAGAGTCGGACACAACTAAAGTGACTTAGCAGAGTTCCTGGGCTCTGTTCTCCTGTGTAGATCTCATTCTGATCCGGAGCTGATAATGAACCCTCAGCCATGCCTGACATCAGATTGAGTGACTTAAAGTTCATAAAGTTAGGCAGGTGAGAGTACAGGCCATTATAAGCTCATTCTTACTCAAGCAAAGACAACTCAGAGTACATGCCTACGTTGCAAGGCCCAAATTGTGACTAAAACAATTAGGTTTTGCTATTTGAAACATAAATTTGGAGTTCCTGGGACCATCCAAAGACTGAGAGAAAAATTCTGCACTCCTTATTTCACCAAATAGAAAGCCTCATAATTCCACAGCATCATTTTGGGACTTGAACGTATTGGACAATGTGTAGCTTTTCTTAAGCTGCCGAAACCCAGATCTCACAGATATTATCCTCCATTGATTAACATAATATTGGTGAAAATTCTGATGAAGTGAAATTTCTGATAAGGATGTGGGAAGGAAACAAAGTGAGAAGGATTGTTCTGGCTCATAGTCACACTCTCATCCTTTGCTGCAACACAATTTTGCTCATTCACTTGTTGAGTGAAACCACTTTTAATTGCACCATTTTGTTCCACTGGCCAACAAATTTATAGGCATTTACATAGGAATGTACCATGGGATTTATTGCCAATAAATGACTCTGAAAGGCTGGTGTCTAGTGACATATTCAGTATCCAGAGTGGTTGGGGGATGTTGAGCCCTTCTTGAAGGCAACCACTTTTGCACAAGTTGCCTCATGGTTATAGCAAATATTGGAGTTTAAAGACAACCATACAAAAATAA
The DNA here is from genome assembly GCF_032452875.1 of Bos javanicus. Taxonomy (NCBI): domain Eukaryota; kingdom Metazoa; phylum Chordata; class Mammalia; order Artiodactyla; family Bovidae; genus Bos; species Bos javanicus. Next base: position 62,270,349 of record NC_083872.1, on the reverse strand, counting down.
AAGAGGGGAAAGGTTGGGCAAACACATGGTTATCCTTGAAATCACCGGCATGGTGGCAGCATAGACTTGTCCTGTCCCACATGGGTAAGAGCTGATTGCAGTCCACTGAGATTCAGCAGTAATTAATTAATCTAAGTAAGTGTGTCCATTAAGATCTACTACCTGTATCTGTGAAGATATTTAGAAGTAAATACGTGTTCCAGGGTTGAATATTTCTTACAAGATTTTCAAGAACTACTTTACCTGAGCTTATCATAAATTCCTTGATAAATTAATTCTTAAGTCCCTGACTCTTGCCCATGGAAATTTGGCTGATGTCCTAAATCCTGACATGGGTCTTATCCCTGATCCTAGGGAATTTTTCTTGCTCTGAATCCCCAGAGTGATTTTGTATATGTCATTTGTACATTTTATCTTAAATGTTCTAAATGGCCTTCTTAACCATACAATTGACTTCTTATGGTGATATGGCCTTTTACTTCTTTATTTCCTTCCCCCATCATTTTCTTCCTTCCTTCCTTTCCCATTAAGTATTCCACTAATATCATGATGGTTCAGATGGTAAAGAATCTGCCTGCAATTCAGGAGACCCGGGTTCAATTCCTGGGTCAGGAAGATCCCTGGAGAAGGGAATAGCAACCCACTCCAGTATTCTTGCCTGGAGAATCCCATAGATGGAGAAGCATGGTGGGCTACAGTCCGTGGGGTTGCAAAGAGTCAGACATGACTGAGTGACCAGCACTTAGTATCTAAATACTCACTAAGGATTAAGGATATTAGTAGGATCTGGATACATAGGGGTGAGAATGAGGTTTAAAAGATGAGGTTTCAATTATAATAAAAGAACTCTGGATACAAATATGGTGTCACAGATTTTTCACTATACTCTATTTTTTATAGCAATACACTTAGACTGTAATTTTTTTTAATATTTCAGCATTTGTGTATTTGTGAAGTCCTTTTCCTTATCCACAATTATAGGCTTTAGTGATAAAGTTAGTTGTAATTTCTATATGTTTAAAAATTAAACTGCATCAAAGTTACAACTAAACTGACCAGTCTCCCCAAAGACATTGGTATGCAAATGTTGGGAGGGTAGCTACCAGCGTTTTCTTGGTAGCAGGAGTGGGTAGTTTCTAAGGAAAGGCATCATTTATCTTTCTGGAGCAGTCCAGACATTTCAGAGTCACAGGCTACAATCTCATTGTGCAGAGGAAATGGAGAGACAAAGGATAACAAAAATAAGCTTTATTGGAATTCTCATTGAAAAAAATAACAGAAAACCAGTAAAAATTAGTAGAGGTCAATAGTCAGTATTAAAACAGTCAAGCAAAAATAAATATACAGAAAACAGTAGAAGTGAAATAGGTCAATCATTTTTAAAGCAGTTCAAGGGAAAAAAAGCTATTGATCCAACTGAGGGATTTCAGTCACATATGGGAAGGAGGGAACTAAACATTTTTAAGTTGTTTGTTTGTATTTTATTAGGCATTCTATTTTTCACTCTCAAAGGGGCTAGTTTTCCACTGAAGGGAGTGGGGAGAAATGGGAACAGAAGAGAGAAGAGACAGGACAGGGAAAAAGCAATATTCATGAACTTTTTTTTAATATGCTAAATGCTTTGTTAGGTATGCCTAACACTCACTTAATCCTCACAATGTTCTCCCAAGATGTATTTATTGTCCTCATTTTAAAGATAAAGAGGCTCACATGGCTTAAACAACTTGCCCCAGGTCTCCAAATTAAAGTGGCAAAGAGATTAGAACCCAGTTCTCCAAAGCCCCCCATTTCCTCTGACACCCAGACTTTCTCAACTACACTACACTCATAAAGCTGAAACAACTCTCAATGGCTCCATGGATCTGAGAAGGTGTAGATCGAGCCCACCCAATGTCTACCTTTTTAGGAGCTTGGGAGTAGAGCAATCTGGACCACATTTCCAAGAGGGCAAGTCTGATTGGACTGTTTCTTCTTTGTTTCAGAAGAGCGGCCACAAGAGGAGGAAGGAGGCTTAGGAAAACTAAATGCAGCCTCAGGATGGGCAGGCTACCAATAGTTTCTAGAGAAGTTTCATTAAGAGACAATGGAGAAAAATGTGTGATAAACAGAAAGGTGCAAACCCAAATGAGCATGTAAATCAATGATTACAGAGATGAATCAACTCTTGTAACCTAGATTCCTTAGCTCTCAAAATCCCAGGATAAAGAAGCTCAAAGAAACACCATGAATGTAGCAAAGTTATACGCCCAATCATTTCTCCAGCATGTTCATAGCTCCATAGGCTAACGTTTTCTATACTGATGGCCCCTTCTTAGTTGATGATTTTTCACAATGTATTTCATGGCTTCCATCCCTACATGAGACTTTATTACTATCACATAGGAATAAAAAGCCATAAAGCACTAGAGTGAATTTATCTTGGTCGGATGCAAAACTTATTTTCTTCACATGACTTCACAACCATTGCAAAGCTAACCAATCATTTCATGCTACATTAAGGAACATTTTAAACTACACATAAGTGACAGGAAGCACACTTAAACAGTGACATCACAAATTAACAAGATTTTATCCTTCAGCCACATGCTTAGCTACAAGGACCAGGAAACAAGACCAGAAGACACTCAGCAACACTCAACCACTGAATGCACCAAAAACAAAGGACATTGGGGACAATTCCTGGAGAAAAGCTCATCACTTGGACATTGAACTTGGAAACACATGAGGAAAGACAGAAGACAGACAAATCACTGATACAAACTGAAACCAGGGTGGGTTATTTCAAGCCTCTGGCCTCAACGTTTTCCCTAGGAAGCATTCTTTCATGCTCACTGCCAGCTTTTAGGCTTTTCAGGTTGGAGCAGGTGGGGAGGGGGACCTTAACACCTGCTTGCACTAAGTCAGCGTTAAGCCTTCTACACCTAAATAACAAAAAAAGAAGGAAAGAAGGAAGGAAAAAACCTACAGCATGCTAAGCAACCACAACTGCTAACTGCTCATCTACACACCTTCACGAAGGCTGACACTACCCGCCTCCCCCTTCCACAGAAGCATATGTCTAATTATGCCAGAAGAGTACTGTGCACTAATCCCATGTGGTAAGTAACTCTGTCCAGAGCCTGAGAACATTCTTTATGTTGCATTAAAGTGACCTTCCTCTTGGCATTATTAATACACTTAAAAGTGGTCACACTGAAACCCAGTTCTCTGAGACCACTGAAAACTCAATGCCTTCAGTTCCCATGGGTTTTCTGGCCTTTGAAAAATAAACCTGGAGTGCCTGTTTACCAGTTCCTGAAACAGCATCCCAGTCTATTAAGCCCTGCCCTCTGCTTTGTGGAAAATATTGTATTATTCAAATTCAAATAAAAGGAACAAGCACTTGAGTTTCTCATTAGGAGCAAGAGCTAGGCAAACTCCATCAAAAGGTTAGGAGAATGAAATCTTGCTTTATGTGACTCATAGGAAGGAGACTGGAAATAGTTAAGTGAAAGGAAGTGCAGACATAAATTCAATTATCATGCATGAAACATGCAAATGATTTAAGCACTGCATCTGAAACTCTAGTTTATATTCATTAATCTCAGGTTGCACTTTTGAAGGAGAAAGACATGCTAATTGGGTCCAGATTAATGCACTCCCAAACCTCTCCAATTTGTTTTTAGGTGAGGGTTAAATGAGATGGATTAAAATAAACACAGCTGCTCCTCTGCCTCCACTTCCCACCCCCCACGACACCTCGACCTCCACCCCCAGCTGCCTCACCTCCCCAGCCTCACTCCAAACCCAGCTGCCTGACCTCCACACTCCTCTTTAGGAATTCAAAAACCCGAACATTTTCCTTCTGAAGATTCACTGGAAGAATAGGCTTGTCTCTTAGTCTTTTCCATACTACCCCTTTTCCCACAAGCCACTAAATTCCAGAAAGAGAGTCAATCACATATTTAGTCCTGTGGGTGCCTAACCAAAGCAGCAAGGGTGTGCCCAGATGGGCAAGCAGCCTAGCATGTCCATGGACAGCAGTTCTTTACATGTTCGGGTCTTAGTCCTTGGACCAGGGAGTACTGAATGGAGGTTTCAAAAGCCACCTGGCACCTGTGTGTTTGAGGCCAGAGTTGGAGCAGGCTGGCCTGGGTGATCCTGTGACTCATTATTTATGTGGGGAACTAGAGAAACGAGAGCATACTTGGGCTTTAGGGTTGCTACTCCTCCTCTGTGACTCCCTTGGCCAGCAGACACTGGCCTAAAGCAGGAGACACTGGAAGTTTCTTTGGAAAAGATCCCAAATTTTCCCTCTCCCTCCTCCCCAGCAAGATTGTCCTTTGAAGCAGAACGTTATTTATTTCAGATATGAGTTTGGGACATCAAGAAATAACATGTTTTAGGGAGAATGTTATCTTGTGAATAATGGCAGTTTTGAAAATAGTAAAAAAAAATTTTTTTGGACCTGATCTTTAGAAAACCAGAACAAAGGACAAAGAACTATGGGCTGCTGCTGGGAACAGAGACAAGCACAAAGGTGGACGGAAGGTTCCTCCCTGAAAGAGCAGCCCATCAAGGAGTTAAACCAGGCACCAAAAAAAAAAAAAAAAGGAGAGAGACCTTCAAACTAATTTCACACTGAAAGTGATGTTTAATTTGAATCAAGCTCTTCCCAAAGGGAAAAGGTTAGTCTCATCACTGGGCTCATAGCCTCCTCCCCGCTTCTCCTTCTGTATGAATTGAAAATTCAGATTGACCATTCATCATGATGTGACACATTCTTTTTTTCTTGGTCCAAAAATCAAATAAAAGCCTCAGACCACATCTGAGAACCCATTGGCTGGCCAATCCTCCCCACCTACGTGTGCAACAGAGAGAAGACGAGTACAAGGGCACATATACACACGGAGACAGATTACCGGACATGCACTCACACAGATACACACAGCTATTAACAGTTGTGGGCTTAGCAGCCCCAGTGGACTGCTGCATATTTGCAAATGTAAAATTAGTTACAGTAAATAACAACAAGGACCAGACTGATAGCAAATCTGTCAACAGCCTGATAAATGCTCTGAGCGCTCTTGAGTTGGGAAGGACACTTAGGATAGTCATCGCTCCTAAAAGAGAAAAGGATTATACGCTACCCAAACCCTAAGTACAAGCTAAAGATATTCACCTCATGAAACCATTCCTCAACTAGCCCCTTGGCACTTGCTGGAATTATTCGCAGCACGAACTCCACTTTCTCATTTTCTGCTGACTCCATGTGGGTAATTCCTTCCTCATGATTAAAAGTGAGCTTGGCAGATCCTTCAAAGCGTGGTTTGAGGTGTGGTGGGGCTCCGAGTGCCTCCTTTGTCTAAGGCAGGTTGCTAATAATGCATCAGTGCCTGAACAGGCAGGCCAGGGGAATATTCAGGCACCTAAAATAATTTTTAAAGGTAAACTTTAGAGCTATCGTTATATAAACATGTTTTTATAATAAAACATGCAGCTGACAGATGAAATGAACTGTTTACCTTAGAAAAGAATAGGTAGGCTTTTCTCTTCCCAATAATCACTCCAGCCTTTCTGAATGTCATCCTGAAGCGATCCTGCCTCCTTCGACTTATCCAACATCTGAGGCTGCGAGATAACCCTGGTAGCACTGGCCTCCTTCTCTGGCCCTTCATTATTAACCTCCTGGTGGGTGAGATAGAATACAGTGAATGTAATAATCGTACTTCACACAACAGGCTCGCTCTCTTCTTTTAAATGGAAAATCCCCTTATTACAAAACAAGGGGTGTTCTTTTTCTTCTACCTTTAAGTAGGACTGCCACATTCATTGCTTTTTACAAAAACGCAGCTGCTTTTTAAGCTACAGATAAATAGAATCTGCTAGGCGGTAATTCGACGCAGTCTGAATGCATTATTTTCTAAGACGCTTTGGCGAGGGGCTTTTTATTATAAACTGGAATGAACAAGGCAAGTCCCTTTCTCTTCTAATTATGAATGTGTTTTGTTCCCTACTATTAACCTACAATGTCAGATTGATCTTCTTCCTTCTCTGCCGCCAGTTTGATAAATCAACTTTTTTTTTTTTTTTCTGGAAAATTAGAGGGCTGATGATTAAGTCTTCATGGACTCCAATGACAAAAATAAAAATAGCACAAGAGAGAAATGAATGCAAATGCTGTGACCATAAATAAAGACAATGAAGTGGCCCTCTGATGTCCAAGGTAACGAGTCCTGTTTGGGCACTGAGAGTTAAGATGAGAGGGATTTACTTGTCAATTTCATTTTCATTAACTTAATTTTAGTAAAATTAAGGCTTTCTAGGCATTTTCATAAAGTTGACCTTATATTTATTCACCTAAAAACAGAGAAGGTAGAATAAAGACTGAATAAAACAGTAATATTTCTATACAGAGTGTCCAGACCTCTGGTGTTTGTTGTGTCCTTGCTCATAAAGTATAATTGTCAGTAATTTTACCAGTTCTCCCTTCACTTCTGGAAGCAAGGCAAAGAGGAATTAAAACAGAAAAGGAAACACTGTGATAAAGGGTATTCAATTTGAATTTCTGCTGGCCTCACTCTAAATCCAAAGATAAACACAGAAAAATAGATAGCTCCTAATAATATCAAAAGACGATCTAGAAACTCTATTCGCCTAGGTATTGGTTTAATTTTGATCCCAATGTTGATATTTCTGACTATAATATTACAGTAGGCCATGGTGGTTATGCTCTATGTCTATATGGATATATTGCCTCGCCAAGGAAAGGAAATCCCACAGGGCATCAGTGGGGTTCCAATTAAGTAATAATAAGGATTGCTGAATCTCAACAATAAGGGGAGATTGCCTCTGTATCACAGAAGGACAGATAGGGGCCCACCATTCAGTCTACAGATTTAAAGCCGATGCTGCCTTTTCCCTCCCTTCAGCAGTGATGGAAGGATGAACTGCGTGCAGCAGATCATTTCAGAACAATCTATTCTTGTTTGTTTATATTATTTTGAGTTTGTTTGCAATAAAGGTGATAGTGGGACTTGGAGGGTCCTTGTGCAAAACAGAAAGGGTTTCATGAAAGAACTCTGAACTGGGATCACATGCATATTCCAGAGACCTCAGAGGGAGAAAGGGATCTTGAAATTATATTTCTGTCTAAGGCTTTACTGCCTTTCCTGTGTAGTTCTGTTTGAAATTTTTTCAAGAGGGTCATTTATCTCAAGTGAGATGCAGATCAAAATTTCAGAACACCCACTCTAGGAAGAAATAGATTTGCTGTGAATAGTAGTGACAGAGCTTTGAAATTCCACCACTGGGCTTAGATTTGAATTAGTTTTCTGTCTGATATGTCGAGGACACAGGCGGCCCCGTCAGGTCGCTGGCCTTGGCATCAGAGAGCAGACAGAGCTGAGGCAACACAAACCCAGTTTGCCCAGAATAAATAGCCAAGCCCCTTCACCAGGAGACAAAAGGAAGTATATCAGGCATCCCTTAAGAGTGAAATCTAATCCTTATGCATCAATATCTTCATTGAGCTAAGACCACAATAACAAGCCTGTTTGGTAATCAAGAATGCATATTTTTATAATATGGAAATGGGAAGCAGACAGAAGAATAAAAAGGATCCTAGTTGTATATGTGAAGGAATTTAGTTTTCTAGATATCCTGGTTTAGAAACATTGTATTTGCAGAAGTAGGTTTTACCAGATTACTCACAAAAATACTTTTCAACTTCTGTGTTCTGCATCCATTCTTTCATCCTGGTTAATCATTAATCAGATGAAAGACAGATTAGACAGGGCTGAATGTGAGCTTTTGAAGACAGCATAGAATCATCATATTCTGTAGTATTATTTAAGGTGATAAACATTACTTTATGTGGCAATAATATAAGCCACTGGCCAGAATGCTCGGTCTTTATTAAACTTCCAAAATAATGCTATATGTAGCTCTACTGAAAACAATTCTATGAGGATGCAAGGAAGAATGGTGTCTTGCTGAAGACACAGTGGGAGAGAGTGCTTTACTATTTTGGCCTCATTTCATTCTTTCTTTGAGAAAAGAATAGGAGAAGGAAAAGCAAAGAAGAAGCAAGGAGGTAGTGGAGGAGAAGAAAAAAGAGAGAAAATATCAAAAACTCACTGAGTTCAGTAAATGAATTACTGCTTTACATTCCATATAAAAATAATTCTCTTCATACATTACCCCTGCCACTTATAAGCAAACTCAGTTTTAAGTGTTTTAAATTTTACTTTCAGCCCCTGTAAATTGAAGATGGTTATACCTGTCTTATGGGGCTCCTTATGAAGATTGCAGGAGGCTACATGAGTTACTTATGGTAACTGGTAACTGATGGTAACATCTACCTGGTAGATGGCAGTCAATAAGGAGCAATTATTACTATTCATGGCACTGTTAACTAGACTACTCATTCCTCTTGTGCCTCGTCACCTGGAGGCTCCTGACAAGTTCCCATACCATTCCCCAATCTCTAAGAACCCCACCAAAGCAAAATAACTCATTATAAATGAAACCCGGCACCACCTCACTCCTTTCTTCCGGCAGATTCAGATCAGTTTACACTTTCAGTGGAAGTGCTGAACACTGGTTTTGGAGTTTTTGCCTTCTGACCCCAAATTCAAATTATTGTGCATTCCACACACATAACTGCACACACTGAATTTCAAATGACAAAATAGCAACTTCAAGAAAACACCATATCCTTAAACATACTTTGTAAATTACCTTTTAACTTTCATCAACATCATTATTTCCATTTTCTAAAATGGTAAAGTTAAGCTATATATGAAGATGAACTTTTTCTTTCAAGAAAAATACATGCATCACTATGAATTTAAAAAAATGTCTACTCTTTATCCTCTTCCCTCTAAATCTATTTTCTGAATAGGATTATTTGAAATTATCTCATTTTTACAAAGCCAAATATCTTGTGATGATCAAACTTGACAATTACTGTACAAATACACACTCTTGGAAGAACAACTTCAAAAAGGTGTCCTCCTCCTGGTGGCTGTTTGCCCGTGACAAGAGAGGCAGCAGAAAGAGAGTTCAAGCTCCACTGACCACAGGAGCTTTCAGCCAAGATTCTAATCACTGCTGAAGAAGGCAGTACAAAGGCGATGGATGGGAGCAACAAAATGTGTCAAATTTGGTGTTTCCTACAAATGAGAAAACATTGACATCTCCCCCACATCACATTCAGCACAGAGATGCTCTAAATATGAAAAGTAAGACAAGCTTCTTAACTCCCTGTCAAGGCTTCCTGACATCCAACACTTTGGTGAGGTCATGAAACATGTCCCCAGCTTCTGTTTTCTGTTCTCCTTCAGGGAACACAGTGAAAAATGGGACTGCCCAGCTGCCTTTTAGCAAGTCACACTTGGATGACTCCCATCCTTACTCAGGGAGTGTGTTCATAGCATTTGGACTCACAGAAGAAAAACCAAAGTCAAGTCAACACAAAAGAAATTCACGTATTTTTGCTTCTTTAATATTCTATAGAGTGCCTGTGGTATAAGATGGAAAGTTTTATATAATGAAGATTACTGAGGTAAAAACTGAGATGTAAGATGGAAAGTTAAGATGGAAAGTTTTATATAATGAAGATTACTGAGGTAAAAACTGAGATGTAAGACGGAGATGAAATCTACAAGCTAATTAAATTCAATAAGGGTTACTGAAGAGACATTATGCCCACTAAGCTCCCCCATGCTCATACTTTGTTTTTGAAAGGGAAATAAATGGAGAGTTGGCATGGTTGTAGATTCCACATGGTGATCTTTTTGCAAAACCTGAGGAGGGGAAAAAAAGATGAAATGCATGGATTTCTATGCTGAATGGAAGCCAGAGCCGAGATGCAAAGAATAGATAAGTTAGAGATTCGGGGGAACTAAATTTGAAGTCAGCCAGTAAAACGGATTGAACCTTATTACCTCTAGTCACTGAGAAATTCCCGAGACAGTTGGATGCAATTTGAAAAGGTCAGAAAAATATTTCCTGCACAGCATTACTGCTTCATGGTTTAAGGGTGTACATTTGTGAGATGTCAGCTCTAATCATTTTTATTGACTTTGCTTTCCAGAGACAGACAGACAGTCTGGGAGGCAAGACTAGTAGATAAGAGAAAGGCAATCTTATAAATGAAAATCTCTCTTACTTTATTCTTTTACTTGTGACTGTGAACAATCCGAAATCTTGCCCGTTCAAGGGGAAATTACACCAACTACACTGAAGAATGACGAATGGAAAGGAAATCGAGGACAGTATAGCTCTAGAAATGCTGTATTATTAGTAATTGCTATTTATTTAGCCTCTATTACATGCTAAGCATTGTGAAAGGTAGATGATACTGCGCTTTAATCCAAGTGTGAATATTTAAAATGAAACACCTTAAAATACACCAGAGTTAATTAACTGTAAGCATTTACTTTGAGGGCTGGCTTCATGAAACAGAGAAAGCACAGGATGAAAATTAAATAAAAAATTAAATCCCAAGGATGACAATTAAAACATATACTCAAGATATTATTTTAATAAAGTCTCTATTGTGACTAAAGTTGTTCTACAGACAACGAAAAAATATTTTTCTTTTTACTTTAAATGTGACTTGCATTTGATAAAAACTTTGTAAGCAAATGCATTTGTGGATTTTGGGGTTTTTTTGTGGGGGGGGGGCACTGCAATTAGAAGTCACTGCTGACTTTTCAAACCAGAATGGCATGATCTATTCTAACCTTATTTTGGAGAAGGAAATGGCAACCCACTCCAGTATTCTTGCCTGGAGAATCCCGTGGACGGAGGAGCCTGGTGGGCTACAGTCCACAGGGTCGCAAAGAGTCGGACACAACCGAGCGACTTCACTCACTCATTCTAACCCTGCAAAGGTTTAATTAACATCTGACTTCTCTGTATGGGAACAGAGGCAAGCACAAACCTATTTCCGCTTCTCCCATTTTGCGAGCAAGTGAGACGTCCAATGACCTTGAGACCTGACTGCACGCTTTCATAAGATGATCTGGCTCCATGAATATGACCTGGCAGCTCACTACTGAGGGAGCTTTTCGAGCAGCAAGATGACTTTTCCTCTAGAAGACTTTTATTCTAAGCAATCCCACACCTCATGAAAGTCAGGAATTTCAAGCTGTACCCTGTAATCAACAAGACCACTCATACTAGCAACACTAGAAGTTTTCATAATCTCAGGTATGGAAAAGATAAGTGAAAAAGACAGCTCATTAGCTGGATAGCTGAATTCTTGGCAGTGAGTGTAAAAATATTGAGCAAGTGACTTTTTTTCTATATTACTGAATATTTGGCATTGGTTAATACAAGCAATAACGTTTAATAGGCTTAAAACAATTTTTCAACTTGTCCAAAATCTTAGATTTGACCGTGAAAAAAGTTTTGCCAAAAGCTTTCGATGGTATAAAGACTTCCAGTGAATCACTGGCATTCCAGAGGATTCCAGTGAATCATTTAAAGCTTAAGCCTGTCCACATCTTCATTTCACAGGAAATGTATTATTAGTGACAAAAGTACCCAGTGTGTGCATCTTTGAATTTCAGCTAAGTTCTCCATAAGGAAAAAATAAATGAATCTTTCACATTGCTATTAATACCAATAATGATTATAATGATCATAAAAATCCTAAAAGTATCATTTACAAGTAAGAATAGTGATAAAAATAGAAGTAACAATCATTGAGGATGTCTGATCTGCGGGCACCATGAAAATATGTCATCTCATTTAATCCTCACATTCCACTTAAAACAATAAGTGTGGTTTTTTTTCCTCCCATATTATCCATGTGGGTTTCCCAGGTGGAACAGTGGTGAAGTATTCATCTGTCAATGCAGGAGACACAAGAGATGTGGGTTCAGTCCCTGGGTCAGGAGATTCCCTGGAGAAGGGAATGGCTATGTACCCCAGTATTCTTGCCTAGAAAATTTCATGGACAGAGGAGCCTGGGGAGCTCTAGTCTATGGGGTGGCAAAGAGTTGGACATGACTGAATGACTAACACACACACAAACACACATGCATGCACTGTGCCAGGATGTATCTTACTTTTATATTATCCATGGGGAAAATGAGGCCAAGAAACTCATCCAGGTCAGATGACTCTAAGGTATTGATATGGGATACAAATCCAGTTTCTCTGATTCTAGTCCCTATCATTTCAAAAGCATGTTAACCCAGTTGTGCTACTCTTCTCAGATCATACGGCATTTCTGGAGCACGTGGAGCTGATCTCACTGCTCAGATAGATGGAGTCAAGCCCACCAAATATTTGCTTCAAGTCCACCAACCACAGCCACCTTCTAGAGCTGTGTGCATGCATGCTCAGTCACTTCAGTCACGTCTGACTCTGTGCGACCCTATGGACTGTAGCCCACCAGGCTTCTCTGTCCATGGAATTCTCCAGGCAAGAATACTGGAGTGGGTCGCCAGGCCCTCTTCCAGGGGATCTTCCCAACCCAGCATCTCTTATGCTCCTTCATTGGCAGGCTGATTCTTTACCACTAGTGACACCTGAGAAGCCCCTCTAGAGCTGCTACAGGCTAACAGTTGTTGATAGATCTCCTTTCTGTCCTCATGGAATTTAGTTCTCATAGGGAATAATACACTCATAGCAGCCTCCTTAATCAAATTGCATGGTTCACCTATACCTCATAAATTTGGAGCCTAATTGTACACAAATTGCTTTTTCTATTTGAACTACCTTGAATTATGTTCAGAGAAGAGCAAGAAGAGAAAGTTTTTTTCTCAGCTGGGGCTGCATTAAGATCGAATACGTTAGCTCAAGGGATCCTTCTCTAAACACAACTTTAAAAGGGAAAATGTGTAGCTATTTTGTTATTGTCACTGACAGATAAATGGAATGAAAGGAAAATAATGATAGGTCACCAGGGTTTAGCACATAAACTACTGCGGGTCTTTTATTTCAACTGAATGTACCAAACACAGCCAGGTTTCAACAAAATGTTATTTTACCTTTAACTGACAATCATTTATTCTAACCAATTTACCAAACATATCCCTAGCAATGATTCTTCCTGTTTGGAAAGAGGTGATGACAGTTATGTGTTGAAATGCTGGTTGGCAGTTCCAGAACCGATCGTCCAAGTATCTGTCTTCATCTGCCTTTTGGAGGCTACCTCTGAGCCCTTCCTCTCTGGGGGAGAGTCTAGCTTACTTGTCAGGCCCCCTTCTAGAGGGAGACCTTTCTTCTAAGCCCGAAAGTGAACTTTCCTACTGACAAAGCTGTCTTAAGAGTTCAAGAGGTATTAGAATGAATCAAGAGGAGAAAGAGCAGCAGCTGGGCTGTACTTCTTGCAGGATGAAGACACTATTGAGGTCTAAAAGTGAAAGCATTTAAAAAAGAGAGATGAAATGGGGTGCATCTATCAAAGGTGGAGAGAGGAATAGGTGCAAAAGAGACAGCCCACAAAATGAGCTGGAATCTGGACTGTGACTCCCCCAGCGCTTCTGAATCCTTTCTTTACTTATACACAGAGCAAGGCGGAGAACAATGCAGAGGAGTGGGAAATGGGGACCTTTTCTTTGCATCCCTGAAGTGCTTGGGAACAAAACAAGTCCATTTCCTAAACAAAGAAAAAATGTGAAGTTGTAATATAAAAAACTTTAAAAATAAAGTTTTAGTATCTCATATTGAGGAATCAGTTTTTAAGACTTGGCTATCTTCAAAAGAAGATGCCTGCAAAAAGGTTTTTAAAGACAGGTTAATTGACTGACTTCTAGGGGTTTTTTTCCTCCAAAATTGTAACCTACTTTCTAAATTGAAACTTCATTAAAAAAAATCTCTGCAACAACAACAACAACAAAACCTGGAAGAAAACATCAAGCTAGCTCATTATATGAAATCCTTCCTCACCTTATTCTCCCTGTAAGCACAAACTCAGTTTCAGGCATTAATATCATTACAATTAAATTTCTAGAAATGACACTAAGGAATGCTGACATACAATTAAAATATGATACTCATAGTAATGGAAGCAGTTAGCACACCTCAGCCGTGGTGGAGAATGAAAACAGCCTTTCCTTTCTCCTCTCTGGATCAAATGGTACTTTAGTGATTTCTGAAAGCCTGTTACTAGATTTTTATTTTAATTATTCTTCCCACATTTCAGTGTCACAGTGTTAAATGTTTTGTGTACCTGGCTGTTCTCAAGAGGATTTTGTCAGCCTGATAACTTAAATGTTATCCCAGTCCATTGCCTTTGAATTATAGAAGTCTCTAGAGCATATTCTTTCCTACCCTGGGAGATAGTATGGCTTAAATTTTTCTGAATAATTTTCAAAATCAAATTTGAAAGTTTTCATGAGAGATGATCCTCCCTGGTGGGTGATATGAAGCACAACCTAAGGGGAAAACATGAAAATAATTAGCATAAAACATATTAGCATATAGATGCCTTTGAAATAATAAACAGCACAAAACCAAAATGCTTATCCCCAAAAGAAAGTTACAAAAAAGGATGAAATTATTGTACACTTCTCGCATGACAACCCCAGCCTGAAAGCTGAACAGGATATTCCCATTCTGTGAAGGATGAAATGACCAGGGCAATAGAGAAATAAGCCCCAAACCAATGCTCCTTGGCTCATTATCACAGCCTCAGTATTCTCTATTTGCTCTTCACCCCAGGCCCCTCATTCTCTTTTAAACAGAAAAAATTAACAGGAAAACATATATCTTTCATTTACTTCCTCTAAGAGCCATCACCAAGTAGACAGAACTAATACTCTCTTTTTCCTATTTTTTCCCTCCTTTAGCTAATGTTATCTCTTCCCCAAGATGGCATAAGAAATGCCAGGCCTGTTCATTTCAATTACCAGGAGGACTCAGGGGCCAGCAGGACAGGGCTTTGTATTTGTTAACAGTGGACCATGAACACCACTGATTCTTTTTATACTTTGAATTGGTACAGCCTCTCAAGGTAGTAAGAAAGCATGCTGTGTTGTGAGAGAAAGAATATGGTCTTTAGAGTCAATCCTCATTTAAAAATCTGATCTGGGTAACCTTGGAAAAGCATATTAAACACATTTTTTCAGTTTTCTCATTATAAAATAGTGATAGTGTGGTCTACTTTTCTGGATTGTTGTGTGTCAATCAGAGGTTATACAGGTGTCCTCTGATTTTTGAAAGTTTAGGCCAATTCACTTTTATGAAAGACCTATATTAGTATCTGTTTTAGAAATCCTAAGGGGATTTTTACTCTTATGGAGAAGGGAGAAAAGCAAAAAGAGTATTCGCTGTTTGTTTGCAGTGAGCCGTTCTAGAGGCAGCGTATTCCTGCTCTGAGATCAGTCCTGCCCAGTTCCTTCCCTTCGCTCTGTGTCTCTGCGTCCAGGCTCCGTACCTCTGAACCTTGTCTGTGAGCATCTGATTTATTCTGTGCATCAGTTACCAAGATGTGTCCCAGGTAACTGCTTCTTTGTTTATGCCATAAGATGCTCCACTTTTTGGATAGCAGTGGTTGGTTTTTCCACTGGTTACCTATTGATGTGAGAGTTGGACTATAAAGAAAGCTGAGCACTGAAGAATTGATGCTTTTGAATGTGGTGTTGGAGAAGACTCTTGAGAATCCATTGGACTGCAAGGAGATCCAACCAGTCCATCCTAAAGGAGATCAGTCTTGAATATTCATTGGAGGGACTCATGTTGAAGCTGAAACTCCAATACTTTGGCCACCTGATGCAAAGAACTGACTCATTTGAAAAGTCCCCTGATGCTGGGAATGATTGAAGGCAGGAGGAGAAGGGGACAACAGAGGATGAGATGGTTAGATGGCATCACTGACTCCATGGACATGAGTTTGAGTAAGTTCTGGGAGCTGGTGCCAGGGAAGCCTGGCATACTGCAGTCCATGGGGTCGCAAAGAGTCAGTCGGGCACAACTGAGTGACTGAACAGAACTGTATATATAAGCTGGAATATAGTAGGTGCTCAATAAAGGTAGTTCAACTTACTTTCCTCAGCAACTTAGGTGACAACTCAATAATTTAGGGTTTCTGGGATTTGCTAAGCCTACTTTTCAACCACACTTCCCCAATCCTACTTGGCTGATATGTGGGTGAACATATGGTCGAAAGACATTGATTAAGGTGAGATACTACAGAAGTATGTTTTGTCTTGGATCCCTGGTGGCAGGGGATTATGAAGGTGACAGTATAAATTGCACTGGAAATAATAAAGGCAAGAAAATAAAGATCGTACAGATAAATTTCATCTCACAAAGCCAAGTGTGTGTGTTTAAATTTAACTGCAGCAACTGACAAATATTTTCTATAATTCAAAGGAAGTCAAGATTTGTCAACTACATCTTAAATTATCTGACACAGGTGAATTCCCTGAACAAGTTCCATGCTGGGGTGTCAAAACATAGCCAACATCCCCATATTTGGACACTATCTACATTATTTCAATTCTTATAATATTTCATTACTTTTAATGACTCTCAATTAAGCATTTAGAACTTTAGGCAAGGTTCTTTTGCCCATACTACCATTTGATTTTCTCAATTTGTTTTCAACTTTGAACTTTTAATGGATGCTAATTACTTAACCTGGTCTCTCGGAATATAAAACAGCAAAGGAAGCATTCATTACAAAATACTGAATTCTGCAGAGATTTGAAATTCCAACTTGGCTTATGTCATTTTCATTATCTTTTTGCAGAGCGCTAGTCTTGAAACTATCCTTTGTTATCAAAGCCTGCTTCTAAGTCAACAGTTACACTTTCAGTTAAAAAAAAATTACCCATCGATTTCTTCAACGTTTATATTGCTTTATTAAGACACAGCACACTGCTGACCATAGTAATGAGATGGAGAGGGAGGGAACTAGAAAGAAAACCCTTCATATGCATGTTTTGTTAATAAATATGCTACCTACTTGAGTCTGTAATAAACATGTTGCTGAGTAAGTTTTGGTTGATTGGTATGAACACAGAGCAATGGTCCTGTTTCAACTTACCTTATGTGCCATCAGTCTTGAGACAGACCTCATCTGCATGACATTCTTGCATGACATTCCACTTAATCCTCATCTTTTCTATTTGCTCAGGCTTAGTGGAGGCCTAGTTTATTGCCCTTTAGGGCCAGTTTAAAAAAGAAAATGTTTAGAAAGCCACAGCCCAGTGAATAAACCGAAAGCTAGTGTTTCTGTGGCTCTCGGGATTTGAAAATATTTTGATTGCCTGTGTGCATTCTGAGAATGGCTCCTGTGGCTATAAAAGGAAAGGGCCTGTTTCACAAATCAAATAAAAACACATGTATACAACAGGTATTCTAAACACTCTACCAGTCATACGAAAGGTAAAACATGTTCTCTTCTGAAATCCAAAAAGGATTTGAGAGTCTACCGATTTCTGCCTATAAGGATATTTTGACTTGTTACAGGGCCTGGTTTTAAAGCTAATGACATGCATATGTGTTTGTTCTAGCATCATTTTCAGAGGTGAGTAGTAGGGAATGAGCAGCCCTCTATTTCTGCAGATTGTAATATCTTTTTCCCCTTCAGTCGACGTTCCCAAATCATTCTATCACTACTCCTCCAAGGTTTCTGCTTTCAGAACTTAGAGTCAGTTAGAGTTTGATCAAATAAATGTAAACCTTCCGAGTCAACCTCCACTGGTTATTTTTAATATTCAGTTAGTAGAATTTTCTTCATTTGCTCTTTTTAGGATCAAAATATTTTTTCTTCACTCTCACAACAACAAAATAGTCAAAGTTACAAAAATTTACTCTGGCATTAACATTTCCTTGATTAAAACCATAGGTGTGAAAAGACTAAATCTTTATCATCAAATATATATATCAGTTCAGTTCAGTCACTCAGTTGTGTCCAACTCTTTGCGACCCCATGAATCGCACCACGCCAGGCCTCCCTGTCCATCACCAACTCCTGGAATCTACCCAAACCCACATCCATCGAGTCGGTGATGCCATCCAGCCATCTCATCCTCTGTCATCCTCTTCTCCTCCTGCCCCCAATCCTTCCCAGCATCAGGGTCTTTTTCAATGAGTCAACTCTTCGCATGAGGTGGCCAAAGTATTGGAGTTTCAGCTTCAACATCAGTCCTTCCAATGAACACCCAGGACTGATCTCCTTTAGGATGGACTGGTTGGATCTCCTTGCAGTCCAAGGGACTCTCAAGAGTCTTCTCCAACACCACAGTTCAAAAGCATCAATTCTTCAGCGCTCAGCTTTCTTCACCATCCAACTCTCACATCCATACATGACTACTGGAAAAACTATAGCCTTGACTAGACGGACCTTTGTTGGCAAAGTAATGTCTCTGCTTTTAAATATGCTATCCAGGTTGGTCATAACTTTCCATATATACACAAATATTCTCAGTGATAAGGAAAAATAAGTTAACAAAAATATTGATGTTCTTCTATGATACAAGCACTTGGAGGATGAAGAAGGCATCCAAATTTGGGATGTATGATAGAAAAAGAACAATAGTTATTTGTTCATAATAATGATTGAAGTGTATCTCCTTCATTTCTCCTAAGCCAACCTCTTCCATTTCCCACTTCCTCTTGTGCCTGCAATGACTAAGCTTTCAACATTACACCCACAGATATGGCCTTGCTGTTATCTTGAATGTTTTGTCACCTGGTACACTGTTGTTTAAATAAGAACTGGGCCATTCTCATTTATCATTCCACCCAACAACACATATAATTTATAAAAATCACACCCCATTCATCTCTTCAATGCTAAAGTTGTTAGACATATTTGTGCAGAGTCATAGTAACATTACTGCAATATTAGAAATATTAACGAATAGAACTTTTATATCCCTAGGATTTTTTCCTCATCAAATTCCATGACCTGAGCAACTCAGATGTCCTTAAGTAGGCAAATGGATAAATAAGCTGTGGCATATTCAGACAGTGGAATAGTATTCACACTAAAAAAGAAATGAGCTATCAAGCCAGAAATGACCAGGAGGAACCTCAAATACACATTACTAAATGAAACAAGCCAATACTATGTGCAGTTCTGGAAAAGGCAAAACTATGGACACAGAGAAAAGATCAGTGGTTGCCAGGGGTGGAATTGGGGAGGTGAGAAATGAATAGGCAGAGCAGGGATTTTAGGGCAATAAAAATACTCTGTGCCATATTATAATGATGGGTGTATATCACTATATGTGCATGCTAAGTTGCTTCAGTCATGTCTAGCTGTTTGTGACACCATGGACTGTAGCCTTCCAAGTTCCTCTGTCTATGGGATTCTCCAGGCAAGAATACTGGAGTGAGTTGCCATGCCCTCCTCCAGAGGATCTTCCCAACCTCTGGAGACACAGGGATCGAACCTGTGTCTCTTATGTCTCCTGCATTGGCAGGTGGGTTCTTCACCACTAGCTCCAGCTGGGACACCTGACTGTTAGATGAGGACCAGTTAATTTCATAATATATAAAGGAAAGAGTTGAGGAAGCAGACTAGAGTGAGTATGATATCAAAGTCTGGGAGTGTAACTTAAATCATAAACATATGATTTTGGTTATCTGACACTGAATGGGAAAAATCAAGGGTTCTTCCAAAACTTCTTGTGTAAAATGGATTTCTTTAGTTTTCTTCCAGTGTATTTGAGATGTTTACAAGGCATAGATGCCTAATAACAGACTTCATTTACTGGGCTTTTAAGCAGTTCTGCATAAATTGTCTCAATTAGTAGGGGCAGGAATTGATATCCTACCATATTCAGTATAGTTCAGTTCAGTCGCTCAGTCATGTCCGACTCTTTGCAACCCCATGGACTGCAGCACTCCAGGCCTCCCTGTCCGTCACCAACTCCTGGAGTTTACCCAAACTCATGTCCATTGAGTTGGTGATGCCATCCAACCATCTCATCCTCTGTCATCCCCTTCTCCTCCTGCCCTCAATCTTTCCCAGCATCAGGGTCTTTTCCAATGAGTCAGCTGTTTGCATCAGGTGGCCAAAGTATTAGAGTTTCAGCTTCAACATCAGTCCTTCCAGTGAACACCCAGAACTGATCTCCTTTAGGATGGACTGGTTGGATCTCCTTGCAGTCCAAGGGACTCTCAAGAGTCTTCTCCAATAGTACAGTTTAGAAGCATCAGTTCTTCAGTGCTCAGCTTTCTTCACCATCCAACTCTCACATCCATACATGACCACTGGAAAAACCATAGCCTTGACTAGACGGACCTTTGTTGGCAAAGTAATGTCTCTGCTTTTTAATATGCTATCTAGGTTGGTCATAACTTTCCTTCCAAGGAGTAAGCGTCTTTTAATTTCATGGCTGCAGTCACCATCTGCAGTGATTTTGGAGCCCAAAAAATAAAGTCTGACACTGTTTCCACTGTTTCCCCATCTATTTCCCATGAAGTGATGGGACCAGATGCCATGATCTTCGTTTTCTGAATGTTGAGTTTTAAGCCAACTTTTTCACTCTCCTCTTTCACTTTCATCAAGAGGCTTTTTAGTTCCTCTTTACTTTCTGCCACAAGGGTGGTATCATCTGCATATCTGAAGTTATTGATATTTTCCCCAGCAATCTTGATTCCAGCTTGTGCTTCTTCCAGCCCAGCATTTCTCATGATATACTTTGCATATAAGTTAAATAAGCAGGGTGACAATATACAGCCTTGAGGCACTCCTATCCAGATTTGG
Organism: Bos javanicus; assembly: GCF_032452875.1. Lineage (NCBI taxonomy): Eukaryota > Metazoa > Chordata > Mammalia > Artiodactyla > Bovidae > Bos > Bos javanicus. The sequence continues at coordinate 62,249,681 of NC_083872.1, read as the reverse complement.
AATCATTCTGTTGTTCCATGTCCAGTGCTAACTGCTGCTTCCTGACCTGCATACAGATTTTTCAAGAGGCAGGTCGGGTGGTCTGTTATTCCCATCTCTTTCAGGATTTTCCACAGTTTGTTGTGATCCACACAGTCAAAGGCTTTGGCATAGTCAATAAAGCAGAAATAAATGTTTTCCTGGAACTCTCTTGCATTTTTGATGATCCAGTGGATGTTGGCAATTTGATCTCTGGTTTCTCTGTCTTTTCTAAATTCAGCTTGAACATGTGAAAGTTCATGGTTCACATATTGCTGAAGCCTGGCTTGGAGAATTTTGAGCATTTCTGTGCTAGCATGTGAGATGAGTGCAATTGTGTGTTAGTTTGAGCATTCTTTGGCATTGCCTCTCTTTGGGATTGGAATGAAAACTGACATTTTCTAGTCCCGTGGCCACTGCTGAGTTTTCCAAATTTGCTGGTATATTGAGTGCAGCACTTTCACAGCATCATCTTTCAGGATTTGAAATAGCTCAACTGGAATTCCATCACCTCCACTAGCTTTGTTCATAGTGATGCTTCCTAAGGCCCACTTGACATCACATTCCAGCATGTCTGGCTCTAGGTGAGTGATTATCTGGGTCATGAAGATCTTTTTTTTATATATATAGTTCTTCTGTGTATTCTTACCACCTCTTCTTAATATCTTCTGCTTTTTTTAGGTCCATACCATTTCTGTCCTTTATTGAGCCCATTTTTGCATGAAATGTTCCCTTGGTATCTCTAATTTTCCTTAAGAGATCTCTAGTCTTTCCCATTCTATTGTTTTCCTATATTTCTTTGCACTGATCACTAAGGAAGGCTTTCTTATCTCTCCTTGCTATTCTTTGGAACTCCGCAGTCAAATGGATATATCTTTCCTTTTCTCCTTTGCTTCTCACTTCTTTTCTTTTCACAGCTGTTTGTAAGGCCTCCTCAGACAGCCATTTTGCTTTTTTGCATTTCTTTTTCTTGGGGATGGTATTGCTCCCTGTCTCCTGTACAATGTCATGAACCTCCATCCATAGTTCATCAGGCTCTCTGTCTACCATATCTAGTCCCTTAAATCTACTTCTCACTCCCACTGTGGCTCAGATCATGAACTCCTTATTGCCAAATTCAGACTTAAATTGAAGAAAGTAGGGAAAATCACTAGACCATTGACGTATGACCTACCATATTAAGTAATACTAAAATTGCTTACCACATAAATGCAGTATATACAAAAGAAATAAATGGACTATGTAAACCCCAAATAAAGGTATTTCATTTTTAAATGGGATTTCATGGAATTTTTAGGCTCAGGAAAAGAAGGAATGGAGGAAGTTTGATTTGAACCCCTGGACTAATATCAGAAGGTGTCAGGGAAACGAGTTGGTAAAGTAATACTGCCCTGTGGATAGACAATAAGAAAGGTTGCAGGGAAATATACAGGTAGTGAACACAATCCCCAGTTCTAGTGGAAATATGGTCCTTAGGGCTATGGAACACTGTTCTCTCAATACACAAAAGCATCTCTCTGAAAATTGCTATTCTGAAGATCTGTTAGCCATTTCGTTCTATATACTGTCCACACCCTGAATACCTATGTGTCTAGAGGTGATTTTTGCCAAATAGTAGGGAATTAACAATTCTGTTCTGGCATTCACCTGAGACAAAGCCTATACCACCATGAGAGGTCTGTGCTGAGGTATAGAAACTTATCTTTCATCAACCTAAATAAACCCACTTGGGCAGACACATTTGTTGATCAAAGTTCTATGTTTTTATCTCAAATCTAAATTTGATTATTCCATCACTATTTGTGTCAGTAAGAATGAAACTTGACCAACCATGAGTGAGCTGAGATAGAATCCCCAATACCAACAGTTCCATTTAGCTGGACAATATGCAGTAGATATTAACATAATATCTTAATGAGCACAGAAACTTGAAATATTTATTTACAGCATTTATCATCTAGTCTCTTTTCCACATTAAGAGCACATAAGAAAGCAAATCAATGAAGAGGATAAGGCAAAATAAGAAAAGCAATTGCCTCTACAGATTCCCACTTCTTAGAGCAAAGTATGAGTAATTCTCCTTGCACCACCAGGCTGAACTAAAGAGCATATTTAAGAATAGCACAGAACTAATAAATCATGGTTATGTGATGATTTTGCTAATGAAAAAAGATGGATAAATTCCTGAGATGACTTATTTTCAAACCCTGGAAGCCACATTTTAACAGCACATGAAACATACAAGGGCAGGCTCATAATTTTAAATTGAAGTGTTGCATCATAGTATTTGTGCTTCAAATACCCCAATCCACAAAACAGAGAGAATAACAGCCCCCACACTAAAGGTCCTCAAGGCAAGAATACTGAAGTGGTCTGCTATTCCCTTCTCCAAAAATTTCATGGGGTTCTCCAGGCAAGAACTATAAAGAAAGCTGAGCACTGAAGAATTGATGCTTTTGAACTGTGGTGTTGGAGAAGACTCTTGAGAGTCCCTTGGACTGCAAGGAGATCCAACCAGTCCATCCTAAAGGAAATCAGTCCTGAACATTCATTGGAAGGACTGATGTTGAAGCTGAAACTCCAATACTTTGGCGACTTGATGCCAAGAACTGACTCATTGGAAAAGACCCTGATGCTGGGAAAGATTGAAGGTGAGAGCAGAAGGAGATGACAGAGGATGAAATGGTTGGATGGCATCACTGACTCAATGGACATGAGTTTGAGTAAACTCCGGGAGTTGGTGATGGATAGGCAGGCCTGGTGTGCTGCAGTCCATGGGGATGCAAAGAGTCAGACACAACTGAGCGACTGAACTGAACTGAACTGAACTGACACTAAAGGTTCTTATGAGTGCTTAGAACAGTGCCTGATACATAGTGAACATTATGCATTTAGGTATTCATCATTATTCACAATCATATGTTCCTCATTGAAGAGACAAAAGAAAACCCGCATGTTATACTGGTTTTAGCACAAGGGGGAATTAAACACCATTTCACTTATCTCAGTCACAGGCAACTTATTCACTATGACATACAGGATGCTTAAGATACGTCGAACAGTACAGTATTAAACACTACATGCAGTATTAGAATTTCCTGTCCTTATAGAGTTCACATTCTAGGGGGATGATAGACAAATTTATTGTATAATGTCTGTAGTGAAGATTACTAAGGAGAAAACTAAAACAAAGGCAGAGAAAGGCAGAGTGACCTTTATTCTGTCTCCATATTCAGCTGTGTTTGACAAAATGGCTCACTGCAGGCCACGCTTTTCCTCTGAAAGGAATTCTCCAGTTGACATTCTAGGTAACTGGTTCATTGAAATCCCAACCATTTGGATGCAACAAAAATAATCCAGCATATGAATACATCCAGAAAGACATATGTACACTGGTTTTCAAAAATGTAATGTGTATGTAATTTCCCGAATGGCTGGTTGTCACATCCATCTGGTCTTATTTCCATAGCACTTGAATGCACTACAAGAATATAAACCCTAAAAGCTAGAAAACAGAATTTAAATACCCAAACACATACGAGGTGTGTTTTCAAAAGCAGCAGACAAGCGAGCACTGTGGTAACTTCATTAGCTTCTCAGCCACAGTTGAGAGTAGCTGAGGCTAAGCATAAAGGCCACAGAACATAAAAGGCATTCCACTGGCAGATCTCATTAAGTGGGCTTAAGACAAGCTTGACAAGCTAATGACAAAAATCTAATTTGAAATTTCTGGATATGAACCTAGAAGGAGTCCAAATACACCAGAACTCTACCATGCATGCTATCTGAAAAGGCAACAACTTGGTGTCAATTAGGTCCATATAGTTTATGAATCAAAGCCTGGGTATGGATGTTGTCCTATTCAATCGCACTGAATAAGAAATCACACTCTATGTGTTTTGGGGTTTGGGCTCTGGGCTTATTTAAACTGCACAGATGTTGTAGGTTCCTAAATTAACAGTGGTCTCCAGGGAGATGGTCATCAGGCTGCATGCATATACTGAAAAAGGCATGGCTAGAATCTCGAGCCACACCATTCAGAAAACACTTTTGCTACTGTTTCCTCTTCTCTAATAAAATGATCTTTCCTGTTTCTAAATTCTGTTAGCACCTATGGGGGCTGGACCCTTTTAGAATTCTCTAGTTGCTCAGGTGTGCCCTGCAACATGGGAAGTGTCTTCTCTATATTATAAATTCTCCAATCAATCTTTTTATGATCAATCCAATTTTATAGATAAGCAAGCTCAAGATTCAAATAATTTGCCCCACCTATAATTAGAGGAGCATTAAATGGCTTCCCTGGTACCTAAGACAGTAAAAAATTCGCCTGCAATGTGGGAGACCTAGGTTTGATCCCTGGGTTGGGAAGATCCCCTGGAGAAGGGCATGGCAACCCACTCCAGTATTCTTGCCTTAAGAATCCCCATGGACAGAGGAGCCTGTCAGGCTACAGTCCACGGGGTCACAGAGAGTCAGACATGACTGAGTGACTAAGACAGCACAATGATCTTTATATACCCAGGCCATCCAGTTGCAAAAACCACATTCATGTTCTACTACTCGGTGCAGGAAGGAATAAATTCTAAATGAATGAGTACATGAATGGACAAATGAATTATTTAATATCTTTAGAATTAAAGGAGGAAAAATTTACCACCCAAAGTACATCACTGTTGCAATAATAGGTATACAATGATAGGATGGTTATTTAAAATTCTTGAAGGTATTGAATCTTTCTAAATTCAAGTTCTATATACCTACAGTGCTTTCTGCAATATCTCACACATGCAAGGTATTTGTAAGATATTTGCTGAATCAGTGAAATAATTTAACTTAACATAAAAATTATAAATGGGTGAGATGGCATTTGGGTCTTTCCCCTCTCCTATGTTAGCTCTTTACATGAAGGAAGAATACATTTTTCTGTAAATCTGGCTCCAGGTGCTAATTTCTTAAGAAATCCCTAGATGTACACTCATATGTGGACCTCTGGGCTTTTTTCCAGACCTGGGACCTAAGTTCTTGATCCTAGCTTTTGCAAATAAGACCCACATAAGCCCTAGTAATAACTTTGGAGAAGATAATGTCTAACTAGTGCAAATGGTGCAACCAGTCAGAATATCTTAATACAAGTTTGTTGAAGAGAAACAAATTCCAATCCACCTGTCAAAATCTGGATAATGTCCTGGATTTCATAATATTCTCATCCTTGGTTCCTATATGTATACATAGTAATATTCTCTTAGGACATTCCTCTACCAATATTGCATGGAGAAACAGCATCGTTAGTTTCTTTTTTCCAAACAGTTCAGATAAAGACTCTGAGTGCATTTTCCTTGCCTCATCCCCTATCCGCCCCACCCCTCAATATAGTAAGAGGCATTGGTTAAGTCACTTAGCATCTTTGCATAAATTATTTATAAAGAAGAATGAAATGCCATTTGCTTTATCTTGTCAATGTGAAGATTACATATGATAATGTGTACAGAATAATTTTTGAGCTATGAAGCGTTAGGTAGCTGTAAGAAACTATAGGAAGAGAAAACTCATGTACCATATACCTTGGGAAGCCAGGTGTTTAATTTCATTCTTATACAAATTATACGTGTATGTGTATACACATATGTTTATGTGCAAATATATGCCTGTGATAAAATGGGCTTGTATGTATATATTGGTGGGGAATTTTAATCACTTTAATGGATACAATTTTTAAGAGTTAATGAATGCCACATCAAAAGCATTTCTCTAATTGCCTCTGTTGGTTTTTAATATAGAACTACTGTATTGTATATGGTAATTATATTTATTATTTATTATCAACTTGATGACAGGCATCAGGTTAAGGTGTTTGCATACATTATATAATTTGCTCATCATAACACCCCTATAAGTATGTATGATTCTCTGTGACATGGGTAAACTAAGGCCCAGAAGAATTCAGAAAAATGCCCCAAGAATACACTGCTGACACATGACAGGCAAAATCTGCATTTAGGTCTGTCTATCAAGTTTCGTTTACCAATTCAAATCCCATTCATTTGAAATTTGCATTAATTCAAATGTAGCCTATTTTATACTTTTCAGGGAGTAAGTTCAGATGAATTCTATCCTTTGTGAATTGTTAGGGTTCCTTTGACCAGAACATAAACTGATCAAAAATATGCACTTTTTTCAAAATAAACAGGAGCTTAAAAATTTTTAGTTGTCTTCAGAGGGTTTCCAGTCCCCAGGTTAGATAATACATGGTTTCCTGTAACATAAGTTACTGAGATTTATAAATGGGGTTAATGGCCATGAGTTTTACTCACTGGTGGCCACAGTTTGCCCAGGGAGAACCCTCATATGTAACTCTTCTGCTGTGATAAAGCTGCATGAAGACAGAGGGAAGATTTAACAAAGAAGTAAAATATATCCCTTAAGGAGCCTACAGTCTACCTTTTTGAAAATAAACCAGCATATATGAAGCAAAGTGTCAGATTCATCTTAGAATATATTAGCAATACTTAGAAGCAATAAAACTAAATAAAAATTTCTTCAAAGGATTAAGTCCCTCAGCCTTTAACTCAGTCTGACCTGCTTCCCCCACATGCCAATTAGAGTTCAAAGAAAAGATTCATACATTTCATTTACAGATCCATTGAACCCTGGGCACAAGTGATAAATCCTTAATAAGTCAGAAAGAGAGCTATATTTATTCTTAAAATTAACTAATTTTCACCCTGAAGTTAAGTGATTTGCCTAAAGACAATTCATTGAAATATCTGATAAGATGCCTTAACTCCATTCTACATTTCACATCACTGACCTGTTTTCCCATTTTAAGATTCTTACGTAGAAATGCTCACATGGGTCATCAAAGATTCTAGAAAAGATGATGACACAGAACAAGTTCATGTCTGTACATGGAAACAAACTAACAAACAAAAACTCGTTTACTACAGTATTTACAGAATCTCATGGTGAGCAAAGAGTTCCCTAAACACTGCATTGAATAAAATAGATGGCTAAACTTTGTAGAGAGGATGTTTCTTCTTTTATCTATGCTTGGAAAGCAGACTTACATTAATGCAGCAGTTGCTTTGGTGAATCCAGCAGCATAGACGGTAAACACACCTGACAATCAAACTGGTTGACTAGCTCTAGTGATTGAATTCCGGAGAAGGCGATGGCACCCCACTCCAGTACTCTTGCCTGGAAAATCCCATGGATGGAGAAACCTGGTAGGCTGCAGTCCATGGGGTCGCTAAGACTCAGACACGACTGAGCAACTTCACTTTCACTTTTCACTTTCATGCATTGGAGAAGGAAATGGCAACCCACTCCAGTGTTCTTGCCTGGAGAATCCCAGGGACAGCGGAGCCTGGTGGGCTGCCATCTCTGGGGTCACACAGAGTCGGACACGACTGAAGTGACTTAGCAGCAGTAGCAGCAGTGATTGAGTTCAACTCTTCACTTAGGTGATTTGATGAATGTGTGTACACATACACACACACACACACACACTTTGGTTTTATAACAATGAACTTTCTTGGACTGTCTGCAGAACAATAAAGCACATTACAATTAGCCACTGGGAAAGAAAACCTTCCTCCTCAAGCTTTTAAGAATAAAGAAATTAGGAGAATAGAGGGATCTTACCTTAAGCCTCTTTGAAAAGCCTAATGTCAAATGGTTATCAAAGGCAAGACAATTCTGAAGGTGACTTTTCAAAGCATACTATTAAATAATCATAACTGTCACATCCATGAATTTTATTTTAAAAATACTGGGATTAACTTTATTGATTAGACAACAAATAGCAATATTATGCTGCAACTGGTAGTGATACAGAAAATGGAATGCAAAGGGTCCAAGCAGTGCATTATGTTCCTTTTCTCTACTTTGATTTAAGCTATTTCAAGCACTTCATGTTCTCCTGGGCCAGTTAACAGTGCTTTAACATTTTGCAGCTAAAATGTAACTACAGCAGAGTCATTTTCACAAATTCCTTATTTTTACTAGTAGATTCCATTGTAATTTTGCTAGATCTAAACCTATCCTAGAGAACCCACATTACACAAAACTTTGGGGATAGAAATTAGCATAATTGAAATAATTCAATTTTTGGTAATTATAATTCTCACTTAAACCTAAATTAAATATGCCAAACTATAATTATGTTCAAATTTGCATCATGAAAATTATCCCCATTTTGCTCATGGCATCTTTAAACATCTAATAAAGGATCTTAAACTCTTAAGTTTGAGTCAAAAGGCCTTATTTTCACAGCTTTTGGGAAGAAGAGACTTATTATGCATTAAGCATAGTTATTTTGCCTCTTGGGAAAAGGAATATGGGTCCATTATTTCTTCACTACGTGATGTGCAGGATTTGTACTATAATCTTTGGGTACATCTAAGTTACACTGCAATTAATGAGCGCTGAGTACCTCAGCAGACAGTAAAAGATTAATGCTTTCTTTGGAGAGAATCCTTACGCAAAGGAGACCATGCTTTAGGACAAAGGGAATGGGAATCACAGACACAGAAAAAGCTCTAATACTTCAAAACTGGGCAGCTGAAAATAAGCACTGCTTTTCTATTCATTTTTAAATGATTAGAGACGGAAGAAAATCTGAAAACAATGAGAAATCACCTTTCAGCCCTGCAAACTGCTTGCTGATTCTTAAGATTCCTATGAGCAAACTTTTTTTATTATTATTACTATTAATTTATTAATTTGGAATGCAAGAAAACACACATAAATTATTACTCAATGTAAGCTGTCTTTCTAACTACACTTTCTGCTACTTGATTTCATTAAATTAGCCAATTGATGTGATTAAGCTTGCAAGATGTTTTATTTATCTTCCTGTTTGGGACAGTGGGTTGATACCATCTAGGAATATATCGGTCAAGAAATAGATGTTTCTGAATGTGCAAAGCTGGCACACAGTCAAAACACACAACCAGTTTCTTACAAAGGCACACAACTAGTTTCTTACAAAAAACATATGAATATATCTCCAATTGAGTAAAATATTCACATTAATACTGGAATAAGGCAGAAGAACCCTGGCTGACATCCCATCTGTTCTTACGAATTAAATTTAGAAATCATATGTAATATAGACATTTCTGTCTGAATATCATAAAGCCCTGACACATCCAGGCTTTCATTAGAAAGCCCTACGATGTGACTTGAATAACAATCTGTCTTAGCTAATTAGTATTTTCAGTTTAGCATATTCACTTCCAGACATATTGCTGTTTGCACATGGTAATTTAGGTAAACAGATACCATCCGCAGCTGCATCAATTAACACTGCTAATCAAAACTGAATTCAGGTAATTAGGCACATTTATGCAAAAAAATGTATAATTTTGGAGAAAAACTAGATTCTTCAGTATTATGTCAATAAGTAAAAATCCGCTTTTGCTTAAGAAGATGAAGAATGAGAGGATAGACATCCTTATTAATATATACATCATGCAGACAGCATAAAAAAACCTCAAACTTTAATTGGCCTGTATTTTCAGAAATTGGATCATATTTTTCATAAATGTTTTCCTCAATGTTTCCACATAGTAAAGTTGATTCACATCTGCCTAAGGGTTTAATCATCATTAAACAGGACTCAAATGGTTAATGAATGCTCAAGTATTTATCCCATTTGTAGAGGTGTTGGTCAAACTTGCTCTCCCATCTTGCGTCTTGCGTAGCATCTCTTAGTAGAGATGCTTTTAGTATATCTCATCTTATCACACATTTTAATTTTCTCTGCTGCCAAGTACTTTCATTTGTAGTTAGAATAACAACAGAATTTCTTATTTTCCTGCAAACACTTTTAAACTTTCCTGGTTCTATGCAGTGCCCTTAAGTTGCTTTTCCATTCATTTTCAAAATGAATATTGTGAATTATTTCCCCTGTATTCTTATAGACATAATCCAATTGTATCATTTAGATTAAATATTCTTATCAGTTCAGAAAAGCTAGGTTCCCTGTTGGTAGGTTATAAGTGACTAGTGACTAACAAGTCAGGACTGGGTGAGGTTGATAAGCGTAGAGGTAAAGCTATGAAAAGGAAAAAAGTGGATCATTTCACAAAAATCCTAACACGCATATGGAAAAATACAACTATCTCTACACCTGTATTCCTCTCTCTCAACTCTCCTTTCTCTTTTGAACTCTGAAGTTAGAAGGTCTAAAATGTTATTTCTTAGTTTATTTCTTAGTGTAGACACCAGGCCTTTAAATGAAGCATTGGGTTTAGTTAGCATCCCAAGCTTTATTTAATGGTAATAGTCACTTTCAATCCAATTTAACAAACATTTCCTCAGTACCTACCTGTATCAGGCACTTTCCTAGGCCTTGTGGGTAGATATAGAGATATATTTGGACCTATTGCAATTCTGTGAGCCACACTCTGAGAATTTATAGACCAAAAGAGCCAGCTTTCAAAAGGTGGAACAAATTTCCAAGGGAAAATATATCTGTCAATCCCAGATTTTGGGACCTCTGAGGCTAATGTTTTAGAGGTTTATTTTTTTCTAACTCATCCATGTTAATTCCCTTAGTCTCATAATAAATCAGGAAGCAAAAGTCAAAATTGTTTCATTAAATAGCATGGTGTATTTTTCTCATATTGCAGTCACCCCATAGAACTCGTATCTTTAAAATACTTATCAAAAAAAACTTCCCCATATATTCCTTTAAACTCAATTGGCATAAACAACTGGACAATTCCCTATGGAACAGAAATCTATCAGACTCTGTGCTCAAATCCAGTTTCAAAGGCAGGAATTATAAAACTTGGAGGCACATTTATCAGTGATTGTCCAACTATTCAACCAGCCAAAGTAGATGAGGAGGAATGAAGGTACCTCTTACTTGGACTCTATTAGACCCAATTATTTATGAATTTTAAATGAAATATAGGTAAGCAAACACATTTTAAACATATTTTTTAAAAGAGCCTAAAGGTTGTTTTTTTCTGAACTAAATAGCCAATATTTGTAAAGGACAATTTCTGGTCTCCATGAAATGAGCCAATAAGTGACGTTCATTTCCTGGAATAATCTGAACTGTTCTAAAGCACCTCTTCTCTTAGAGAATTAATTATTTCATTGAAGATCCTGTGATGTAGGAAATTCCTTCATCTGGGGAAAGTGCTAAACATTCCTGTGCTCACAATAAGCAAGTTTTGGCGAAGTGGAAGATTGCGGATAATGCAAGGGCAGCTCCAGTCTCAAAGACCGTGAAATATGGCACTGGCTTCCAACCCTGGCTGTGCCATTGACTTGACTTTAGGCAAATCACTCTCCACCCTAGAGTCTCAGTTTCTGGTTCATAAAATGTGGTTCATAGGTCCACCTTCCTTGGTTGAAGGGGTACCTGGAACACAGGAGGTGCTCAGTAAATGTTGAAATGGAATAAACGTCAGACAGAGATGGCTTCAGAAACGCTAAAGGTGTTTTAGTCAAAGTTATATTAAGCAGTTCTCTAGCTTTCAAGGGATTATGTAGAGGTGGTGTGATCGTTTTAATACAAATAGCAGGTAATGCATCAATAGTCCACTGGCCATTGCACTGTATTAGGGCAACTTCCAATTCACTTGAAAACTAAAGCTAGGGAATTAACCTTCGCAATTAGCTGTAAAGTCAACATCAGAGCATTTATTGTCTGAGAGCATATTATTTTGTCAAACAAATTACAAAAAATAATTCATTGGACTGACAAAACCCACTAATTTTTTTCCAGAATGAGTGTCTGTTAAAGAGAATAACATCTTGGAAAATTCGTGTGACTTATTTTTTCACTATTATTGATTTTTAATACCCTGAAAATCCTCAAGTTTGCCACTTGTTCTCCCTCTTCAGCCCAGAACAATAAAATTGCTCACGGTGACCCTACTCTAAATTTTTGTGAAATTAAATTGCTGACTGACAAATAATACAGGATGTATAAAATAATACCACTGGTCACTTTTTAAACTGTATGTTTTATTGAACAGGACTCCAACTAGAATATGTGTCCCATGAAAATGTCAAACGAATTAATTTCGGCCTGTTAATGGCAAAAAATATTATTTCACAACTAAAAGTGAAAATGTCAGGTCTGGGACTGGATGGATTAGAAGGGAATGGATTGTCAGAAACAAAGGCAACAGAGAAATAAAAGCATCTTCTAAACACACTGAAGCAAAACAAATGATTGGATTTGGGATTCAACAAAATATAATCTTATTTGTCTTTGCTCTTTCACTTCCCTAAGATGATATGAATTTCTCTTCTCTGATCTATGATTTTGTGTTATGGGAAAGACGGCTGACAATTAACTGCAGCACAGAGAAGATGTTATCAGTAGTCTGGCACATTAGCTCTTTATGTTTAGAAAATGGTGTGTTTACAATAAATTAGAATGCCCCAAATTATCTTCATTCAGTTCTGGTAAGAGGTGAAAAAAGAATAATCAAATTAGAGAAGACTGTTGATATGTCTGAAGAATTAGTAGTGTTTATTTTAGGGATTTGATTTAGCGGCAGGGTTTATTTTTTTTTTTTAGTGAAAATATTATCAGGGAACAGCTGGATTTTTTTTTAAGTTTGACACCAATGTACCAAAACTAAAGCTGATAATCTACACTTTATCAGGCAAGGTACAGAAAGTATTTGTTTACCATTTATAGTTGAATACTAACCCCATGATTAAGAATTAGGAAATTATCCTTATAGCAAACAGATCTTAGTTAAGCATGTTATTAGTCTGTGCTGAGTGGTATTATCCCACTCTCTGGAGGATGTGAGAGTCACTTTGTTAGCTGAATAATCCCAGTCAGTCCATCACAAGTTTTTCATCTTTGACTTTCTTCATAGGCCTGGAGTAGAAGCCTATCATTATGAAGGATGTTAAAAGAGCACATGAAAAGCTTATATAAAAATAAACTATAGTACCTCGGGCTTCTTAATTTTTACACCATAATACCTTGGACTTTTCTTCCTTGAAACATTCAGACTAATTTCTTTGATGACTAGAGAGAAATAAATTACATATGGAAGGAAGAGAACCTTTATTATCATTTTAATAGTCCACAGATACGTAAAAGGAAGATGCGTTCATCATGTGGTGGAAACTAAAACTAAAAATATTCACTGACTTAGGGATAAAAATATTTAATATAGTATGAAAAATGGAATCAGTTTTTTGAAGCAATGTGAATATGCAACTTTTCACAAGGCTTCAGGAAAATTTAACAAAGAGAAATAAAACCAAGCCATTGAAAAGCTTTGTAAAGAACTAGTTTGCTCCTCATACAATGTTTTTGAAAAGACCTACGCTATCCGTAGACTATGAGAGACCATGGGGAATAAAATCCCAGTTATCGGAAACAATCAACTTTTGCGAACAGCTTCATAAGCAACCATACCCAAAAGCCCCCATTTTTCAGGAGGTGTCACGTGGATTTAATATGGATCTAATACGCAATATAGTGGTTAGCACTGGGTAAGAATAGATGTCACTGTTACTTATTCCGACCCTTTTCCAGCTATTTCTATCTCTTTTTCTATTGAGAACACACATTCTAAGTGTGAGAAGATTGTCTTCAGACTCCCTGCTTTTGTTGGGGTGGTGGTTTTGATGCTTTGAATGGGGAGGGGGTGAAGCCTGGGACTCTTCCACGTGCCCCCAATTATCTATATGTTATTCTGTATGCTCTGCCACCAGCACGCTTTTGCCTGAACTATAATCCTTCCAAAGCAGCATCTCATTCAGATGTGCAAAAATGAAAATTAAAATAGGAGGGTTTTTTATTATTATTATTTGAATGACATACGACCTGCTCAATGTTTGCATTTAAATGGGCCAGCATAATTCAGCTCTGGCTTTTAATTTCAGAAGGGTTAATCACCCTAACAAAGGTCAATCAAACTTTAATCTTGAATAAAATTGCTACAGCCCCAATCACCTGCAGGACATCTATTATATTCCTATTTCCATGTGAAAGAATGCATTGCTTTCATTATGCATCACTAATCTTCTAACTCTTTACATTAGCACATTTTACCAAAAATATTAATTCCTTTGAAACTCTGACAAGAGTTCATTTCTACACATCTCAGGAGATAATCCTGTTTAAAAGAACGGGTGCATCAGCTGTGAACCACTTTCCTGGCCCTTTCTAATCCTCATAGACCTTTGCTCCTCCAACTGAGTTCCTACAATAGCAAATCTCAATTACACAAAATATTATGGAGGTTTAGGTTAAAACAACATTATATTATTTTAGGAACTTAATCCTCCCTATTGTCTGTGACTGTGCCATTCATCTACTTGTTTCTGTCCATAATGTTTACCACGTTCAAAAGTTATCGATTTGGAGGCAGCAGATGCAAACAATATTTGAATAGCAGTAGAAAGACTCAAATTCATTAATTCGTTCACTTGATAAAAATGCATCGAGTGCCTATTATGTGCCACATACTACCAAGGGAGAGAGTGAAGTCAAAGAAAAAAAAGAGAAAGACTTTATCAGGAGAATAACATTCTCTTCCGAAAACGATGTCCAGAATATAATAAAATCATGATTTAAAACAGTACTTCTAGCTTTTCTTATCAACGTCATTAAATTTTAGTGAAGACTGGAAATGCATTAAGTAAAAATTTAACCAAAATTTCAATAAACGGTTTTGTAAACTATCCAGACCCTTAAAGGCTTTACAATTTACACTCCCATAAAAAAGATTCATTTTTTAAATTTTAGAATATGAAATCTGTCAAGTTTTAAAAATGAACATATTCAGAATGTCTAGTCTCCTAGGGCTAGGAATAAAACCACAAGAAAGTTTATGGACTTTTTAAAAAATATACGTGCTGTGCATTCATTTGTTTCTGAAATGTTATTTCATGATGTTTTAAAACTGCTATAAACACCAAAGATAAATAGCAATTGACCAAAAAAAAAAAATCATTGTGCTTTTTTCTGCCATAACATAGTGCCTAGATGACCATGAAGGGAAAGTAAAAGACCCTTAACATTTGTTCCCAATTACACTGCAAATTGATTGCCTTGGAATTATAGCAGGGCTGTGACACAGCATAAATAACCCAAACTTTGCCTCCCGCATGATTTTTTGATATACTTTCCTCTCTCTTTGTACTCAGAAGACGCACACACGCATAGACACAGAGGCGCACACCCCTCCTCATCAATATTCACATCCATTAATTAGCAATATGTGAAGGCTATCATTTGGGAAACTCCCCAGAGCATGAATATTCAATCAAGCAAAGCAAATCATGGTAAAAAGAAAACACAGGTACAATAGTCAATGGCCAGACTGGCATTGAGGAATAGCGCATGATCTCAAAAAGGAGCAGTTTTTCTGAGTGTTATAAAGAAAAAGCCCCAATCTCTCGCTTGACTTAAGACCTTAGACCTCCTCCCCCTCCACTTTGAGCATTTCTGTAAAGTGAAATAGAACTTCTACACATTCTATAACTACGATTGCTTTTATTCACTCTTATAACTAGGTTGACACAATAGAATAAAGAGGAGTAATAGCTTTTATGTTGTTGAACAAAATAAATCCAAGTGCTATACAATATAATTGTTCAATTGATATTTATTACCAAACAGTAATTCTGTAAACTGATAAAGATTTGCTAGATACAGTAACAGGCAAATATATTGCTTTATATTCCATTCTCAGCATCAAAAGCTATTTCATTATATTTCTGAGTTTCTATATTTGGAAAAAACTCAAAGCTTTCTGAGATTGTGCTGTAAATGCTCAAGAAGCATATGGATCTTTCTCTGAATTGTCCTAGTCACACAACCAAAAAAAGCCCACTAACCATCAAATAAAAATCTTAATAAGAGAGCCCAGGATGTTGGATTATGAAAGAAACCTACCTTTGGCTGAACAAGTTCAAGATTTCTCATTTGCCTCCACAGCTCTGCCGTTCCACCTTGAGCGAAAGTCGACTCCAAGTCCCTTGTGATCTTTGTGACAATGCCATCATATCACTGGCAAATTTTTCGATTAAACTTTGCAGACGTAGTAGCAACTTTGTTAATTATGATATTAGCCAGCTGGCAGGTACAATCAGTCAACCGCTGTAGGAGAGCCAGACAAAGAGACATCTAATCATTGCAACCAGAGCAGATAAATTTTGTTCCTTTCTCATACGTGTCACAGATTCCATCCCTTCTGACCCTCTCCTCAGCCATCGACTGTCAAATTTAGATTCTGCCAGCTCCGAGCTTCTCTTTATCCCTGCCTCAGATCTGAAACTCCTGGTTATCAGGAAGACACGCGTCACCAGCTGTCTCGGAGCAGGAAAGCAATCAGGTGAATACTACTTATTATCTTCTGTTGCTTTCCTGAGAAGTGACAAGATTGATTTGGGACCAAGAATACATTCAGATCTCAGACAGGTAGTTCCTGGGGTTTTTAGTTCAAACAGTAGAGTATGTGCAAAGTTGCAATAAGGAGGACTCCAACCTCAATGTTAAGGATATAGAATATTAGAATAAGGAGAAAAATTTTTAAATCTACCAGAGTTCTGTTTTCAGATGCCTTTGTCTTTACTTTTCCACCTTTGAGCTACCTTGGTAATGTCTTATGATCAGGTTGTTAGCACAAGGAGCCAGCTTAATGGCTAAATAGCTTTAAGTAAACTCGTAGAAGTGATATGCTGACGTTAAGAAGTCTCTACTCTTCTGTTTTTCATCAAGAAGAGTAGTCTATAAATTCTGATTACTAGAACATATCCTTACATAAAAGTGCAAATTCTATTTAGGCAAAATAATGAGAAACTAATTTGGGTGTCTCTACTAAGAATAACATGCAACTTTAGATTCAGAGATAGTTATCATTACATCCTAATACACATTTTCCCATCTAAAAGTCAGCCTATTGAATTATACAGAAATGTGTGTGTGTGTTTGTGTGATAGCTGCTAAGTTGTGTCCAACTCTTTGAGACCCCATGGACTGTAGCCCACCAGACTCCTCTGTCTATGTAGTTCTCCAGGCAAGAATACTTGAAGTGGGTAGCCATTCCCTTCTCCAAGGTATCTTCCTGACCCAGGGATCAAACCTGGGTTTCCTGCATAGCAGGCAAATATTTTACCCTCTGAGCTACCAGGGAAGCCCATAGAAATGTGTAGATATACATGAATGTACATATAGAGAATTTAGTAAAATTTATATGCATATTAGCTAACATAAAATTCCTTTAAATGATATGACAGTATCTTTGAGAGTGAAACATTCACTTGGTCAATGAAGAGTTTGATCTGCTTGTTAAGCCATTAAACTGATGTAATATTTACTAATGAATTATTTTCTCCATTGAAATATTTAAGCATCAATGAAGTAAAAAGTCTGCACTGCAAAGCTTTAGAAAGAATAAAATACACTATGATAATAAAAGTTATATTCATCAAGAAATTAGTAGGTCTGGGATGGAAGAATTTTGTGAAAAGTTAAAATGCAAATTTGAGGTGCCATTTTACACAAGGATTCTTTGTATCTGACTCCCTAAAAGGGACCAAAATGGTTATCTCTACCTGTGAAAACTGCAGTTACCAGGCACTGTGTTAATCGATCGTGGTGTGCAGCCTAAATATACATTTTATTTTCACATGAAGATGTTCCTGTAACAGAGGGCCGAAGTCCCTGCACTTGGTTTATTTAGGCTAAATTGCTGAAAAGATAAATGTATTTAGTGGCAATCTGAAATATATACAATGAGGATAAGATCATTTAGAGAGCCCTCAAACTACAGAGAAAGATACTTTCATCCTAGGAAGACAAAATGCTCCTTAAATCTCAGAAAGGGAGGGAGAAATATGATTTCAGGGATTCTTAAACTATATATAATACATATGTATACATGTATGTGTATTCTAAGATATATATGTATCTTTTTGAGCATAAGATATTGTTTATTCTTCACATGTTGGCC
The DNA here is from genome assembly GCF_032452875.1 of Bos javanicus. Classification (NCBI taxonomy): domain Eukaryota; kingdom Metazoa; phylum Chordata; class Mammalia; order Artiodactyla; family Bovidae; genus Bos; species Bos javanicus. Next base: position 62,231,709 of record NC_083872.1, on the reverse strand, counting down.
TGATACTAAGGAATGAGTTAGATGCCCTAAAAGCAAAAGAACAAAGAAATTGAAATTGTTGGAGGACAAGAATGTGTTGTAACACAATGTCAAGGACAAAGCATCTTAGATACAGCTTTTAGAGATGCTGTTAGGAAGTAAGCTGTGCCAATCACATTCATTGTCATAGCCTTGGCAACCATCATGGGGTCTGGCACATAGTACTTTCTTGAGAAATACATTGTTATGAAGAATGAACACTGTTGCACACATCCCCCTCAAGGCCTAATTTGAAAATTAATAATGCAAAAGAGATTATTCCCTTGGACTATGTTGATGTGTGCTAAGTCGCTTCAGTCGTGTCCAATTCTTTGTGACCCTGGGGACTGTAACCTTCCAGACTCCTCTGTCCATGGGATTCTCCAGGCAAGAATACTGGAGCAGGTTGCTATGCCCTTCTCCAGGGGATCTCCCCGACCCAGGGATCAAACCCATGTCTCTTAGTCTCCTGCATTGGCAAGCGGATTCTTTACCACTAGTGCCACCTGGGAATTCCAAAAAGAAAGGGCTCGTCCGGATCCTGAACCTGGTACCTCTCATGCCAAGGCAAGAACTGTACCCTGTAGACCAACCAGCCAGCCGCCCTATGCTGATGGTTATGTTGATGGCTATCTATTAACTAGGGTATGTATTCATTCAAAACTATATCTTTAAAATACTGAAAAAGAGTTCATACTTAAAAAGAGTTCAAAGTAGACATTCTCATAAGATTCCTAAATAAGTGTTTCCATAATGTTATTAGTTCCCTTGAACATAATTCTGAATCAGAAAGTCAAAATGAGTCCAAAAGCTCTTTACTATTTGAAAGAAAAAAGAAAATTTTCCTTATGAAATTCCAAGAGATTAAAATGTGCACAAAGTTTTTCACTGCAGTAGTAAATATGGGAAAATAGAAACAAACTAATGTACCCCAAAACGGATATTATTAAATTATTTATGGCAATTACATGTATGCAGTCATGAAATGATAATGAGGATGACTTAGAAAACAAAATTCTTCTGACTATGCTGACTGAAGAAAGCAGAATAAAGAATTGTACATACATTGATTACTGTACATGAAAACCTAAGAATACATATATTCCATATGCTTGACATTATATGGCCAATAATCCTAGTTGCAGTACTATTTGTAAGAGCAAAAACCGAGAATGATCTAAAAACTAAAAAATATCACCAAAGGAAACTGGTTAAATAAGTTCTATTATATCCATACTTTAGAATGCTGTATGGCATTAAAATCAACAAACTACTGATATGAAATTATTTCTGGGACCGTTTTAAGCAAAAGAAGAATGGTACAGAACCATGTTATTGTATGTTACCAAGTTAATTAGGATTTTGTACATAATGCCTGTATATAAAGAGAATATTTCTGAAAAATATGCAAGAAACTGCCAACAGTGTTTGCATTAGTATGGAAACTGGTGCTTGGGGAGCAGGAGTGAGTGAGAACTACTCTTCACAGTCTATTCTTGGCTATTGTGTAAATTTATGTGTTATTTATTTATTTGAAACATTAACAAATTTAACACTTAAAAATTTTTTCCATCATCCCTACTTGAGTGTGCAATCAGTATATTTTTGTTTCTTTACAAAAAATCCCAGACACTCTCCATTTCCCCGTGTTACTAGACATGCTTCACCTGCTTATGTTTGCCCAGTTGATCTGAAGGACACAGCACTGCTTTTCTGTGCCATAACATGACCTTGGCAACTTTTGCTTCCAGCTCTCATTTCAATGCTATTTTTTCCAGTTCTAAATAATTCATTTTTTCTTCCAGTTTTATTAATGAATAATTGCATATAGCACTATAAAAACTGATATAATGATTTATATAGTATAAATGGTCTGGCTTACATACATCATGAAATGATTGCCACAATAAGTTTAGTGACATCCATCATCTCATATGGATACAAAGGAAAAGAAAAAAAAATCATGTTAGAGTCTCTTGGACAGCAAGGAGATCAAACCAGTCAATCCTAAAGGAAATCAACTCTGAATATTCATTGCAGGGACTGATGCTGAAGCTGAAGCGTCAATACTTTGGCCACCTGATGTGAAGAGCTGACTCATTGGAAAAGATCCTGATGCTGGGAAAGATTGAGGGCAGGAAGAGAAGCGGGCAACAGAGGATGAGATGTTTGGATGGCATCATTGACTCAATGGACATGGTGAATTTGAGCAAACTCTGGGAGACAGTGAAGGACAGGGAAGCCTGGAGTGGTGCAGTCCACAGGGTCACAAAGAGTTGCACAGGACTTAGTGACTGAACAACAATAACATTTTTAATAGCATTTGTTACGTAAGTTGATTTTCCTCATACAGTAAATGCCAAAATGTTGACATTACTACAGCACCTCCTTTCTCAAAGGATGTCTTTCTTCCTTACAAAGGATTTAATTCAGCACATGAGAGACAAACTGCATTCTTACATTTCGTACAATTTCAGAGTTGTTTCAAGTAAGGCACCTTTTATTCATGTTACAAATGTACAATTGTTTGTCCTCTGACAGGCAGTTCACTCTCAAGGCTAAGTTCCCTAGATGCCAGCAGAATATCTAGAGCCAACGGGATACAAGTTGCAACACAGCAGCAAAGCCTAGTATATAATAGATTGTGAACTGGTAGGTAACCCTACAGTTTGATGTGGGATTAAAATTTAAGACTTTTCTCATCTTTTCAAATATGCAAATTTGAGAACTCATTATTAATTAAAAATATTATCTAAACAAGTGTCAATAGTTACATTCATAGGAATCTTTCAACTAGCAAAGTTTATCCCTATTTGAAACAAATAAGGCTTTTTTATTTTTAAAAAGTGAGACTACCAATCACAGATGTTAGCCATCAAAATGCTTGGATTCACAACAGGCAATCTTTGGCCTCTACTACCTCATTTGTAAAACAGCATCTAACTGGTAGGTGAAGAAGATGCTTGAATGGGTAACTTGATGTAGCAGACACAATGGCCAAGGCATGGGAGCACTTGATAATGGGTGCTCTGATGAGCAACAGCGGCATTGTTGTCATTAATTATAAACACCAGTAGATGGTTCACAGCAGCTCTAGGATATGAAAAACTGCTGGTTCTTTTCATTCATCAATTTTTCTTTTCCAGCGAAAATGTTACCCATGAAATGGCTATGGTTCCATATGTGTGTGTGTGTTAGTCGCTGAGTCGTGTCTGATTCTACGTGACCCCAAGGACTGTAGCCCACCAGGCTTCTCTGTCCATGGGTTTTCCCAGGCAAGAATACTGGAGTGGATTGCCAGTCCGTCCTCCAGGGGATCTTCCCGACCCAGGGATTGAACCCGGGTCTCCTGCATTGCAGGCGGACTCTTTATCATCTGAGCCACAATGCCATTGGGTCCATATAGTAGTAGGTAATACTCAGCCTACATACCAGCACTTTTCAAACTTTCATGATCATGTGACATACTTTTTGACCTTGTTAAAATGCAGATTTTGATTTGGTAGGTCTGGAGTGGAGCCTGACACCCCACATTTCTGACAAGCTCTGAAATGACTCTGTTGTTACTAGTTGCAGAGTACCAACCACATACCACCATGGACTTCACAAAGGGTGAGAATGACATGGCAATGAATTTCAAACAACATACACATGTGTGCAACCAAATTAGAATTTTCTTTTTCTCTCATGCTTACCTCATCGAGCAGCAGTTACATTTCTTAGTTCTGAAGTAAATGCAAGTGTGCAATGGAAGGACAAGCAGAACGTCCTCCCTACATTAATTCCTAGTAGATACAAAGGCAAGGGGAAAAACCCCAGTAATATCTTTCATAATGAAAGGATCACACTTACAATGGCTTTTTAAGTGAAAAGGTAAAGATTTTAACCTTGAGATACTTTAAAAGACTGATAATTGTTATTTCCTTTCTTATCATAATAGAAGTATACAGCCATAGTTTATATTCACTCTGACCCAATGACAAAACAAGGTATTAACAAAATCCTTTTTCTGGTGTAACTAAATATTCATGTATCTAAAAAAACTACTGAAAGCTAAATAGTTTGATAGGTAAGAACACTGTACACTCAGTATGCTGATACAGCCTAGCTCTTAAGAATTCTGGAAACATCTGCTAAGCTTTCATTATTATTTGTATTGCTATGCAAGAATTCCTTTGATTTGCTTGAGGTTAACTGGTGAAAAATATAATTCAAATATGGTAAAATAATACTCTAAATTCTAAAACTCAGCACACAGGCAAAAACATTCCTAGAAGCTATATGATCCAGCTCAATTTTGGTTTGGATTTTTAGGCTTGGGAAAAAAAAGAAAAAACAAAACTGAGATTCGTGGTACGAAAATATAAATATTCATAGCACAACCAAGTACCACAAATATACTCAAAATATTTTTGAAAACATTGTTTATCAAACAGTACTTACTTTTATTATATGCAACACACTCTGATACTTCTATTTTTCCTTTTACCTTTTTCTTTTAATGCTGGTCATGCTTTCCGTACTCAGTTGATTTTATGGCCCACTAATTAGTTATTCAAACTTCTGAGTTGACAATAATGCATCCTTGGGTAACTTCTGGTTCTCTGGAAATTTATAGATGCAACAGATATTCAAGAATTGAAGACATGTATGATGGTCATAGACCAAAATACATGTCAGAGAGCCTGTACAAGGGCATTTCAATGGCAGCTAAAAATTAGAAACCTCATCTCCACCAATACACCCAATATAAATGTTTTCTCCCCTTCTTTCTTTGGAGGATAATATAAGAAAATCACCTTTCACACTTAGGTAGGATTAAGGGAGGTCAAATGACCCAATTACTATTTAAGAAGCAAATTAAGAATTAATATGGGTCAGAACTGTTGGACATAAGGAAATGTGCAGGTAGCAATGTAGAGTCTTTTAAATAAATTCTAATACAGTAAACTGCATTGACCTGGGAGCTACATTGGTGAACCAAACGAATACTATTCTAACATAAACTGGAACTCTTTGGGACTTGTAAATCACAGACAAACATAAAAATAAAATAAGATTTTGGCTTGTGTTGACTCACTTCATGTTTGCAAGGACAAACCTTTCAGAAGTTCAAGCAGCACAGAAATATTACAGACTAAGAAGAGTGCAGGCACTTTTGTCTCAGTTATACAGAAGAAGAAACAGAGCCGTCAAGTGTGAGAGATAAGAAACTAAAGGAAATAAAATCAGGAAACCTAAATGAAGTTCACTGAAACCACGTATCTTTGCTTGGTTGGTTGCTAGATCTTTTTTTTTTTCCCCCAATGGAAGCATTAAGTAATAAGTAAGTAGGTAGCAGAGAAGTAAGTAAATAAGTACATAAATACATGGAAAGCACGTTCCAGATGGTAGTAAGACAAACTGTTTAGAGGAGAGTAACACTACTGAGTGGGTAGTACAGAGGAGTTCTGCTTGAAGGATTGAGTAACATTCCTTATTCTTTCCTGTACAGTTCTTCTCTGATTCCATATGGGAAATACAAGAATAGTGATGAAAGAATCCCCAGTGCAGTGTTGAATACCATGTGGGGGCTTGAGAGTTACTTTGAGTGTAAGGAAGTTAGCTGAATATTTTTAAAACAGCAATATGATAGGGTTACGGGTGGGGATTAAATTCCTTATATTTTTTATCTCTAAATGGTTCAAAGGAAGTTATTTATTCTGATAATTCACCAATAGTTATTAGTATATTTAGTGTATGCATGTCAGGATAAAGTATATGTTTAATAGACTAGCAGGTCATACCACAATATTCTTCCTCTCAGAGATAAACTTTTTCATAACCCTCTCAAGGGCTTCTGGAAACATCAGTTTTTTGCTCAGCTGAATTACTCTGACAGCTTTGACATTACATTATCATCACAAGACTGTGATACCCTTAAATGAAGATTCACGGGAAATTAAAAATAAAAAGAATTAACACAAGTCTGCAAAATACCAGATGAGAATATCAAAGGTTACTCAGATAAAAACTTGATATTTTCTGGTTCAATTAATCATAACTTTATGTGCTTTAATGCGGGAAGCAAACAATCCATGCTGTTCCCTCAACACCCCTCCATTCCCACTTCACACAAGTTGCTACATCCGTATTTCATTTTAGACTTTTTTAAAGAAATGTTATTTTAGCATCCTATACCCTACAATGATCTTTCCATATGGATTAGTTCTGATTCTAACTGATTTTCCCTGCAACTCAGCCTTTTTTCAGTCCAATCAAAAAGAGGAATATTGCCTAGCAGGGTCTTTATAGTTCTATGATAGATTTTTCTAAGCAAGCGCTATGCCTCTTACTTCAATATGGTCCATCAATAAGATATCACGCTAACATACAATAAACTAAATTGCAAAGATCAGTCATTCTTACTTTCCGTGCAAGTCTGGTCCTACAAAGCACTGTGTGTGCACACTCAAACACACACACAGTGAAATACTCTTAACTCTGGTGTTCCCTTCCAGAGTCACATCATTTAATTGCTTTGGGAATTTTTTTTTTCAAGAAAGGTTATCAGGACAACAATGACAAGAATGTCCAACACGAAAAGTGGACATGTTTGTACCTGAGTTTTAAATGGCAATTTTTATTTGTTTCTATAATCATCCATTTATTTTAAGAGCACCAGCTAGAACTGGAGTTTGGAAGACTACGCATGAAGAGGAAAGATGAAACAGATGCAATACACAGTTAAGATCAAAGAGCCCCATCAATTCATTCGGGGAGTCAAGATCCAGCTGAGCCTCGGAGCCTTGTCTGCATAATAAGAAAGGTTGACTAAAACATAAGGATTAAACAGATGAGCTGTCTCCTGCAGAGGCGCGGGAGGGAAGCCCCACTGAGACACTTGTAAAGACACTTTGGAAGCGCACACCTGCTCTTCCACAGTCAAACCTACAGGAGACCAGCCTGGCCAAGACGTTCCACTAAAGTACTAAATCGCTAGTCTGAAGAGAAAAGAATATATGTCCAATGGATGTCTTTTTATTTGTCAAGATCTTGTTTTCAGTCCCAGAAAATGACAAATTAATAAATCACCTCCATTTTTCCAAGGTGACTTACCAAGTGCTTGCTTTTCAAAACTGAAAAAAAATATAGTGCAAATTTTCCTATTTCATTAAACAGTATTAGGACAATGCCTACCTCATGATTAAGTTTTTTCAAATGAATAGTGTTTCTCGAGACAATCTTGAATAATATTAGTAAATAAATGCTAGTTCCATTTTCCATTCTCAGGAAATTATCTTTTTTTAAGTGTAGCCCATGTTTTTATGAACACAGTTCTGGGTTATACTCACAGCTACCCTAAATTGTGTAATTTGGTTCTAAATAGCAAGAATACAGCATGGAAGCCAAATGCGCTTCAAGCACTGTGCCTGTGACAAATGATACATTTATTCTAAACACCTCACCACAATGTTATTTTGTAGCTTCTGATAAGAAATTATTCCAAACACAAAAATAATTTTCTGTTAAGAAAGCTAACCTGCTTTAAGAAAGTTAAGACATCCAGGCCTTTAGCAACCCAGACCTGCTGGGATAAAAATTGTCCAGGCTTGTAACAGCAGATTTCACATTTAATTTTTAAACTCCGGCTCTGCTATGAATTAATGTTCTCAAGCATTTCACATAGGGTGATTTAAATATGTAATTAACAGACCTAAATAAATGGTAAGCATTAGCTTTTGTTTTATTCACCAAAACAAGCAATCAAATTTGAAGTGAGAGCAAGGAAATCTCTCAGGAGCAGAACAAGTTGCAAAATGTCAAGAAGTGGCTTCATGGGGTTGAAGTGCAATCTCTGACCTGCTCCCTATTAGTCTAATTATATTATCACTCACTCACTCAACCAGCCAACCAACACATTTTTAGTGTTGATTATGTGTAAGGCACAATAAGAGATACAGAGAATTACACATGAACCATAAGTAACAATTCTACACCACAACACCAAATGCGTGATGGGAATAAATTCTTGCAGAAGTGGATCATTGAGGGATGAGGAAATAGAAGTCTTTGTTTAGCAGGTGAGATTCGATTAGAACATGAGGGATAAGGTAAAGAGAGAGGTGAAGTGGAGAGGGGGACTGGTTTTCCAGGGGAAAAGTGCAGATAGAAGAACCCAGAATCTAGTTTGAGAGACAGCACACCATTCCATTGGCTAGACAGACATTAAATGTAAGCTTAAAATAGTTTGAAAAAAGTGAAAGTGCTAGTCACTCAGTCAGTTCTGATTCTTTTTAACCCCATGGATGGTAGCCCACCAGGCTCCTCTGTCCATAGGATTCTCCAGACAAGAATACTGGAGTGTGTAGCCATTCCCTTCTTTAGGGGATCTTCCCAATCCAGGGATCGAACCCATTTCTCTTGCGTTGCAGGCAGATAGATTCTTTACCAACTGAGACACCTGAGAAGCTAGCCTGAAGAGGTTTAACAGGTAATTATTAGAAGACTTTGATAGTACTAAACTAGTTACTAGTTTACTCCAGTCTTCCTCTAGATGTAGTCCGGAGAATCACTTGGCATTTCTATTGAAAACCCAGATGATCTGACCCACTCCAAATTGTGTGAATCAGAATCTTCAGGGATGAGACCTGAGAAACTGGATTTTTGAACAAGTTTGCAAGTTATGATATTATTTTTCATTTTTTAGAGGTAACAGGGAACCTTTAAAGTCAGGGAGATGTGAACTGAAGGATATGTTAGAACTTGAGGAAGGGAGAACACGGAGACAAAAAGAAAGTCTGGGCAAGTAGCCCAACCCAGAACTTCTTATTTTAACTGGGTTTGTGGTGATAAAAATCACCTCTGCTCCAAAGAAAAATCGATATTTTCATTTCTCTCAAAAGGCTTTAATCCAAAATCTCATCAGAAATTCCTTCCCATCAATATTCCAATATGTTTTAAGACTGACTTTGAAGTTCAACTGATTTTATAAGACGTTACTATTTCCTTAAAGAAAAACTTTTTAAAAGTACGCTATTCTTCTGATAATTCTGTTTAAAGTGCCCATCTTCAGAAGGTCTCACACAATTCTAATTCTTCAGTTAAACGTTAGTTTGGTTAATCACTAGTTCAGTTCAGTTCAGTTCAGTCGCTCAGTCGTGTCTGACTCTTTGTGACCCCATGAATCGCAGCACCCCAGGCCTCCCTGTCCATCACCAACTTCCAGAGTTCACTCAGACTTACGTCCATCGAGTCAATGATGCCGTCCAGCCATCTCATCCTCTGTCGTCCCCTTCTCCTCCTGCCCCCCATCCCTCCCAGCATCAGAGTCTTTTCCAATGAGTCAACTCTTCGCATGAGGTGGCCAATCACTAGAGAGATTAGAAAATCATCCATAAATACTATAATAGTGCTTAAAAATTAAGAGAATAAATAATATTCATTGCTGATGAAGGTATTGAGAAAAAGAATTATTAATATATATTTTGAGAGTTTAAACTGGCACACCATCTCCGGGAGCAGCTGTTAAAACCCAACAAAATTTTAAATGCCCACACTTTTAACAAAAGAAATAGTGCTTCTAGTAGTCTAGCTTTAGAAAAGCAACCATAGAGATGCATGAGGGTAGATAAAGCACATGCATGTGCACACACGCATAGATGCTCATATAACCACTGATATTCAGAAAAAAGGGACGTTAATTTACATGAACATTAAGAGAATTACATCAGGTTAAATAAGCATTACAGAAAACTACTCAGTTACAGTCATAAATTCCGAAAATTTGTTATTATAGAACAATATTCAAGGTGCATAATTTTAAGTACAAATTATTTTTTTAATGTATATATTGGGGGCAGGAGGAGAAGGGGACGACAGAGGATGAGATGGCTGGATGGCATCACTGACCCAATGGACGTGAGTTTCAGTGAACTCTGGGAGTTGGTGATGGACAGGGAGGCCTGGCGTGCTGCAATTCATGGGGTCGCAAATAGTCGGACACGACTGAGAGACTGATCTGATCTGATCTGAAATAAGTGTTACAGAAAACTGCTCAGTTACAGTCATAAATTCTGAAAATTAATGTTATTATAGAACAATATTCAAGGTGCATAATTTTAAGTACAAATTATTTTTTAATGTATATAATTATTCAATTTTTGATGGAAAAAATGTGTATTCATATGTTTCTTTGTTTACAGAAAAAGTTCTGCTAACAGTGATGGAATTGGAGAATGGAAGTGAAGGGTAGGGTTTTCACATTTTAATTTACATGTGTCTATATCACTTAGGATTTTATAACAATGAGAAAACACACTTTTAAGTAACTTAAAAAATGTTAAAATTTAACTTTTAAGTAGCTAAAAATATAGTATTTACAGCCTATTAAATGCTTGTTAAAGATTTTAAATAACTTCTGAAAATAACATCACTTTTGAAGGTGCTGTTGAGGGGAAACTGGCTTCCTTTCATTTTAATTAATTAGTTCTCAAAATTTAATAGAATTGCAGCCTTTAAAAATCATTCATGAAAGTTATCAATGCACATACTGACTTCTACTTTACAAAAACATTTCCTTTTTAATTATCTATCAATCTTTCCACTTGATGGAAGGAACACTATATTTACATTTCTAAATTGTATGAAATAAATATATACCCTTAATATTAAAGATTATAGACTAAAGTATGTAATTATGCTATGTAATCATTCATTAGGACTTCTCTGATAGCTCAGTTGGTAAAGAATCCTCCTGCAATGCAGGAGACCCCGGTTCAAGTCCAGTTAGATTCCTGGGTCAGGAAGATCTGCTGGAGAAGGGATAGGCTACCCACTCCAGTATTTTGGCCTGGAGAATTCCATGGACTATGTAGTCCATCGGGTTGCAAAGAGTCAGACAGGACTGAGCGACTTTCACTTTCAATCATTCATTAGATACTTTTCATAAGACGACTTTCACTCACTCTCTGATTTAATACTATTAAGTGCTTAGTTCCCATAAAACATCCTAACATAATTTATGGGAATGTTGAAGAGAAGTGTCACTTATTTGTGTCTGACTCTGCGACCCCATGGACCGCAGCCCACCAAGCTCCCCTGTCCATGGAATTTTCCAGGCAAGAATACTGGAGTGGGTAGTCATTTCCTTCTCCAGGGGATCTTCTCGACCCAGGAATCAACCCAGGAATCGAACCCATTTCTCTTGCACTGCAGGCAGATTCTTTACCGGCTGAGCTGAGGGAAACCCCTATGGGAATGTTAAATTCGAACATTTACTTTACATTTAAGTGTAGCAACAATTTGTTCTCATAATTTCATTCAATAGATGCTATTTAAATCACTAATTTTATACTGTACTAAAGATAGGTTTTTCCTACACCAACAAAGCAATTAAAAATTAAGAAATTTATACAATTTTTTAAAAGTTATGAAATATCTTTAAACTTTTACACATTATTAAAAAAATAATTTCATCATGAAATTTAGTTAAGTAATTTATATATTTATAGTTAGGTAATTTATGTATTTCTCAGGTTTAATTTTCCAACTTTAAGCAACTGGCTTTAATCTGAATCTCAACTAATTTTAAGAAACATGAGGGAGAAAGTAAAATATAAAATAGTTATAGTGTAAATGAAATCATATTTTCATATATTTAATAGTACTAATGGTATACTTGTTATCATTGCCGGCTGTTACATTAGAGCGAAAGGAACAGCTTTACAAAGCCTGTTCAGATAGGAAATAATATGGAGGAAACTATTTACAGCAGAGTTTTCATAGAATTTGATGGCAATTAGCAAGTCTTACAGCTGTTATTTTATTTAAATTACTTTTAAAGTCAAGCTTTATAAACTGTGAGAATACTTAAACATTGAGTTTTTCAACAAAAGTGGAAACAGTGTCAGACTTTATTTTTCTGGGCTCCAAAATCATGCAGATGGTGACTGCAGCCATTAAATTAAAGGACATTTACTCCTTGGAAGGAAAGTTATGACCAACCTAGATAGCATATTCAAAAGCAGATACATTACTTTGCCAACAAAGATTCGTCTAGTCAGGGCTATGGTTTTTCCTGTGGTCATGTATGGATGTGAGAGTTGGACTGTGAAGAAGGCTGAAGAATTGATGCTTTTGAACTGTGGTGTTGGAGAAGACTCTTGAGAGTCCCTTGGACTGCAAGGAGATCCAACCAGTCCATTTTAAAGGAAATCAGCCCTGGGTGTTCATTGGAAGGACTGATGCTAAAGCTGAAACTCCAGTACTTTGGCCACCTCATGCGAAGAGTTGACTCATTGGAAAAGACTCTGATGATGGGAGGGATTGTGGGCAAGAGGAGAAGGGGACGACAGAGGATGAGATGGCTGGATGGCATCACTGACCCAATGGACGTGAGTCTGAGTGAACTCCGGGAGTTGGTGATGGAGAGGGAGGCCTGGCGTGCTTCGATTCATGGGGTCGCAAAGATTCGGACACGACTGAACGACTGATCTGATCTGATCTGATCTGGATCCTTTCTATAAGTGTAAAACTGAAAAATTCAATAGAATAAAATATTATATAAAAGGTTTTCTCTTGCTAAATGACCAGCTATTCCTGGAGTAGTTTCTGCATTATTTTGACATCAATACATTAAAACTAGAGATTTCATCTCTTACTGACTTAAGACTTTTGAAACCTTGGAATGCAAGGTTACAATCAAGCTCATCCAGAGAACATCTAGGATGAACCAAAAATTATTTATCAACAAAAAGCTTGTAAATGAGACAAAACACATACCTATGAAACAATAAGAAAATATCTTAAAAATAGTGTCACTATGCATAGTACAATCATAGAATAAAAGGATGGGCCACAAAAATACTCATCATAATTTCTCTGGTGTTTCTCAAAAATATTCAGGTTTGGCTGTATTTCCTCATAACTATAACAAACATGTAAGCACATCTCTTAGAATATGCATTCTTCAGCTTTATCAATGCTAGAGGCTCCAATCCTGCCCTAAGACTTATCACCATGTTGTAACGGAAGAACTGAAAAAATTGAGAATAAAATAGGTAAAGCTCCAAAGGCATATATTGGCAGCTCAACAAACGTTGTTTGCTATGATGATTTTTATTTCTTTATGCTATCAGGGAGGGCTTCCCAGGTGGATTAGTGGTAAACAATCCACCTGCCAAGCAAGAGACGTCTGCCAAGCAGGAGACCTGGGTTTAATCCCTGGATCGCGAGGATCCCCTAGAAAGGAAATGGCAACCCATTCCAGTATTCTTGCCTGGGAAATCCTATGGACAGAGGAGCCTGGGTGACTACAGTCCGTGGGGTTGCAAAGATTTGGACAGAGTTTAGCCATTAAGCAGTAGCAGCAGCAGTAGCTATTGGGGTAACTTGTTTATTCATTTAACAAATATTATTCTGCTCCTCCTATGTGCTAGGTAGGATGGTCAGTACAATGCTAGCTGAGGGGGGACAGAAGATGAATAAACGGATATAGTCCCTCAACAAACAGGAGCTGGTGTCCTTGTTTTAAAGATTCTCTCAGAGAAAATAATTCTATAATCTTTCCTTAGCAGTGTTTTCCAAGTCCAACATTGCTTATTTCAACACCTTAAAATACATACCTTTGTTCTCTATTTCTATTTGCTCTCAACAAACACAGTACACACCCTTTAGATGCATTAAGCTTATGACATGTGCATAGTTTTTGTTTTTTAAATATCTTTTTAGGTTTTATACAGAAAGGCAGAATAATAATAATAATACAATAACACTTGTCTTAGTTTAAGCCTAACCATTGAGAAAATTAGGATAAGAAGAAAACTGGTTCCATTTTAAACTTAGGTTACATAAATCATATGAGAAACAATCTGCCCAGGTATGCTGGGAGTTAATGCCATAGCTTTGGGTTTAAGAACCATTACTATTAACTTTTTAAAAATGTTTCACAAAACCAGCACTTCCAAAATATTGAAATTGATCTTAATTCTTCTTAGTATTTGTGCAGCTGCAGAACTTTTCATTTTTTTTTCCGCCAAATACTTCTGCTTCATCTACAACCAATGAATTCATTAACTTCATTATTAATTCAAATGATTTTTTCATTTTTGTAAGCCCCAAGGTTGTCTCACTAAGATCAGCATTCTCTCCGTGTGCCATAAAATGTAATCAATCTCTATTATAGTCATGAAAATGGTATTTGTCACTTTGCTGAGAAAAAAAAATCAATATATCTTCCAAGGCTGAACAGGCATTTAATGCAACGAATTGAAAACTGTTAGAGAAATTTAGCTTGCCAGGAGTTTAGGACAAGCTAATCGAAATCCAGAAAATTCACAGAAGATTAGCCCATGAAATACATAGATATGCCATAGAAATTAATATTTAGATATTAGAATAACCTGTCATCTCCAATCCTGACAAGAAAATGGATTTAGACAGGCGAATCTCCAAGGGGTTGCCATTTTAAAAAACAAAAGTGAAATTACAGACCAGGAAAACATTTCTTGAATATGGTTGATAAATAGAAAAAGTTTCTTTTTCTTTACCTATAAAACTTACCAGGTAAAGAGACACTTCTAGAGTTGCAAAATTGTACGAAACCATAAAGACAGATATACTCTCATTGGAAATATACTGGCTCCGGGGCTTTTTTTGAAGTATAGCATATATGTATAAAGTTTAGTTCAGTTCAGTCACTCAGTCGTGTCCGACTCTTTGCAACCCCATGAATCGCAGCACGCCAGGCCTCCCTGTCCATCACCAACTCCCAGAGTTCACTCAGACTCACGTCCATCAAGTCAGTGATGCCATCCAGCCATCTCATCCTCTGTCGTCCCTGCCCCCAATCCCTCCCAGCATCAGAGTCTTTTCCAATGAGTCAACTCTTCGTATGAGGTAGCCAAAGTACTGGAGTTTCAGCTTTAGCATCATTCCTTCCAAAGAAATCCCAGGGCTGATCTCCTTCAGAATGGACTGCTAACATACTGTATAATGCATGGAACTCTATTTAATGTACTGTGTTGGCCTGAACAGGAAGTTCAAGAGAGGGAATATATGTATAAGTAGGGGCTTTCTATGTGGTGCTAGTGGTAAAGAACCTGCCTGCCAATGCAGGAGGCATAAGAGACGAGACGTGGGTTTGATCCCTGGGTCAGAGAGATTCCCTGGAGGAGGGCATGGCATCCACTCCAGTATTCTTGCCTGGAGAATCCCATGGACAGACGAGCCCGGTAGGCTACAGTCCATAAGGTTGCAAAGAGTCAGACAGGACTGAAACGACTTGACACATGTACACCAACACACACGTGCATATGTCTAGATGATTCATTTTGTTGTGTAGTAGAAAGTGTACAGAGGTTTCCCAGAGCACCGGGTTGGAGCTCCTTGTGTCATTCAGCCAATATCCACTAGCTATCTATTTTACATATGGTAATTTTTATGCTTCAATGCTACGCTCCCAATTCATCCCACCCTCTTCTTCCCCCACTGTCTCCACAAGTCTGTCCACTGTGTCTGTTTCTCTATTGCTGTCCAGTTGTTCATCCATACCGTCTTTCTAGGTTTCATATATATATATATATATATACACACACACATACATGTTAATATATGATATTTGTTTTTCTGATTTACTTCACTCTGTAAAATAGGCTTTAGGTTCATCTACCTCGAAAATTCCCTGTCTTGAGCTGAAATCTCCTTTTTAAAAAGCTATCACTCCTGCTTCTATTCCCACTTTTTTTTTAATTGGAGTGGATTTACAATGTTGGTTAGTTTCTGCTGTATAGCAAAGTGAATCAGTTATACATATATTCATTCTTTTTTAGATTCTTTTTCCAGTTGGTCATTACAGAATCTTGAGTAGAGTTCCCTGTGCTATACAGCAGGTTCTTATTAGTTATCTATATACAGAGTAGTGCATACGTATCAATTCCAATCTCCCATCTAGTCCCATATTCAGAACAATGTAAAGTCAGTCTGTTGCCTATCCTTTGAATCAATCCCCTAAATACTTAAGGTCACCTGTCACTTCTTTTGACTTGTTTCTTCTCTGGGCATTATCTAGTTTCTTCATCCATTTCTCTCAGCACGCCATTTACCATACACATGGTTACAGAAAATTCATGGCATTGTCTTCTGAGATACTCCAATTTATAAATGTGCTGTGCATAGTCACTCAGTCATGTCTGACTCTTTGCTACCCCATGGACTGTTGCCTGCCAGGCTCCTCTGTCCATGTGATTCTCCAGGCAAGAATACTGGAGTGGGTTGCCATGCCCTCCTCCAGAGTATCTTCCCAACCCAGGGATCAAACCCAAGCCTCCCACATCACAGGTGATTCTTTACTGCTGAGCCATGGGGAAGCCCCCTTTTATAGGTTACTCATCCCACCTTTAGTCCTGCTATAATTACTTATTACATTTACTTTTCAAAATGACACTCATCATTTTCTACATGAGACAACTGAGGCAACTTGCCCTGGCTCACACTATAAGAAAATTTCATGGTGAGATTCAAATTCAGGTACCTCTGGGCCAAGTCCAATACGTTTTTCACTATTTCATGCTCTCCTTCTTTAGAAAATTGAAAGAATATGAAAGGGAAAAATGGCAACGGAGACCTTCTAGACTAATTTGTATATTCCTGATAATTAGAAGTATTTTGCCAAAGTATTTTGCCAAGAACTTTGCCAAAAAGTTTATTTTATGTTCTCAGTAGAAAACAATTCTTATTAAGATAACTTTCCTTCTCTGCTCTAGAGTTTCAGTTAGAGATCAAAACAATAAAAGAAATTTCAAATTTGACATTTGTCAGAATTTGAATTTTCAGTCTTTATGACTGAAGAAGTTGACAGAGGTAGAAAGCAGGAAAAAAAGTTTACAAGAGGAGAAACAAGATCCCAGTCATGGACTCCATGTGAATAAATTCTGTTTGTGCAATCACAAATCAACTACTAAATTCAATGTAAAAAAAATGTGCATAAAAAATTCAGCACATCTACTTGTTTGGTGGGAATAAGTCAACATAGGCTAGTGATAAGATTAATTTTTAAAAATTGACCATTTTGGTGGGTGTCACATAGAGTAAACATGCATGACAAAAGTTGTCATCATTTACCAGGTTTTTGGAAACTCCCTAAGTGACAAAAGATCAGGGTGATTTTGACCAAATAATTCAAACAATGACAATTTAGTAAAAACATTCCCCTTAAATAGGCTAGGACTCTATTGAGACAAACTAGACAATCACTTGTTTGAATCATGGCATTATGACTGTACAATATGCCAAGCCTTTCAACTATCTTGAAAATTCAATTTCTTAGAAAATGAAAGTACATGATGGCTTCGTTTCCAACAGATTTTGTGGATATTCAATTCATATGTATGACTTTTTCAATTACAAAATGAATAAGTGACTCATAGAAATCACCTTGGCAATGATGAAAATCAAAGGTTTTATTTTCTCTCAGAGTTTAACTTGCCCCTCTCTGGCTTTCACGAATAGGATTTTCTAATGCTTCCATATTTTGTTGTCACTCTCAGAAAATATTTCTCATAGTTCAACTGTAACTTTCATCAAAATTATGAAGTTGCTTCATTTCTGACGCCACCAAATAAATCAAATTAATTAAATGTATGTCTTTGATTCTAACATGGCAGATCACTATGTCTTACTAGACAGTTAATCCAAGTCTTCTATAAATATGCTTGCTCCATCATAAGTCTCAGAGAGTAAATAAGCTCATGTCAGCTGAGCTATTCACAGTATAATTAATGTAGTCAACAGAGCTCTGGTCACCCACTACGTGTCAAACACTGCTAGATTATGGGGATTTGAAGCAATAAGGTTTAATCCCTTCCCTTCAGGTAGGTTCAGTTTAGTGGGTAAGACATAAATATGAACATAAATTTTCAACACAGTGGGGGTAAAAATAGCATTACAGAGAATCATTTACTTTCACAGATGTCACTGGTCCCCAGAAACATGACCATCACACAGTAGGCACTCTAATAGATATCTGTTGACTAGAGGAACAAGTAAATGAATCACACTGCACTAAGAACAAGGAGGAGAGGCACCTGCATAAAGCCTGGGCACTTACTTGTGCTGGGGATTGGAGTGATGGGTAAGGAAGAGTTGTTTGATTCAACCTGTATTTGCTTCTGGAATATTCTGCCCTCATTCAGTAAAGGGGCAGGTAGGAGAAAGGGAAAGGTACTAAGAGAAGGTAAAACCATCTTAATTGAATATCTAAGAGGATTTTATTTTAAGATGCTTTCTCCTAAATTGCAGACTCTCAGCCTGAACTTTGGAGAAAAGCAGTTATTTTTATTCTGATTACATTGTAGCCCTAAGATAGAAAGTGACATATTTGGATTTAAGTGGTTGAGAGCAGAATCAGACCAGCAAATACAGTATGTAGTCCACTTTGTCACACCCCAGAGAATGTATAAATGACAAAGCTTTTTCTATTTGAAGGCAGACTTCAACGAATTTCTGAGACAGGAAATTAAAGGTTTGACTTAAGACTGCCAACAGAAGAAGAAACTCTATTCCTACAATTCCTACAACTCTATTCCTATAAAAGCTGTATTCCTACAATGCAATTATTCTAAATAAATTTATAATTATCCCTTCTTAAAGGTTTATCTTTATTATCTCTTACTAACCAGAATGCAAGTGTGAATTCAGGCAATTACAAAGATAGCTGTTGAGACAAAGTAATGACGGTCTCCTGGTTAAAATCCTATTCAAATGATGAACTTTCTGAGAACTCATTTTACTACACAAACTCAAGAAAATTAAGCCAACAAGTGTAGGTTTCCTCCACTTATGCTGCCTTACACAATGATGAATCTAGAAGGGAAGGCAAGCTGATTTCTGTCTAAATATTTGTCTTCTTTTAGAGCTGACTTAGAATAAATTAAGTTTTTCTGCCTAAAAGCGCCAAGATAGAAGCAAAATAGAAACAATGTTACAAATCTTGATTATTTAGTCTCTCCTTCTCTATATAATTACATGATCACTTTCAGACTTCAATATTTTGCCTTACTGTCCTTCTCATACCCCTGGATCAATTTCTAACTTAGGATAATTTAACTAATACCTCTACTCTATTCCTGCTTCAATGCTATTCAATGATACTCAAAAAACTTACACTACTGGGCAGGTTGATGCCACTGCAAAGGGATAACTTTAGAGCTCCTTTGCTTACACTTATTCATCTCTCTGTCCTAGTCCTCCAGGCAGGCTGTGATGTATCTTTTCTACTCTTCCTCTCTTGTCAACTGTCAGCTGACTACCTTGCTTCCTACCTTCTAAAGAATGAAAGAGCCAAAGAGGTAGAAGCCTCTTCCTTTTACCATCTGACAATTGTATTAAGCTTCTTCCTTCCTCTCTGGGCGGAGAGAGGTTCTTTTTCCAAGATCCCTTTTCCGGGTGGACTGTATCCTTGTCCATCTCCACCAGGAGTTGCTCCATCAGGTAATCTGCTTCTGTTCTGTTTCTCTTTCATTACAAACATCACTCCCAACAAAATGTTCTCAAATCACTTACTTTTTCAAGAGCCTTCCTTTGATCCCAGCAGTACTGGTAGCTACCATTCTATTTCCCTCCTTTCCTTCAATACCAAATGTGTAGAAAATGTAGGTGGCCTGCCTTTACTGACTCACTTTCTCAAGTTATATTTATTATTCCACCCCTTATAATTTGACATACATTCCTGCTAATTCAATCTTTGAGATGACCATAAACTTCATTATTCCTAATCAAAGGCTGATGCTTAATCTCCATACTGATTGGCAGCTTAGTGGAATCTGGCATCAATAAGATTCCCTTCTGCTCAAAATCCATTCTTCCCCTAAGTCTTTGCTGGATTCATTTGGTCTCCTTTGACAGACCCTTCCATTCTGTCTTTATTGTTGTTTACTTGATAAGTTGTGTCTGACTCTTTTACAACTCCATAGTTTGTAGCCCGCCAGGCTCCTCTGTCCATGGGATTGCCCAAACAAGCATATTGGAGTAGGTTGCCATTTCTTTTTCCAGGGGTTTTTCCTGATTCAGGGATCAAATCTGCATCTCCTGAACTGACAGGCAGGTTCTTTACCACTGAGCCACCAGGGAAGACTTCCATTTTACTCATCTTTTAAATGTGAGCTAGTTTACCAAGTTTCTAGCTGTGGGACTCTTCCATACTTTCATCCCTTCCCTTCGACTGGGGGCTTGGGGGAAAGGTTCTCAACTGGTAAATAAATACTCTGTCCTCTGGTAGAGTCACCTGCCTCAAAAGGCACAAATAATAATGAATAGTCACAACTCTTTTGAGTTCCACACGCACAATGCTAATCTCTGGAGACCTCTACTAGGATTCCTTTCAAGTATTTCAAATGTAGAATTTATTCCCCTCCCTATCCCCAGTACATTTTCATATATCCAGTATTAGCCATAATGGTATTATCATCCATCCAATCTTTTAAACCTGAACATTCAGTGCCACCCTTAAAGATTCCCACTCTCTGTCTCACCACATTCAGTAGGTCACTGACATTTATTAATACTAACTCAGAAATGTTTATTGTATCATATCTTTTTTCTTCATTTTATCATTATGCTTAAAATCAGGGTTTTTTTTATTATTTGGGGAGGCTAGAAAATTATTGGAGAAGGAAATGGCAACCCACTCCAGTGTTCTTGATTGGGATATCTCATGGTCAGAGGAGGCCTGGCAGGCTACACTCCATGGGCTGCAAGAGTTGGCTATGACTAAGCAACTAAACCACCACCGGAAGCTTATAAAATCTTCCTTAATATTCTGTCTTGTTTTTCCTTTTAGCCAGTAAATATATTTTTCCATGGTGACAGAGTAAACCGTCTTAGAAATAATAACAACGAAGTATTTCAAACCACAAGACTGTTTAAAAAACAAAAATATAATCATATATGTTGGTTGACTATTTTCTACAAGATTAGAAATTTTAGATTCCTTTCTTTTGCATTCAAAGCTCACTGCCATCTGACCTCATCACATCTTTCTAATTCATTACCTCTCTTCCTTCACATCCACATAGACTCCAAGCTTCACCATATTGAAATTCCCACCATAACTCTGAGGCTCCTTTGCAGGTATTACTTTTTTCCTCTGCCTAGAATGCTTTTCTCACTATGTCTTCATTCTGTATCTTTTAGTAAACAGCTTGAATTTCATCTTTCTGGGTAAAACCTTTTTCAGTTACCCATAGAGTTCTTGAAACCAATAAACCTTCTCTAACTTCTTGTGTGGCAATGTATCCATTTTCCTGTCATTCTGATTTGACAATGAAGTCTTTTAGGACAGAGAATTTATCTCACTCATCTCTGTATCTTCAGAGCTTTAGCAGAGTGCCTTGATTATAGAAAGAAGTTAGTAAATATCAAATTAATACATTTTTGATGCATACATATTTGGCATTAATCACTGAAAATTAATGATGGGAATATAGTAAGGTAAAGAAACTCACCATTATTTTCAATAAGTCTACCAGGTTAAACACAAACATTACTTTTACAAATTAGGTAAATATGTCATAAAGACAGTAGATTTTTAAGTCATTTATAAACTATATTTACAGGGCATATTTGTACAATTAAGATTGTTTGATAACAAATGCATTACTGTCAACTATAATATAAAATCTTATATAGTCATATATGTTTATATTTTTCAGTCTACTTATCTAATTTATATATATTGAGAATATAACTTACCATTAAATGTATTTACAATAGCTGTCAGTTCAGTTCAGTCACTCAGTCGTGTCCGACTTTTTGAGACCCCATGAATTGCAGCACGCCAGGCCTCCCTGTCCATCACCAACTCCCGGAGTTCACTCAGACTCACGCCCATCGAGTCAGTGATGCTATCCAGCCATCTCATCCTCTGTGGTCCCCTTCTCCTCCTGCCCCCAGTCCCTTCCAGCTATAATGGCCTTTTTTATTAAAATAATTTTTTAATATTAAAATGACTTCATACATACAGAAGTCAATAAATGTTTTAAATGGTTAATACCTTCATATATAAAATTTGTTGTGTATTTATCCTCTTTGACAATGCATAAGAAAATAAACTGCTTTTCAGGTACCCAGATCTGACCATACTTTCTTTCTGTCCTATCAGAAAATTTACAAATCAGACTAACTTTTTTTTTGGCAATTAAATCAATATAAGTAGAATATTTCTTAAATTCATTTTAAAAACTGTCATGGCAGTGATCTCAAAACTTAAGCCTAATTCTTAAATTTTTCTTTGTATTATATTGAAATCTCTAGAAGAATAAAAACAAGTGATTTTAGTAAAACAGAAGCCACCTGTGTATTACCCACCCATTATTAATATGCAACAGCAACTGTGTCCATTTTGTTAGTTGGTGGGTCAAAAGAACAAGAGTTAGTAATACATGGCATTGTTACCATATATTGTTACGGTTTTCACGAAAGGAACCGTCTGTAGTCACAGTAAAAAACCTGAAATAGTCACTACTGCAGAAGACAAGTGTTGAGAATCTCAGTTTCCACTGTGAACCTTTTCAGTCTTTGTTGTCATATCCAAGCATTTGCTGTCTAGCGCTACCTGGGAAGCCACCTCGAAGATATGGTGAAAATAAATATAAGAATAAATAAAACTGACCACTTTTGACAAATGTAATTCTGTCTAAGAATTTTTTATTCATATTTCTAAAATGACACACAATAATACTCGGAGTCCTTTTATGGGAATACAAAAGCCAGTGACTGACGCTGAGATTTTATGATATTACATCCATTACACATGAACGTTATTGTGCTAATAATACTTTTAGGACAATATTTTAACATTATAATGATAATGCTAATGTAAAGTATGAAGTGTATTTTAGGAAATCCAGCCATTTAAATTTAGACTAAACCGAGTAATTTAAATGAGTGTGTGTGTACATTCTCAATCAGGTATTGACATCTATTTCCATTGAGCTTGAGACACTATAGTTTAGTAAGACAGGGCCATACTAATTAATAAATGATTAACAAGACCCAGATTTCTTGTTCAGCTTAAGAAAATTTCTGGAAGTTCATTAAAAATAACTATAAGCTCTGCAATTGTATATTGTGGTTCTAAAGAACTCTGAGAGCTGACAGTTAATAAAATGGGTTCAGAAGGTTCAATATACATGAAGAAGACAGAGCTGGCTCTTAGTAAGATGTAGCGAGCAAAGAGTAGAACAGCAAGAAGGGATCTGGTGGTATGAGTGAAAAGAAACACAAAGCAAGAGAAAGAGAAAGAAGGTTTTGAGTTTGATGTCTGTGATGGGAAATACTTAAAAGATCTTGAGCAAGGGAGTGACATATTCAACATAAAAGTGAGCAAATATGACTCTGAAGGCTGCAATGGGTTTTACAGACATGAAAAAAATGAAAGGGTAAGCAAAATGTCTGGGAATCTAGTGACAAGGGACATAAAGACTGCCATTTACATCATTTGATATTCTACCCTAGTATTCTGCCCTTGTGAGCTTCCCTGGCAGTTCAGATGGTAAAGAATCTGCCTGCAATGAGGGAATCTGGGTTCAATGCCCTAGAGAAGGGAATGGCAACCCACTCCGATATTCTTGCCTGGAGAATTCAGAGAAGGCTGGTGGCCAACAATCCATGGGGTCACAGATAGTCAGACACAAATGAGCAACTGACACACACGCATGCACGCACACACACACACATTCTGCCCTGTGCACCAAAGAATGGAGATAATTTATATGCCATTGACATTAATTTCAAATGATTAGAGATATATTTACTCTACATTATTCATTTAAGTCTGATGTCTGATGTCACAATCCATAGGTCAGAATTCACAGCTCTCGTGTGTGTGTGTGTGTGTGTTTATGTGTGGGTGTGTTAGAGGGAGAGGGTTGTTAAAAGGATCATTGTTGAATATTTGAACTAGTCACCAACCAGTTTCATAGAAACATCTGAATTTCCAACTTTATAACCAGAAGATCGTTAAAAGTTAAAATCACAAGACCTGGCATTGCCATATTTTTATATAACAGTGCATTGTCTTGGTTTTCAGACAGACCAGGCCTTTTCCATTTTGCCACAGTCCCCACTATTCTATATCATTGCCATGAGTTCCCTTCACCATTAACGTGAAGGGCTGGCTCACTGGAATTCATAAATCTTAGATTTAGATCTTCCAAAATGGATTTATGTCTTGGAACAATTTTTCCCAAGTAGTTTCCTTTTCCATGTAAAGTACTAATCAACAAGCTTCATTATCAAATATCGTCACTGCTTATGAAGAATTTTCATATATTAGTATGATCCACACAGTCATCCCATAAGCTAAGCAAGGTCCATATCATTTCTACCATTTTACAGATGAAAGACAAGAAGTTGGGCTTCCCTGGTGGCTCAGCTGGTAAAGAAATTGTCTGCAATGCAGGGGACCTGGGTTCAATCCCTGGGTTGGGAAGATTCCTTGGAGCAGGGCATGGAAACCCACTCCAGTATTCTTGCTTGGAGAATCTGTTATGAGATACACATATCCCTAAGCTGACTTTTGGTAAGCATGCAAGTTGACATTAGGTCTTAGATCTTTCATCTTCTGATAATTGGTCTTCCTGCTCATCAAAGGTACCTGACCTATATTCTAATGCTTATATTCTGGAATTTATAGAATCTACTCTCTTAGGAAATCCTATCTCTCATATTTGCTCAACATTTTCCCCCTCTCTATCCTATCCCTAGACTCCATATTTCACCCAATCTAGCCTCTAGCTTCAATTGATATTTCAACTTCAAACTAAAACCTTACTTCCTGAGGAAACTCTTACAGACACCCCAAGACCTGTATATATTTTCTCCTTAGTTGCACCCATTGTACCCTCTACTGAACCTGTCGTCACATGCTTCACACTGGGTGAGTGTCTGTCTCCCTGTCTGGATCTTAAGTGCTACAGGATAAGAAGCACTCTTTCTCATTCAACGCTGTGTCTCCAATCCCTAGAAGAACTGTGTCTGGCACATGTAAAAGTCTGGTGCCAAGTTTCTGGTTTTCTGTTTAAAAATAGTGTTTTAATTATATCAGTCTAACTTAATAAGTGAACAGCAACTGACATTTATCGAGCATTTCCTATCAGCTTCTTCAGATGTTCAGATGTCTTTATTGATGTCAGAACGGCAGGATTCTGGATGGGAACAAAGTGTGTGTCTGTTCGAAAATACAATCCTGGGATTCACTCTCACCACTTTCTCAACTTGTATAAAGATGTGCTACCTTCACACTTTATTTGACATATACCATAGTTATGGCATCTCTTAGCAATGACACTTAAATTCTTTGTGACCTCATCCAATGTCTCAAATTCTGAGACAGCAATTTAGCTCATGGGAAATTTTCCTGTTGTTTAATATAATCTTTTTTCCTTGTTGGCTTTGTCTAAACTGTCAGTTAGCAATAAATAGTGACAATCTTTATTCTTAAAAAATGCTTATTTACTTTGTTAAAAGTATCATACTTTTTTCCTGGGATCCTCAAAAAAACAAAACAAAACAAGGCAAGGGGAAGGATGTTTTAAAACATTCTCTAGTCTCCTTCTGGTTTTACTAATTTTCTTTATTTTTTTTTAAACAAAAGCCTCTGTTTGTCAAGGTTCCTATAGCTAGAACTCATTAACTATAAGCTTTCTAAAAAATAAAATGCTATCTTAGGTATGTCTTTTTTTTTTTTTTTTTTTTTTAGGTATGTCTTATCTTAAAGATCTTTGAGGCAAGGCTAAAGTCCTACTTAACAGTTAGGAACTCATTAATTACTAATGAATTTTATTGTAGGGGAAGAAGGAAATAAAAACCATCAGCAGATGGTAAGTTTTTGAAACTAGAAGAAAGCTGCTGGCAATCAATATGGCAAAGATAGTCAGTAGGGAGATATTGAGATCATAAATAAAATTTTGCTTTAAACCACTCCTAACTTTTAGCTATTGTCCAGACACAAGCAATATGATGCATGAAGTAGAGAAATACAAAATATTCCATAAAAATAGTAGTCCCACTGGGAGACCTATTAGTGAGTCCTAAGAAAACACACCATGAATGAAAACCCAAGGAAATTGACACTGTGCAAAAATATTGATATGTCTTTAGGAGTGTAGTGTTAGTCACTCAGTCATGTCCAACTCTTTGAAACCCCATGGACTGTAGCCCTCTGGGCTCCTCTGTCCATGGAATTCTCCAGGCAAGGATACTGGAGTGGGTAGCCATTTCCTTCTTCAGGGGATCCTTCCAACTCAGGGATAGAACCTGGGTGTCCTGCATTGCAGGCAGATTCTTTACCTTTTGAACCACCAGAGAAGCCGTATGTTTACCATTACTAAATTTAAAATGCTTCTTGATTTTCCTATACCTAGGCTGCCTGTCACTCATTTTGTGAAGCACTTTCTGACTCTATACCCCAAGTGAGTCACTTTTCCTACATTCACAAGTCAGTCCATCCCTGTGTATTGTAGTAGATGCTACAAAACTCTCAATCTATCTCTGCATCCCTCTGCCTCCCCAGTCAGGCCGGAAACTCTTTGAAGGTGGAATCAAGTCCTCATAATTGTGCCTCCCATATGACCCGGCACGTAGTATATACTCCATAAATGAATGATCGCTGTGTGTATGACTGCAGCAAATCTGAATAACAAACTAGATATCGAGATAGGGCATTGCTTAAGGACAAGAATGGAGTTTCATTAGAATTTCAGTGTACTAAGATAACCAATGTCATGGTCAGCAAAGAGCTCCATTATAAGGAGAAATAAAGATCCTCTGTATTTTCTGCCATTATTTTTACCACCACTGGCTGCAGAGAATCTGTGACACAACATGATACAATGATCGATACAAACAGATCCTCAAATCTAGCACCTCTTCCGAGAAGCTAAAACTCAATTAAGATTAACCATAACCGACACTGTGTGTGCTCTAGTCCTGTCTGACCCTTTGAAACCCTGTGGATTGTAGCCCAGCAGGCTCCTCTGTCCATGGGATTCTCCAGGCAAGAACGGGAGTGGATGGCCATGCCCTCCTCCAGGGGACCTTCCTGAACCAGGGATTGAACCCAATCTCCCACGTCTCCTACATTGCAGGCAGATTCTTTACCTCTGAGTCACCAGGGAAGCTCCATAACCAACACTGCTGCTAAGTCGCTTCAGTCGTGGCCAACTCTGTGTGACCCCATAGATGGCAGCCCACCAGGCTCCCCCGTCCCTGGGATTCTCCAGGCAAGAACACTGGAGTGGGTTGCCATTTCCTTCTCCAATGCATGAAAGTGAAAAGTGAAAGGGAAGTCGCTCAGTCGTGTCCGACTCTCAGCGACCCCATGGACTGCAGCCCACCAGGCTCCCCCGTCCATGGGATTTTCCAGGCAAGAGTACTGGAGTAGGGTGCCATTGCCTTCTCCATAACCAACACTAATACCATGTAAATGCAGCATGAACAGCCGTCATATGCTTGGAAAGGTGGGCTAGGAATCAGGCAAAAACTAAGCATTTTCTTGAAATCCGGGATACAATTCTGCTAATTAACATCAAAAACAGCAACTCTGACATCTTCTGTTTATTAAGCCTTCCCCCCTCATCCATTTCCTGCAGACGCTTCTCCAGATGGATATGAAGACAGGCACCTGCTGCAGACCTCGTCCTCCCCGGGAAACGTGTGTTCGCTGTTTTCATGGCCATTCTATTTTAAGACTTGCTTTTAGGAATGCCAAAAAAGGGACCATTGTGAAGCTAACTTGCTCTGTCCAGCAAGAAGGAGCAGGTGACAAGCATTTCTCTAGTCACAGTGGAAACTAACCAGAAATGTTTGCTTTGCTGGCTTTGTTATCATACTTCTTTTCATTTCTTTCACCTACTTGGAGACAGTGGGAGAGAATATTAATGAATCGATACAACAATGAACATGTCCTCTGGAGAGAAAGTGATATACTCTCGATATGGGGCTATCTCTATTACATCAAATAAGCTAATTTACAGTGGTCTACATATCTCAGTTATGGAGGTTACAAGAGGATAGGCCTTCATGTAATAGCCACATTCCATACAAAATTAATTTCGTTCCTGTTGGTATGTTGTTACGACATTCTATTTAACTTCAGTTAGATTTAAAACACACACACACACACAACAAGGGCCCTGACTTTTAACTGTGTTTTAGTATATTTCCAACCCGGGTATTATTAAATTAAATCTATGGCTATAAGACTTATGTTGTTGAATGAGGAAACTGTCTCATCTTCATATTTCAAAGGCCTAAGACAGTGCTCCTCAAAGCACTGTCTGCACGGGTGCTGGAGCAAGCAGTTTTGTTACTGATCCACAACGAGCTAAGCCAGAAACTGCAAGCAAGGATTTGGAAGTGCCTGTAGCCATGTGAGAGTAATTTAATGTTCGCTGAATCTTATAATAAAGAAGTATTTGTGTTTTATATGCTTTTTTTAACTTTATCTTTCCAGTCATTCAATTTTATCCTATTTTATGAAAGTATTAATCTGCATCAGATTGTAAATTAAGAGGGAAACACGACTCAGAATGGCAGTGGTGCCTGGTGTGCAGGGTCAGGCAGACCTGCAGGAGAGTCTAGTGCTTCCACCCAGAGCCACGGGGACAAGTTGTTTCAAACCCCTGTGTCTCAACAGTCTTATCTGCAAAATGCACATAATGCTGTTTATATCCCAGTATCTGTGGGAAAAAAACCGAAAACACTGGCTTTGGTGTCTGCCTTCAGTTTCCTCGAATGTAAAATGAATATAATAACACCATATCACAAAGCTTCTATAAGGATTAGATAACTGGGTAATGTCTGTAACTCAGCACCTACTTGGCATCTACTAAAACCCCAAAATTAGCAGTTATTATTATTGAAAGTTTTTTTTTTTTCTAAGCATAGTAGGTAATCATCTCTTCTCATTTGTATAGAGGATCTTGTTATGGTTCATGGGCTCAGTCCAAACTTCCGAGTGACCTAGCAGCATTTCAGACTGACCATGCTGCACACAGATGCTCAAAAGAATGATCTGGGGCCTTTGAGAAAACAGTTTGTGGATCTAGCCCATCCAGACAGGCCCCTTCTGTACTCCAGTAGGCGTGTCTCCTCTTGCAGTTTCATCTAAGAATTTCTGTCTGGGCTGTCTCTGCATTATATGGCATGATGCTGGCAGAAGGTAACGGACAGAGGTATCATAAGAATACACAGAAGAGCTATTTTAGATAATAAGGAAAAATGTCAATGGGAGAAAATCCTGTCTCCTCTTTCACAAATTACTAAACACAATGCATCTTTTCATGCCCTTCCAGAAAAATGTTGCTTGAGAAGGCAGTCACAATGGTTGAAAAGAAAGCCATAAAAGCTTCTACCTCACTTTTGAGTTTACAACACACTTGCAGCTGAGGCTTACAACACAAAGCGGTGCCCCCTCCATTGACCAGTTGAAGCTGAGAAACGATTTTCCAGCCATAAGTTCCTTGTGTAGGCATACCTGAAACATGAACCCAGTCCTTCAAATCCTCAAACTTATGCACAGAAAATACAGGTAAAGTAGAGGTACATTAAAACCAATACAATATTGTAAAGCTAAAAATAAAATAATAAAAAAAGAATTTCCAGAAAAAAATAAAATAAAAAAACATTATCAACATATTCTTGCATATTTTTCAACGTTTTTAAGTCTTTTTTGTTTAAATTTTTGAGCCATATACTTTTATGTAAGGAATTAAGTAAGCACTACATTTTAATCTGACGATGGCCATTTGTATAGATGCATAATTATTTTCCTTCATGACTTCATATTCCAACTTTGTATCCTACAATATGACGTGTTTGAATAAAAAAAATAGGGTGCTATTAAAAAAAAGAATATTTCAAGAGCTATCTCAGAATAATAGTGTGATGTGTGAAAAACTTTAAATCATGAATACAGGCTTTAGTGAAAGAAATACAGCGAATAACCAAGAATGAATATGTGAGTGGATGTATATCTAAAAATAAAGAAGAGTATTAGGAAAAAATGTTCAAAGGATTAATGCTTGTGGTCTAAGGCATCACTAAATACAAAACCCGTACACACAAATGGGGAAAAAAAAAAAAAAAAACAGAAAAGCAGACAGACATTCCTAAATGGCCCCAGGGCTTAGAGAGAGGCAGCCTTTGAGGATGTCAGACAACCTCCAGGAGAACCCATGCCAGCACCTCGGGCAGCAGAAGGAACCTTACTCCTTGGCCCAGTTAACTGTTCCCACTCTGAGGAGACTTCCAAGAGGCAAAGGAGAGATCACACTGTCAAACAAACTTCTCCAGCTGCTTCCAGGTGCCTGGAATCTCATCAGCTCTGCATCTGATCTTTGATAAGAATTCAGGGACCCTGACAAACACAACGGCTCAAAAGTTCTCAGTCATCTAGACCTTTGTGAGGATAACTTTCAGGTCCTTACTTAAAAGGAGGTTTTACCAGTAAAGGCAAGAAGAGAGGCAAACACCGGGCATTCAAAGGGAGTCAGGAGAGAATGCAGCTACACAATAAAAGCTGGCAATGCTGAAGGGAGATACTGACTTTTCACAACTTGCCTAAGATTAGCCATTATTCTTTGAATAAGGCACTGCTTAGAAAACTGTGTATACAGCGTATGCATGTATCTGCACTAACATGCAATAAAAATTAGTAATACTCTGATCATTGCTTGTATTTACTGACCTCTTACTATCTACCAAGCACTGTGTTTTATACTTATTATTCTGTTTAATCTTTACAGCAACCAAATGGGGGTGGGTATGACTGCTTTCCTCATTTTATAGCTGAAGAAGTAAATTTAGAAACTGTTTTTACAGCTCCTGCTGCTGCTAAGTCATTTCAGTCGTGTCTGACTCTATGTGACCCCATAGATGGCAGCCCACCAAGCTCCCCCGTTCCTGGGATTCTCAAGGCAAGACCACTGGAGTGGGTTGCCATTTCCTTCTCCAATACGTGAAAGTGAAGTTGCTCAGTCATGTACGACTCTAAGCAACCCCATGGACTGCAGCCTACCAGGCTCCTCCTAGTAAGTGGTAAAACGAGAATTCAAACCAGTCGATCTAATTTCAGTTTAACAACTACCTTTGTGCACCAAATCTAAGCTGCAGTGTTTTCATCATGATACATACACACACACACATCAATATTCTAGACCCAGTCCCAGGTGACACAAAGAACCCACCTGCAAATACAAGAGATGCAAGAGACGTGGATTCAATCCCTGGGTCCAGAAGATCCCCTGGAGGAGGATGTGGCAACCCACCCCAGTATTCTTGCCTGGAGAATCCTATGGACAGAGGAGCCTGGTGAGCTACAGTCCATGGGGTCGCAGAGAGTTGGACATGACTGAAGCAACTTAGCACTCAGTAGCAAAGAAGCCAGAGCCTTCCACCTATTGCGCTCTTAATCTCCTGGTTTAATATACATCAAGTATACAAAAATTGGATTAAGAAGGAAAAGAATGTAGCAGTTTAGCTTCAGAAAAGACAGGAAACAAGGAGAGAAAGAGTGAAAGTGGAAAGACATAAAAGTTTAAGTGTGGAACATCTATCAAAGTAGAAATGGGAAAAAAAGAACTTTCTGTAGCTCTGAAAAATAGACAATAAAAATGTAACCTTCTAAAGGAATTGCTTTAAGTTCAACAAAATCCTACAGATTTGATGGGGCTTTTTACTAAATTCTGACAATGCTCATCTAAAATCCCTAGGTAGAAAATGTACACAGTATGGGTAATTAGTGATTTACAAGTCACCTGCTAAGTCGCTTCAGTCGTGTCCGACTCTGTATGACCCATAGACGGCAGCCCACCAGGCTCCCCCATCCCTGGGATTCTCCAGGCAAGAACACCGGAATGGGTTGCCATTTCCTTCTCCAACAAGTCACCTATCTATTGCCAATTCATCTGGCTCACAAACTTGTATATATCTCTGCTCTCTGCTTTTCAGGCTTTAATAGGTCTATCCAGAATATGTGACAGTGTTGGGGGAGGGGTAAGATAGTGTTTGGCACATAGGAGAAGCTCAATAAATGTGAAGCCCAAGAAAAGTAAATTAAAAGTTTTTCAAATAATAAAGCAATCACAATACATAAAGAATAAAATATTTTAAAATGTAACTGAATGTCTAACCTAAAACTTCAAGTTAAAAACAGACTTGCTCTGGCACCTGTTTGGGTCAGCACCCCACTCCCCAGGCTCTAGAGGCTCTCTTCTCTCCTTTCCACCATTTTTTTAACTTGGCTGAAAAATCTGGACAAGTATATACATATGAATATGCGTGTGCACATATGCAAGCTGGTCATAGATCACTGACCTTCATATTTAAACGTGAATTGACTTAAAGGATCTGTTGTCTTTATGCTCTGTTAGAAAGAAATGGTGCATCCTTCCTCTTAGCTCATTAACAGGGAGCACCATGGCCCCTAAGAAACACAGTAGCTGAAAGGAAACCGTTTCTTTCCCTCTCTCCTCATCTCAACAATTATGTATTCATACTTCATGCAATTATTTGATCCAAAAACAAAAGAAAGACACTTAATACTCCAGCATGTTGCATTCAACAAATTAGAAAAAGAAACACACAGAAATGCAAAAAAAAAAAAAAAATCATTCTTATCCCCCACCCTTCTGTCCCTTGCCTATAGAAGGGATGGCTATCAACCATGACTATACTGGGAAAGGGTTTTGAAAATCTGAAAGCACTAACTACCCAAATGTGAGATATCATGCTATTAGACCACTGGGAGGTCAGTTCATCCACTAAAATACAGCCATCTCAAGTGTCCCAAAGACTCTGGCTATCCTCATGACAATGCTGATTTAGTTAAGCAAAGAAGTACATGGTAAGTCTGAAATATTTTGAACTTATTGATCCTAAACCTTTCTTTAGAAAATAAACGAGTGTCAGAGATTCTTCAAGGACCCCAAGGGATATTTATAAATAGAAAATCTTTGTCAGCTTAAGGTCAAATTGGCTAAAGAATCCATCTAATGGCTAAAATGGAGGGACTTCACACTCCTGAAAAAACTCCAGATATAGTTATGGCGTGGATATCCATAAGCCTCTAATCATTCATATATATGTATGCATGCGTTTGTAGATATATAAATGAAAAAATATATGTGAAAACATATATTT
Source organism: Bos javanicus (assembly GCF_032452875.1). NCBI lineage: Eukaryota > Metazoa > Chordata > Mammalia > Artiodactyla > Bovidae > Bos > Bos javanicus. Next base: position 62,198,514 of record NC_083872.1, on the reverse strand, counting down.
ATCAATTGAATTTTTGCTAACATTTTAAAGGAGAGTTATTTTTCCATGGCAATCTCTGTTAACTTTTGATTGAGTCTGATAAGAATTAGCCATAGGATGGTCATAGAACATAAAACAAAATTTATACCTCACCGTAAGAAGGTATAAGTACAGCCTCTAATTCCAGTGAAAGAAGAGGTTTGGTAAAATTTGTTTAATATATGACATGTGGGCACCATGTAAGGAATATTTTGATTTATTCATAAAGCCTGCTACAGCTGTATCTCAATAATCAGATGTATCTCAGAGCACTAGTCTTCCTACCTTAAATGTATATTACATTTATCCCTCTGAGATGACTCTTACATTGTACCCTTAAGCCTCCTTAATAATATATTCAGTACAAATGCAAAATGATATTATTCATCCCAATTTCACCACTCACAAGGAAATCACCTCCAAGGGGACAATTCCACTGCCCACTGCTGCTCAGGGAGAAGACTAACACCTTTCCTCATGCCTTCTGCTCCCTAAATTCTCTTCTGCAAGGATATCAGAAAAAGGCAACCAACATGGCAGAGTGACAGGTCAAAGGGTCAGGGATCAACACAGTGATATGTGTTAGGATATTTGCTTGATTAAGTGATCTTCATAAAATATTTAAAGAGGTTTATACCTACCACTTAGGAAAGAGGGGTCAAATTAACAGAACACAGAGAAATCAATTCTCAATTTCTTGTTTTAATAGAAGCAAACAATAACACAAGTTGTAAAATGTACAACTTGAGAACCCTCACAAAAACCTATATTTAATGGCAATTTTCTCCCTGCACATTTAGTTTCTGCTAACCCAAGAGTTATTAAAACTACTTGAGATTCTTCCATGACATCTGATTTCATCAGTGGTAGGAAGTAGCCCAATAACATGCTGAGTAGAAGGAGATACCTATTTGGATTGACAAAATCCACCAGAGTTAATCCTCAAAAGTGAAATTTCTGTATCCTATAATCAAGAGTCGCTGGGCATTTGATTAAATACCCCAGGCATTTGGTCCCCAACCTACTTTTGTTTCTCCCCCCAACTGGCAAACAAGAGAAATGAGACCAAGAGCTTGAAGAAACAAAGCATGTACTTTAATACAGAAATGCTTTTACCTGCCATGCCTGCTGTGAACGAAATGGGCTGGGCTTTCAACACGTTAGTCAGCTTAACTCTCAGTTGGTGGCACTGGGAAAATGTAGCCACGCAGTCTTACTGCTCTGTTTCTGTTCTTTAACGGCCAACTGGAATACAACAGTGGAGTCAAAGGGAAACAAAAGAGAGATGGATCCAGAAAGAACCCGAAGGATGAGAACAAAGCAAGCAAAGAAAATGGTAATGAGTCAAAGACTGCTTGCCAAAGCTGGCCTCCCAGACTATTTTCACACTGAAGATAATTATGCTTCCATTAATTGCCACTTTCCCCCTCAAAAACTCATGTTTTACAAACTACAAATTATCTAGTGGAAATTCTTTGCAACGTGTTAGGAAAAGTCATAGGATGTACTTAATCCAAAGAGAGAATGGCTGCTATTACATTGCTCAGACATCAATAAGATATATTGTACATATTGTGGGAGAATTTTGTATAAACCTAAAGCATAGTGATGTTAAAAACACTAAGCTTTTTGGGCTACAAAAAAGAGCCAATGAGATTTTTTGGCCAATCTGTACCAAATAGAGATGACTAGATATTTGAGAATCTTCACACTGTATCTACGGGCACCTGGAATTTTCCGTATGTCTGACTCCTCCATCACCTCTCCATCATACTTTGTACTTTTTTTCTTCCCATGCAGAATTTATATTATTATAACAGTAAACACAAGGCTGCCACTTACCATGAAATCTTTAGTTCCTATGTTAATTTTAGAATACTTCAAAGCAAGCATTTCACTGTCTTTGGTTTGATCGCATTTAAGAACTCACACATCAAAAGTTAAACTTCATCAAAGGTTAGAGAATAGTTTGCCTTTTCCCCCCAAAAGAATTACCGTGTACATAATTTATTTTTGCTTAAATATGCATGATACATTGAGTTATAATTGTCTGAGCTGGAAAGGATGGGAAAACAATAAAAAGAACATAATTTATGCAGAAATAAAATACATTAAACAGCCTAGCTTTAAATCCCTGAAACTGGTCACCATTGAGACAATGCATGTAAAGCTTTATATTATGGTTTTCTGTGTCAAACTGAAATGCAAAATTTTCTTTAGGCTGGGATCATAATAAATAATATTAACTTTTATCTCAACTTAATGAGACATGATAAAACCTTACCTCTTATGATGGGGCATCTAGAATGTTGCACTTTCCACGTTATTCACTAATAATGCAGCAGCAACCCTCTAATAGTCTTTCTTTTAGAACATTGTTTTCTTGGGTAATCAGAGTCAGGGTATTAACCAAATGATGGAAAGTTAGAATGCAAATCATAAACAATTTTTTGCGGTTACTATTGCTTCAGCCAATCTGAAAGTTCAAGATGAAAAAGAGTGCTAAGAATTTCCCACTGGATATCAAAAAGAAAGAAATATTAAGATAATCCTATGCATTACCACAAACTTGCTAGCATTTCATATTTTTAACTTCCTTTTAATCAATTTTTGATCCCACAAAGTATGAAAATCCAAATTTTACCTACCCCCAGACATAGCAAAGCATGGTAATTTGGCAGTTTTCTACTTGGAGGCCTGAATTATCTTCCTTGATCATCTACTCTGTTCAAATTCATTATGAAAATGACCAATTTACCACCTCACTTCACATGAGGAAGACAATACTATAGAATGTAGGTCCCAGGGTAGAACAATCAAATGCTACCTGGGGACAGATGAGCAAGCTAGAGCATGTGTGAGTAACTTAAATTGCTCCAATTATTATTTTACTTATAAAAGGATTTCTATACTCCCCATTATGAGTTCCAAAAACATACGCTTGGAAGCAAGAGCCATGAGCATACATCATGTTCGACTGCCGGAAGCCAACTCACAATATATTGCTTACCTTGTAGAGATGGAGCAGCATAGGGCTCATAATAGGATGAGTGATGCATAAAATGTTCTTCAGCTCACTTCCCCTGGGATTTATGTTTCCAAACCTAGGAACACCGTCTGCCTGCATGGACGGAACGCTAAGCAATGCAGTCAAACCACCAATGCATTAGGTATAGTTTTTCAACTTTGTGAAATCTAGAAGAAACCCTAAAATAAGTACACAAACAAGCAAGTATGTGTCTAAAAATTCTGGCATAGATTAGCAGGAAGAATACACAGTTTAAATCAGGAAGATCAGTAATGGGCACATATTTTTAAGTTTGATTGCATAAGTAACATGCTTTCTCTTAGAAACTGAAGGAATATTGCCTCCTTGGTTGTAAATTTATAAGAGAGACTGTTTTGTATTGTACAACACAAGTATTCCACAAGGAAATCACTGGATCTGAATTATAGATAAGATGTTGGTCAGAAGATAATTTTTCCCCAAAGGAATAAAGAAAAGAAGTGAATTTAAGAAAAATATATGGTCCAAATTCTCATTGGATTGCCTCATTTAATTTTTTTGAAAAAAAAAAAAAAAGTCACCAATTTTCTAAAGGCATAGTTTCAAATCAGACTTGTTTCCAGTCTAAATTTAGCCTCCATTCCTTGTGTCATATTTCTTCTGTATTAAAAGGAAAATCAATGCCCTTACTCACCTTTGGAAGAATTTCACTGCCAAGCCTCCATGGTTCTACGGGATTCAATAATCCGTGGCTCAGTATCGATTTTTCTCTGACACCTGTAGAAACAGCCTCTCCTTCCTTTCTAACAAAATATAGCAACAAAAGTTGTGTAGTTTCTGAATAAATTAAAAAGGCTATTAAGCACAACTTCATCCTGCAAGGAAATGTGGTTTACACTTTCTAAAAAACTTATTAGCTTCGCTTGATTTTTCTGATCCACTTAACTTTTTAAGGATAACATGAACATATAGTTTTAAAATGCAACTTGATTGTTACTTTCTTAAGTATGTTGCAATTAACACATATGTTACAATTACTACTTATTATTTTAAGAAAATAGACAAATGGTAAAGCCTATCAAACTTCAATTCCCAATTTAAAAATACCTCCAAAATCAAAACCTTTTTTTAAATATGAAAAATCACAATCATGCCTTGAAAATCAAAAGTTCTGATAAAACAGAAGACCCTTCCAGGCAGTGGAATAGAGCATACTGAATCCTAGGAGAGAGGGTGGGTTACACTTTAGGGTGTGTTCTTTAGCATTAAAAGAGCTAGGAGAACAGGCAAGAGTCATCAGTTTCCTTGAGAAACATAAATATAAAAAAAAAAAAATCTAAAACCTAAGAAGTCATGTTTCCAGCATTCTTCACACACCTGATTTAAACTTCAAAGGTACTTGTTTCACCCTGGGCAGACTTCTTTGGGCTTATCTGAATACACATTTCCCGCAGCCATTCTGCGCTGCTGAGTGGAGTCACTACAAGTTGGCAACCCACTCCATCACTCGCTCCATGAGGCTGCACATCTGCAAAATAAAAAATGCAGTGTTAAAAAAATTCCCTTTTCCTTCGCTTTTCCTTGTAAAATCCTAGAGAGGAAAACACAAAGCAGGTCGTTTCTCACAATATATGTGACATGTGACATCTTGGTTAAAAGTGACACAGCCATGTTGCTCTGTGACAGGTTTAGTGTTAAGATCTGACAGATATAAACCTGCAAGAACAGCCTCCCTGCCACAGATAGTTAAGCTCATGTTAAAACTTTGATTTGATCGTCCCTTGATTAGCTTGCACAACAGAGAGTGCTACTGCCTTCAAGTTCATTAGAAATTATGGTATTCTTCACATTACTGTCAATTTAAGCTCCCGTTTTACTAAAACATAGGCATTTTAACTGCTCATCAAACCTGTGCACATTTTTGAGTTAAAGAATTAGATCAGTCCAGACTCCAGTTCTCAAAGGAGAAGTTCCATTGTTTATCAGGCCATGTCTACACTGGCTGAGCAAAGCGCTCGGTTCAGAAGGAGAAGCGCCTTTGGCAGCTAGAGTCCACATAGCTGATCCATGGAGGCTCGGGTGGAGGTTCTGCACCTAATTACACAACTGCAATGAAACTACTAAGCATTTGATGAGAATGACCCATGATGACAAAAAAGGCATGGCGTGATTGTTATTCTAATTTATTTACATGGTAGTCATTTAGGATGCAATTCAAAGACCCTACAAAAAATAAGAACGCTTACACTTCACAGGCGACAATGAATGTGGATATTAAAATAGTTGATAATTCAACATTTGGTTGAATCCAAGTCATATTCTTCCTAAACAAGACAGTGATGGCATGATTTTAAAATGCAGTACCTTTTCTTAACTGATCTAGATAAAACTTATAGCTCTGACTTTATATTTATTGAGAACAATCTTCAGAGTTCAACTAATTAAAAAGATTAGTTCAACCTCACAAAAAAATGGGTCAAAATGGTAATGGATATTTTGTAGGAAGTATTTACACTCTTCTAACTTGCACTATTAAGATTTAGTAGCAACTGGGATTGCATTCTATTCTGGGGACAGTACTATACCATCAAATCATCTTGAACATGGAGATCCTTTAATTAATTTTTAGAATAAAAAGAGATTTAGCAGAAATGTTCTTCTAACAGCTATGAAATTATAGGCTTCCCCCTCCATCCACCCAAACACACTCCACCCTGTGAAATAATAGATACAACATTAATCACATTTGGAATTTTGCCAGGATCCCCCCATCGGTGAGAAGGCAGAGTTGGACCAAATTGCCTTGAAGGAATAAAGCCTCTCTCACGCCCACAGATGCCTCAGAGTGTGTTAGGGAGCATCCATTCCAACCCTTTGAAGAAAGGAAGAATGTGTGGGGATGAATCAGAACTGCACTCTCAGAGCTTCACTTTACAGTGCCCCAAAATAAGTTAGCTATGCTTATGCTATGTAAACCCCAAACTCTAGTTACCCTAATGCAGGTAGAATTATCTCCCCCCACTTTTTGCTACTCTTACCTTCAGATTTTTAGGTTTGGGGTTAGTCTCTCCATTTAATAATCTTTCGAGTTAGATGCTAAGGTCCCCTTGGCAGGGCGCAAAATCCCACCTCCAGACCAAGTCATGAAAAGACATTTGTTGGCTAACTTATAAACTACCACTCATTCTAAAACCAAAATAAATCTAGGTGATTTAAGAATCACTTTACGTAGCCAACTCTATCTAAGATAAATTGAATCTAGTATCTTTTCCCATACAAAAGCCCTAAGAATGTCTAAATATAAAACCACTGTTGGTGTTTTTGCCACGCCATGTCTGAGCACCTCATGATGTTGATAGTGTCACCGTGACGATGATGTCATGATGACGGTGGTGACGATGATGTCATGATGACAATGGTGGTGATGATGATGAAATAACAAGCACACTGTGGTACTTCCTGTGTGCCAGACACTGTTCTAAATGCTTTATAGACATGAACTCATTTAATCCCTGTAACAACTCTGTAAGGGAGGTGCTATTGTCTCTCTTTTACAGATAAGGAAACAGAGTCACAGAGGCAGCAAGGCACTCACTCCAGATCACCTGGTCAGCAAATGGTAGGATTTGAAAATGGAAGGATTTGAATCAGGGCAGTCTGGCTTCAGAGTCATGTGACACTGATTTTCCTGTACTTGCCTGGCCACAGCCACCAAACCAATGTCATTATGTGTAGAGATTCATATCAAAACGTGGTATGAATGAGCCCCAGGCTCATTTATCCCCTTCTTCCTGGGGCATTGTCGTCTATATAGAGCCAGCATCTCCTTCTGTCAGAATAAGTTCAATGCACCTCAGAGCAAAACTGATTCTCACTGATCATCATTCGGGATACTATTTACTCCTTTAAAACTTAAATTCTGGAAGATGTTCACTGAACATAAAATATATATCAAATCATAGAAGGAACTGCAAGAATGGAAAATGATTGAATAGGGACTTTCAGTAGAGCAGGTACCTATTGTAGCCTAATGGAGTCAGGCCTCCTGAGGTCAATTCCTAACAGTACTACTTTTCACAAAGTTGCATGAGTTATTTACTAATATCTCTCGACAACCTAATTTCCTCATCTATAAAATGGGAATAAAAATGGTATTAACACTGAGGGTTATGAGGATTAAATAAACTAATCCCCACAAAACACTTAACCTAGTGCATGGCGTGAGCAAGCGCTCAAAAATATATATATAGTCTTGTTATTACTACATTTAGTTTGTATAGATTAGACTTGAGCTGCAACTAAGCACTGACCATCAAAAGTTTTACCATTTCAGTGTAAAAGCATTAATATAGATTTTAGGAAAATTGGTTGTGGTCACAGGCAATTCTTTCAACCCACGGACAATTTGGTTTTTAAAATTCACCGTGACATAACTCCACAAATAATTTCATTCTCCTCTATTTGGTGAGAGCACAGACAAATTACAGAAGATGAAAAAATCATCAGAGCTTAAAATTTTGTCAGAAACTCACTTCAAGAGCCAGTAGGCTTTTCTATATGGTTAACTTTTAAGTAGCATAAAAGGATGACTTGCTTAATTGTTTGTCTTTTATATCACAATCCATATTTTTGCACAGCTTTACTGAAGAGACATTGACACAAACAACAAAGATGCAATTTTAAAACTGCACTGTTCAGCAGCAGGAAAAGTGTCCACCCTCCTCACTTGTCTTTTCCTTCTCTGCTCCCTTCTTTTCTTTAGATTCTAAAAACTTAGACTTATGTTTAAGTCCTAACTCTTTCAGGTCAAAAGGGAGACTTAGAAATGGCTACTTAGGAACCTAAAATAGACATTTCCATCGAAGAGAGAGTAATGTAAGCACTAGAAGAAGATGACTCGCAGAATGCCTACTAGCATCGGGCTCTTCTCTAAGAGTTATACAGAGAAAAAGGAACAGATTGGAACCTTTTTTTCTTTCAGTTCTAAAATGGACACGGCCACCAGAGAGAGAGCAAGAAGCCTGGAGGCCCCCAAAGAGAACTACAGAGAAGCTATTTGAGGTAAAGCTCACGCTTTCAGCTGGATAGTCCCAGGATGCACTGAATATTCTCAGGATACACTGAATATCCTTTTTTGGTCCAGGGACCATGGGACTTGGGAACCACTTGCCGGTCCCCAAGGGGCTGGCAGTGAGCAGGGGGGTGGAGTAGGGGGCACTTGCCTCATTTCCCAGTGCCTCAAACATGGGATAGATACTCTTTGACAATCCTGAGGAGAAGAAAGCATTGATGTAAAAAGCTAGTCAAGAATTAAAATTTCGAATAAAGGGGTCAGAGTGTAGTCTCATCTGGCATAAAAAGACAGAAATAGGAATGGTAAGAGAAATACACAAGGTGTTCATTTTGATCCTACATGTGCACGTCCGGAAGCTGACCACCATCAACCTTCAGAAGGCTCAGACTTACAAACACACAAACCTTTCATTCTGAAAGGAAGTTTCCTCAATAATCAGTCTCCAGTTCTCCAGATAACAATGGTGTATCCCAGAAAGCCATCAGCCTAAAAGATCATTGAGTCAGGGGCAATTCTAGGATTAGAATTCATGAAGGTAGAAGAAGGTGGCTGAAGTGTTACAGGAAACGTACATTTCCTGATAGCAACTCAATTCTTCTGAGGAAAGTGGAAAGTCCTGGAAACAACCGTCTTCTACTGGCAAGATAGGTCAGCAGCCTCATCTGGGAATTATCTACACGAATGATAGGGGTGTGAAGAGGAGATGCTCTGCTTGGTGTTCTGCAACCAAAAGCATGTGGAGAATGGGAGTGACGAGGAGCCAAAGAGCACAGTTTGGTTTCTCACTTGAAATGCTGAGCCATCCAGAGCAAAGAAATGGACTGCCTCAGCAATGCTGTGGGAAGGTTATCCCATGCTCAGGCTTTCTATCTGCGAGCATCATTAAATCAATGGAGTGATGTGCCAGGCACAAAACTATCCTTCACAAATAAAATTCTCATGTTCTTGTAGCAGTGTTATTTTTCCTTATCACCACATATTTAGGTCTCATTTAAGGCTATTTAGGGCCTCCCTGGTGGTTCAGATGGTAAAGAATCTTCTTGTAATGCCAGAGACCCCAGTTTGATCCCAGAGTCAGAAAGATCCCCTGGAGAAAGGGAATGGCTACCCACTCCAGTATTCTTGCCTGGAGAATTCCATGGACAGAGGAGCCTGATGGATTACAGTCCATGGGGTCACAAAATGTTGGACATGATTGAAACAACTAATACTTTCACTTTTCACTAAGGTAACTTAAATCCTTTAACCAGAGTGATTTTAGAAAGGATGTCACTTATTTCTTATCATATGCAAACATCAACCAATGACATTGATTTCCCAACACCCAAAAGATAAAAAAAATGGAGGAGAAGAGAAAACTCAGATCTGCCGAGTGGTCCTCACTGACCACTCTGTGGACCTGCTGTCATTTCTCATTACCCTTTTTTTTTATGATTGCTTACACAGATCAAACCCAGGTGATTTGGTTCTTAGAATGAATGTGAATTAATTCTGATCATAAATTTTAATGAGACAACACATCTCAGATGTTCCAAATACAACACTTAACTTTTTCTGTGGTGAAACTAGAAATTATTTTCTTTGGAAACTTTGGTTGTTTCATCTCTGCTATTTTGACTCAGTGGAATAATTTGCCTATCAGTAAGGTCAGATGAGATAGAACTGGAATCTCAGGCTTCCTGTATCCATCTCCTTACCTCGACTCCACAGTTAAATATTTCTCCTTCCCTTTCATTCACAAGTTTTCACAAAAACTTTTCACAAAATGACAAGCTTTTCACAAAATGACCATGACATCAAGCTTGATCTTGCCATATGCCTGATTGTTTAAAATTACACTAGTCCTTGAATATTGACAAAATTCCTTTAAATATTTTCTCTGTTGGTTTATTAGGTGGCAGTGTCAGTCTTAAGGAAATGGGGCCTCATTTCTGGGCCACTTGTTCAATTCTTTGAAGACTGACATCATAAACTGACATCCCCAATCTTCTCTTCTTTATATCCTCAGTGTATTTGATTTGTCAGAAATAATTAGAAATGGCTTAATAAATACAAGACCATGCTCTTTACTGTTCCAGAATGAATGAGTGCAGAAAGCTTTGTTATGAGTTTTATTCTAGTTGGAAATTTGCATTCAGCACCAGTCATATCTCATGAATAAGCAGAGGTCCGCCCTAATGTTTCAGATTTCTATTTCTCTGAATTCAGCCCTACCTCCCAAACACTGCTTGTTCCTTATAGATTATTGTTAATGGTGAAGGCACTTCTCCTTCTGAGGTGACCCTCACCTTCTTGTACCACTTTTCATATGAGCAAGTTCAAGGCAGTGACTTTTCTATGTCACTTTTTAATATCAGGGTAGCTTGTTTCAAAGCAGCTTTCTGACTAGAATGGAAAAAATAAAACCAGGAGGTGATGATAAAACCTTGAGCTCAGAGCTCTCTCTTATTTCACACTCTGTCCTTAGAATGGGCACTGCCTGTTCTTTTCATCAAAGGCAGAAAATCTGTTTTGTATCCAAGGTAAATGGAGAATGCCCACATCTCCAGTTCCTTTCAAAGCTGACTATTCTCATGTATGGTAAAAAGCTATTACAAAGGGTCCCGCTTTATCACAGTCTTGGTTGTATCGTTGGATAAATAAAGTCATCTCTCTGCGAAACGCTGCATTCTATGCACCTCTCCAGGTGGATGGAATGCAATCTAATACTGGGGACATTATCCCTTTTCACTGATAATCGGGATTACAACAAGTTTTCTGAATCTCGGATTTGTTGGTTGATATTAACGCCTCTGACAAGCTCTAGGAAAAGAACTCTGCCAGATGGGTTTACAAGTAGAGAGGCCAATGTTGGCTAAAACTCCTGCCACAATTCTGGGAGACCAGTTTCTGAGATGGCTGTGGTTTGATGGAAAAAATTCTTGACTTGAACAAATGGGATTGGGTTTCCTCTCTACCACTTATTAGCCATGTGGCTTTGAGCAAACCACACATACTCCCTGAGGCTTACTTTATAAAATGCTGGTAATAATACCTCTTGAAGCTTATATGATAAATTGGGCAGTGTATGTGGCAATGAAAGCATTGATTCATAATAAAGCCTCATACAAATGCTTGGCATTATCTCTTCTCAAATAACAACTTAGACCTAATGAGCAAATACGTCATGGACACCAAACAGAAATCTAGGGGACAAATCCACATAAAATATAATCATGTTTATTCAACACTAGGAATACGGCTTTCTTCTAAAAAATATTACCATTACTAAAATTTAATCTTATGTATATATCATATGTACAGGTGACCAGTTTTCAAAAAATGATAATGCAGTAAAATCCTCAAAATGACATACAGGGTAGACATAAATTAATACTATTTTAATAATTCAGGAGGCATTTCATTATTGTATTGCACCTAAGGGTCATAATTATGATTATCAGTGACTAATTTACTGGAGAAATGGTAGGAATTGAAATCACTCTGTGATATAACTGAGAATAAATTTGAAGAATTAAGTCATGCTATCCATTTTTATACTGTCATCTGTCTCTATTTCAAAAAAGTAGCATAACTTCAGTAATACTAAGTTACCTGACCTGAGCTCTTTACTGATTTTGTGCTCTAAGGCGATGCTAACCACAGCAGAAATGTTCTAACATATCCCCAAGCATGCTGCCCAAGCATAATGACTTCTAGGTGTTCAAGGCAGGAGTTCTACTTCTCTGAATCTGGTGCATCAGGTTTGGAAAGAGCAGCAGGAAGTAACTGCAGAGGTGGGAAGCAAAGAGAAAATAATAAGCTCTGTCCTGACTAATGGATGAGACTGTCAAAAAGATGAAATGAGTTCAAGTTTGAGGAGGACTTTGAAGTTACTGGCATAGAGGAATGTAAGGAAAGTTGTTACTATAATTATTACTATTAATAGTCTCACTCAGTTTACAAAGGATAAGTTATATATAGCTTGAAAGAAAAGAATTTGTTTTTCAAATGATGGTATAGTTTAATCCTCCATCATACAATTCTTGCTTTCTCAGCTTATCTCTCAGCCAACATGAATGACATGTATAGTCTCTTCTTGTTTTCTCCTGTTTTTGGCATAGTTTGGCACAGTTGGAAGAGATGGGAAGATCCCATAGAGAATAGAGGTGCAAGTGAATTTGGAAATTTTAAAAATAACTGTCTCTGAAGTGTAAGGTATAAAGGGCTTCCCTTGTGGCTCAGCTGGTAAAGAATCTGCCTGCAATGTGGGAGACCTGGATTTGATGCCTGGGTTGGGAAGATCCATCCCCTGGCGAAGGGAAAGGCTACCCACTCCAGTATTCTGGAGAATTCCATGGACTGTGTACTCCATGGGGTCGCAAAGAGTCAGACATGACTGAGCGACTTTCACTTTCACTTTTGTAAAGGACTAAAGATGCTCTTTTTCAATATGGCTAAAAGCATGGAGCAATTATTGTAGGATGGTAGAATATTCTGAGGCTCGAAATCTGTACTATTAGGACACCATTGTCACAAAGGGCAGATACATGTCATCATGATCCCTGCTCTGAGCTTGACCATCTGAACTGTCTCCTTGAAATTAATAAATCTGCTTACGTGCATGCGTGTGCAAATGCAGGCATAGGCTCTTATAGTTGTATAATTATAAATGCAAATAGTCACAGAAAAATATGTTACAGGACACATTTGGCACAAAGCTATCAACAATCATCCATGAACCAATTAAAACTAGATGAATAAAAGTAGATATTCATTTCCCCACCATGAGAAGGACTATTTTATCTCTTTTAAGTAATTAACACAAGCATCTTTGGAATACTGCTATAAGCACTTCACAGCACTTATTGTGGGGGCGGGGGAGAAAACTATGAAGTGGTTTTATAATGGGCAGTACTCTCATAAACAAGAATGAGGGATATTCCAGTTAGCATGGAATGATTAATCCAGGGGATCTTCCTGACCCAGGGATAGAACCGGGTCTTCTGCATTGCAGGCAGATTGTTTACCATCTGAGCCACCAGGGGGCCCATATATATATCCATGTCTTTTATAATTAAGCCTACTACTCCATGGTGGTAACTGAGTTCTGTAGAAGAGCTATTTTTGACTGATGTAAGCATCTTTTCTGGCATTTAGCCATCACAGGAGCTTTCAAAGTTTCACCCAGGACACCATGCCCACAATAACCTGAAATCTAAGGAATCGAAAATAGTAGTAAACCCTTCATGCTTGTCAGCCCACGTTCACAGCTAAAAGGGTTTTCCTTCTTGTTTTTAATGGGACAGATTTAAGGCAGTAGAGTAAAAGTTGCACCCTACTTATTATAAACCTATGCATATATACTCAGCATAGAAAATCCCCACAAGCTTTAGAACACAGGCCCAGGTAGCACACACTGCTTCCCCACTGCCAAGGGCACCATTCTTTATCCCATTATCAATGCAGCTAAGCTAGGATCCTTTGACAGAACAGAGCACAAAGAACTAAGAGTCTTAAAAACTGGGTCTAATATTTTATCTACAATATGACCAATTTGACTTATGAGTTGGCCCTAATCGTTCATTTGTTTGAAAATATACCTTTACCATGAACCAGGCACTTTGGTAAAGTGAGATCAGAAGACGAATTATCCTCTATTCACTCTCCTCAAGAAACTTAAAACTGTACAAGCAATAACTTCAAATATAGTAAAGATCTTAAAAATCCATCTTTTCTAAACTTTGAAGAATTCATGTGTGTGTCTTTAATATAACCTAAAATCTTATTCATTGTAGAAGTGAGCATTAATATTTATGTCCACCCTTTGAAAATCAAAATAAAAGAGCTACTAACAGAGGCAGGGAGTTAAATGGGAAGTTTGTAAACTAGGACTGTTGGGCCAAATTCAGCTTGCCCTCTGTTTGTGTAAAGTTTCACTGGAAGGCACTCATGCTCGTCTATTTATGTATTATCTGTGGCTGCTTTTGCACTACAACAGAAGAGGTGAATAGCTAGAACAAAGAATAAGTTAAGTAAAATTGGACCATGTGCTTATAAAACAGAATGCACCTATCTGTCTATTTTCCACTTTGGGGTGTGTGTCTGTTTATTTTTTGGCTACATTGAGCATGCAGGCAGGATCTTAGTTCCCTGACTAGGGTTCAAACCTGTTTCCCCTGCACTGGGAGCAGAGAGTCTTAACCACTGGACTGACAGGGAAGTCTTTGGTGTGTTCTTTTTGGGAATCTATTTCTGTAGGAGATTCGTAAATTCTTAAGGAATGTGTGCTCCTCTCTGATACTAGGAAGAACAAAAAGGTACAGTGAGTAAGTAGCATTGTAAAACATAGGTAGAGAGAATACAAATTAACATTGGAGTGACTTTACAAGCAAAGCTTTTAAATCTTAACTTTGCCACTTCATTCACTCCCATATGGGCCAGGTGCTAAAGTTCGGGTGTCTGTAGTCGGGAGTAGGGAGAAAGGCTGGAGTTGAATAATTAGGACAATAATGGATCTTATTTAACCAGTCTTTAGACATGTTTATGATGCTTTGAGAACTGCCCCAATTCCTGAATGTCCCAACTTTATCCTGAAAAGAATCTGGCAAAAAAAAAATTGCTTAAGATAAATTTTTGCAAAACATTTGCATGGATGGAGCTACAGAGCTAACTGCCAAAGATGCTCCAATTTAATTATGCCCCGCAAGTTGGCTGGGCTTGTCTGGCATTTCATTAACAAAAAATAAACCTTACTTTTCTCCCTGAGAAAATAACATTTGTCATATTTTGGGGGACAGCAAAGCACAGTGTGCTACTTATTGGTACAAAAAATATATATATCTGAAATGTGGATAAATACACCTTTAAAATACTTTCTCTGACATCGTAACTGACTCTTGTGACTCTTCTAAATGAATTGTGGTATTCTGTGCAAGTCAATAATTTAGTCTTTTTTAAATTTCAGCTTTTCTGGGGGAGTAAAACATAAGTAAGGTGTGGATGCTGGGAGAGAGGTTAAAGATACTTGTATATTTGTGACTAAAGTACTGTTCAAAAGGAAAAGTAAAATTAAATTAAAGTCACAACACATATACAAAGATATATATACACACATATATATTTAAATGTTCACCTTCCTGACTCAGTTGCCAGCAGTGGGACCAAGTGTTTCTGTACTGAATTCTTATCAAAGAACATCTGAATTTAGTTGAAGGAAGTAAGTAACTAACAAGTTGTTCACAGCTACTGGTGGACTGTACAGCTCACAAAAATACAAATCAGAAAATCAGAGTTAATTCAATGACTGGCATATGCACAGGGTACTGATAAGAACAGACAGGTGGAGGGTGACGAGACATGTAAAGAAAAGATTGTTGGAGGAGGTAACACACTTACTTGTGTTGATGGAAGGAAGATTAGGAGGGGCGAGGGAAGAGGAGTGAGAAGTGACTGAGAGACCAAGGAGTCTGTAAAAGCAAAGCAATGATGTGGTTTATATGTAGAATTTGCAGCTATTGTGCACTGCTTGAGAGCAAAGTTTAAAACAGGAAACCATTAGAGATAAGACTTTCAAGAGGCAGGAAATAGTACATTTAGGAATAGAATTTAAGATGCGACTATTTGGGGCTTTATCCAGCATGGCAGGAAAACATGGGAGGGTTTTAAACTTGCAAGTGGCAGGTTGACTTTGGGTTGTATGGATATGATGGTGCCAAGGCTGGTGGAAGAAAAGTCATTGAATAGCACAGATGCCCAAGCAAGAGATAAACCACAGCAAGTGGCAGCAGGTCTGGCCTGCAACAGTGGTAGTAAGGATGGTCAGTACAGTCAGATTTAAGAAGTATTTAGGATGGAAGGTTAGCAGGTCCTGGTAATGGGTTTGATTTGAAAAGCAACAGAGATGGGAAATGAGAAGCCAAAAATGACTCTGGGGTCTGTAGTTTTGGGTAAATGAGTAGGCAGAAGTCTTGTGGAAACAAGACTATGTAGAGACCACAAATGGAAAAATCAGGTTACAGGAACAATGAGGAGGTTTGTTTACACATGTTTGTTTGGAGGGCTCCCAATGGACAGGGCAGATAGTTGGATAGTCAAGTATGAATTGCAGTAAGGAAATTCAAATTACATTTAAAATTTCTGAGTAACTGTAAATCACGGGCAGTAAATAAGAGTATAAAAGGCAAGTGTGGTGGGTGAGAAAAGTAATGGGCTAAGGATGAACTTTGGGGAAGAAAAAGAAGAGAAGGCCATGAAAGAGACAGAGAAGGAACAATAAGATGATCTGGTGGGAATGGTGCCATGGAAGCCAGGGTAGTAGGGAACTTTGAGGAGGAAAGAATGATCAATGCACCAGAAATTCAGAGCTTCATGAAAGATCTCAAAGCCCACTGGATGTAGCAATCCAAGAATCGTTAGCTCCATTGTGAAGTTAAAGCAGGTATTAGATGCTGGGAACTGTAAAGTGGAGACAAGACAAAGAGCAAAGCACATACAGGTCACATTTTTAAGAGGTCTGAATAAGATGGGGAGTAGAGAGATGGGAATGAAGATGGACAGGGCAAGGGAAAGGACTTTTCAGACAGGAAAAATACAGGGATACGCTTGAACAGATGACCTGAGTCATCTTAGATGCCTGAGTGCCAACCCAGACCAAAGTAAACTCAGCTATGGCTCCACCAATGTCCCTTCCACCCCATTCCCTTTTCTCTTCCAACTGTCCTTTTTGTTCTACTACATTCACACGGGGAAACTTTCTGGACAATCAACCCTAGTCCTGGGATTGCAGGTTCTTTAGCAAGCAAGCATGAAATAAGATAGAGGCAGATCCACAATTCTTTGATGATATTTCCTGAAGAAATCAGAGAACAGATTTTTTTTTCTTAAATAATTACTGTTTTAAAAAATCTCTTTCTTAACCGCTATTTAAGCCCTGTCAGTTATTACTAGAGTGATAATACTTCCTAATAATGCCTTTGTGATAGATGTGTGGCCACATTATGAGACATAGAAAAAAATGATCTGATTTGTTGGTTGATGGCAAATATACGTGCCGTTAGTTTTCTACAGTTTAGAGTCTCCTACACTGGGAAAGGCCAGCACAGCATAGAGGCTCATCTGGATATAAATAGAATTGAGAGTCTCCTGGCTTTGTCACCACCTAGCCCTGTGACCTTATGCAAGTCCCTCCTCTAAGTTCAGTCTTCATTTTAACTATGAAATGGTTTCCTCATCCAGAATTTCCAGCTAAAAGAAAATTATGACCAAAACTCCCATTACATTTTCTAAGATTTAGGAAATTACATCAAATATGTTCTGAAGTAAATCAACAGTTCCAAGGTCATTAAATTATGGCATATATCGTGGGAGAGACATACCTACTGATAAGAATTAGAAAAGAGAGTTTATACACGTAGTCCTTTTTTTTTTTTTAATGAAAAGTCATCTGAATCACACAATATTTTTCTTTTTTCAAAGTCCAATATCAAGTGTTTGATGACAAATCAAAGCAGGATTGTTCCAGCCACAGCACGCATGCCAGTGTCTCCAAAGGCAGAGTCAGAAGGACAATTTCTGGAGACAAATGATTCGTTTCTCTTTCAGCTCTATTCACTAGAACATAACCACAGTCGAGATTCAATCTGAGGTTCAGTAATACAGAGGCTGTGCCTTTGGTTACCGCACAGGCTGCAGTTTCTCTCTGTAGTGTCTCCCTAGACAATGCCGGATGAGAGGACCTCAGAGAACTCTAGTGTATGGGAGCTGGGAAAGAAAAAATGCTTTAGCTTTCAATATGTGAATGTATGTTAATACTTGGTGATCCTGGATCTAAAATGGGATAAATCAAAGTGCAAAGAAATAGCCTTACGTCTCTTTCTTCTTCATTCCAGAGACAGAAGGAAAAAACACGCAGTAAGTATGTTGGGTCCTCTTTCTGGAATTTATTACATACCCTCACTCAATCTCACCCTATTGTAATTTTCCCATCAAATAAGCAAAACCTTTGAACAATTTTTAATTCCTTTCTGTCCTTCACTGTTTCTGAGTACACCTTCAGTGCTGTTGGATTTCATCAATGTTATTTTGTGTGATTATTTCCTTCAGTTCAGCTGCTCAGTCACGTCCTACCCTTTGCAACCCCATAGACTGCAGCACACCAGGCTTCCCTGTCCATCACCAACTCCCAGAGCTTGCTCAAACTCACGTCTACTAAATTTTCCCTCTTTTATTTCACATCACATCTACAGACCCAGTGTAGAACCTGGCAGTCACTTGCCTGAATTATTATGGCCTCTTTGATCTGGTCCTCTGATTTCTGAAAATTAAAACTCTTCATCTGCCTTTACACGGCTTTCAAATTTCATGAGCAAGCCTATGGTCAATACACAGCAGAAATGCTAGGGCTGCTTCCCTATTTTTCCTGGACCTCATGACTTCTACTTCCTGAATAGTCAACGTTTCATGGACACTCTATTCCACAGGCTCTCCTAGCTTCACAGTCCATAGCGGCACCTCACCCTGCCCTGTCTCTTTGCCCTCTCTAGTCAGCCACATTCTTCTCCAGCAAGCCTCTTGATGCCCACTCATTACTCTTCCATTCCTAGGCCTTCTCCCAAAATGTGTCCCAACTTTGTGATGATGCCTTCAACTCATTCAGTCCTCTCCCCTTTTTCCCTCAGCAATTTCTGGCTTTAGCCTTATGTAAGAAGTCTACCTTTTCTGGCAATGTCTGGAAAGCAAACATACCTTCATTGTAATTTCTCAACCACATGCCACTCACTACACCATCCCTTTTTTCAACACTTAAAACTACCCTATGATTTGCATGTCTTATATGTTCATAACTTCAGTGGTGTTTTCCCACTCCAAATGTATTATATCTGTATTTCCTTTATTAGACACTAAGCTCCCAAGTGCAAGAATTATATAGTTGTAAGTCAACCCTTTCTGGTACTGTTCAATCATCACTTAAAACATAACTTTAATAGTGAGAATAATCTAGCAACTAGTATGCAAATTTACCTGTTCTTCCAGGAGGACATAATGAACCACAAGCTATGTGGTCTTAATAACCACATAGCTCTATCAGCTCCTCAGTGGGCTTAGAAAGCACTAAGCCTGTTGTTTTTTTTTTTTTTTTTTTAAAAAAAAACCTTGCTCCCAGTCCTGTGGAGCTAATCCAACCACAGACTTGTCTTTGAAGTCAACTGGAACATCATGCATGGGTGAGCTCCAGAAAGCACACAAAAGCAAGGAAAGAAAACTGACATGTTATTCTCAACCAAAGAGACTATGCTATTTCCGTGTTTCTACACACACCGGGGCTTCCCACAGACTTCAAGAGCCTGCAGATGAAGTAGGAGAAGAAGCTGAAGTTAGACATGTCTTGTGAATGGGGAACGTGCAGCAGGTGAAGCCGCAATAGAATAAAAGCCTGAAATTTCTAGTAAATAATAGTAAATAATACTCACTTTTTTCTTTATCAAGGGTCATAAAAATCACACATATAAAATTCTTCAAGGCTACAAAACTCCTCCCTGAGAATGTCAAGCTCTTCTGGAAATGGCATCCACTCTTCCTCTGAGGCACAACAATTACCTTGTAGACTAGCATTCAATTCCACGTAACAGCCATTAATCCAGAATCTTTACTGAGAAGGAGTTGCGCTCATCGGAATGAGAAGCACCATCACCATCTTCAAGAATAAAAGCATAAAGCAGCTCTCATAGCATATAGTCCTCCACGGCCACTTACAGAGCCACTCTCAAATAGCCTCGGTCCGCAGCGTGGCTACATAGTGAAATATAAATTACAGCCTTAACACTGCTTCTCAGAGTCAAACACTTGAAACTAAATGACATTTTTGAAAATTAACTAAATTTATTTTGTGCCTACCTTTTGATCCTGAAAGTCTTTTCCTAAAAACAAATTCTACAGAAATAAAAGAACCAAAAAGAGGCCCCAATACTTAACAACCATGTATGCTTAAGTAGGTTTTCTTTACCTCTCCAAGCTCAGTGTGGTAATTTGGAAACTGCGGATAATAATAGTACTTGCCTCATAGGCATGTGGGTATGATATCTGGAATGTGGGAAATGGCCAAGAAACACTAGTGGGTGTTATAATCCTTATTTTGCAGAGGAAGAAATGGTGTTTCAAAGATGCTAAACAATTGGTCCAAGGTTACAGCAGGTCTGGGATTGGATCTAATTTGATTTGCTTCCAAAGTTTCTACCCTTCCTGCCCCAAAGGCTGTTGCTTAACTTAGAGCCCTGAAGTGAACAAGAAGAGGAGACATCAGCTGAGAAGATCCTCTACATGCCATCCTGATGATTATTCTAGGAAGCCTGCATTCTAATACACCTTTGTTCCAAAATGTTTATTCAAATACTGGAATATTAGATTCTCAGAAACTATTCAAGATCCTCAAATCATGGAGCACTAAACTCAAAAGTAAAAAGGATCAAAACCATGGCCAGTCAACATTGCCTAAAAAATGAACATAAACCTGAAAAATCTGACCCTCGTAGATTACTGGAAAGATGTGTATTCACTACAGGTGCAACGAAAACGGCTCCATGCTCCTGGACATGGATGGGACACTCTAATTTCAATTTCACCTTTACATATTTCCAAATGAAACATAAAATGCAGCCTTTGCCCTTAGAAGCATCTTCCATCAAAACACTTTGGCTACTTTATTGGGGGAAAGAACTGTATGACGATGAGCAAGCTGTGCCGAAGTTAAATTAAGTGTGATCATGCAGGAGATGGACCAAAGAGGCGTGTCAACCCCTGAAAGAATGACAATGTGACAATGTCACAATGTCACAAAGGTGACAATGTCCACACACAAACCTATTTACTTTGAGAAGTGTGATGCTAAAATTACAGTTGGAGAAGACAGTAAGACTTCATGATGCAGCAAGTGCAAATGCAACTGAGAACAGTGAATCTCTAACTCAGCACAAACTTGATCTCTTTTTTTCCTAAACACTTTATTTCTTTTGGTTCACAAATTTAACCATTTTCCATATTCCCAGATGTAGGACTCTTTGACCTTCTCAAGTGTTTTTTTTTTTCCATTTGTTTCATTTTTCTTCAAGTGGTGTGAGCCCAAATGTATAGTTTTAGGTTAGACAGACTGTCTCTAAGTCTCTAATCTTCATGTTCCAAATTGTCCTGAGAGAAAAAAAGAGAAATTCTACTGAGGAATTTTCAACCATAACTTTACATTGCATGGAGTTCAAAAGTTTCTACTGCAAACAGCTATCAAGATGAAATACAGCTGAGAGCAGACAGCAGTGAGAGGAGTTCCTTCTTTGGGCAGTGAAGGAATTTATAAGTCACAGGGGGGTGTGTCATGTGTCTGCTCTCATTACCTGTTTAGACAGGTAGATGGTGAACCTTGCTTCCTGAAGACACTGAGAATCGAGAATTGCTACATTCTAGAGAGGATGCTTCTGTCTAGTCTCCAAGTGGGTCTCATTAAGTATCCTTCTGTCTGATCTTCCCCATGATGAATATCTATTATAAGTCCATTCACACACTAGGATCCCCAGGAGAAACAGTTCTTTGCTGCCCTCCCAGAAACCCTTAAAAACAGGACATCTGTCTTCCCCTGCTTGGTGGCTGCCATACCCTATCCATAGGAAATTCTGGTGGGATTGGAATGTGTTTTTTCCCTCCCCAATTCTTTCCTTTCCTGAGAAAAGAGAAATGGGTCAAGGTTCTTCTCTCTATGTCTACAAAATATATACTCCTCAAGATAAAAGAATAATTATTATTGGGTTTTTCAACACAGTTCTCAATGTAACTAAAGATAAACATTTCAAGGCTTGTTAAGTTTAAATTTTTTTTGACTGACTAGTCTTTGGCTTTGGAAGATGAGAATCAATATGCAAGCAAAACTGCTGGTTTTTCTTAAAATCTTAAAAATTTGTATTCCAGATAGGAACTAAAATTGAACCTATCCCCAAGCTCTTTGCTTAATGTTAGGTTTTATTTGGAATAGTGTTTTTATTTTATTGTGGGTGAATGGGTGTAATACCTCTGTCAGAGAGCAAAACTATGGGCAGGGCTTTAAACAACCAGAGATGCTATTAAAGACAGCTTTGAAAAGTTTTCCATTTTAGAGATTATGTTAGCCTGTCTTCTCAAGATAGCAAGGAAGTTGAAGTATTAAAAAAAAAACAAAACTTCAATTTACATGTCTGTCCAAATTTTGGAAGAATATCATGAAGTGCAAATAAGGCAATGATAAACTCCACCAATCCCCACACACATATTCTATTATAAATAATCGATTAAAGTAAGGCATTTAAAAGTTTTGGACAGTTGAATTAATTGACTAACCTTGCAACACACTTGATATTTTAAAATCGTCATGAAAGGAAAATTTTTTGCTGATGAAATCAATTAAAAGATGTAAAATCTATTTTCAAGAAGTTAGCCTTTATTCTAAATGCTGTCATTATTGTTCTCACAACAAATAATCTGAAACAATCTTCTGAACCCAAAAGCTATATTTGATTGTTAATACTGTTTTCCACCTGTGAGAAAATAGCTTCTCCCTTCACAATACCGAAGCATGATAACTAGGAGTAATTTTATTATATTATCCAATTAGTTCTTTAGAGTTCTTTTTCTCTTTCCAATTATACTATAGTTGATGAGACAAAGATCATATTTTCTCCTTTTATAAAATCCTCTAGAGTGCCTTTAGCAACACTGGTCAGACAAGATAATTAAGGGGGGAAAAGCCAATTGAATAATTAAGTAAATAAATGATTTGAATTCTTTCCAAAATTTATGAAATAATTATGATTATTGAGTAAAAGAGAGACTGATTTAGTTAGGAACATCATATGTTATACCAACGTTCACTCAACCTGGAATAGGAAAAATAAAATGCCCTAAACCGGTAGAAATCCCAAACTTTAAAAATATTTTGTTTGCAGTAAAGAATCACAAATTCTTCACCACATGTACTGATATTCCCTAATGTACTTATTTAATACATGTATTAATGTATTTAATACATATATTAATAAATGTATTTATTAAATGTATTTATTTAATGTATTTAAATAAAAATTTAAAGAGATAACTGTCTAGAGAAGGTTAAAATTTTCATAAATATTAGAAATCCAATAAGCAGCAAGGTGAATTGAAATGTTTTTTTTTTTTGCATTGCATTACACTGCATTGCAGGAGTAAAGTACAATGAAGACTAAACTCTGGACTCAAATCTTTCTTGCACTTTGAAAGCACCAGCCCTAAAAATTAAAAAAACATAGATCCTAATCTTTAATATGACACACTGCCTGTTTACACAGATAATTCCATTCTTATGCCATTTTTTCTACTTGTCAAAACTATTTCCCTGGACTGCAAATAAGCACAACATCAGGTGGGTGACAAGGAATGTTTCATATTTCCATTATGTAGTTATATATGCCTCTTGGGTGACTTTCTTGTCACTTGCAAGTTATACCATTCTTGTTATTTTTAAAAAATTAAAATTAAAAGCTGCTAACATGAAACTATTTTTGTAAATGTCACCAAATGGAATTTCCTCTAAAGATCAACAGCATCATCACACAATATGCCTAAAAAGGGAATGGTATTATTCATGTGTCACTTAGAGCCTTTTACATATTAAGTCCACAGCCAACAATGAAACAGAGGACTCAAGGAACTTTTCTAAAAAATCTTCTGACCAAAATGAGTTATTAACATAGCATATTTAAAAATATCTTCTCTTTGTTTGTCCATTCAGACTGATACATAATGTCCCCAAATTTACACAGTCCAAATTCCAGAGTGATCTAAAGGTTTTACCTGAGCAGTAACAAAACAACCAGTTAACTTAGAGAAAATAAAATCTTCAAAGGATTCAACTGATTGAAACTGCATGGAGAAAACTGGGTGATTAAATATTTCCCTTTCCAACTGCATGTGGTGTGTCCTTACGGCAAATCACAGGGACTAAATATTGTTCTCCATTGTGCACCCGCGAGATACCAACAATTACACACTGCAGCTGAGTGCCAAGGCTCATGCCTGAAATTAGTGTCAAAATGAAAGGACCAAAGAAAGTTAGGGTTAACAGGGAGGCAAGCTCATCCTCTGCATTTTACCAACAGCAACACAGCATGAGATAAGCAGATACGCATTTGGAACGGTTTCATATTTGGAACTCTTACTGACAGTTCAGCTGCAACTATTACAATACTGACTGCAGTAATGTTTCTTGTTTCTTAAGAGCAGGATAAAGCCTCATGGCCCAAGCTGCATCCTCACTTATCTCAATTAGCTTGCAGGGATGCCCAAAGAATGGGGATGCTTCAGCAGAGGACCTCCATATAAATTAGAGGGTGCACATCGGCCATCATGTTCAGTGGTTCAGGGTGCAACCTTTCCAACTTGCTTCACCCAAGAAAATTAGTACATGTTATGTATGTATCAGGTATGAATAATACCTTCTTGAAGTAAGCCCTATATTCATATCTATGTACACAAGTCATGACTCTTATAGTCAGTAAAACAGCTCCATGGCAGAGGTCAGATATAGTAGTTGCTTTAAGAAATATCCACCTGTATTTTCCTATGAAGTACACTTCCTAACTTCAGCAGTTGAGTTTGAGAATCTGTAAAAATAAAGCCATAAATATTTCCCTTGAGAGTTCAAGGCTACATTTTTTAATACAACTGAGTAAAAACATAAGTAAGATTAACCAGAAGAGCTGCTCGTTGATATAAGAGATTTGTGCGAGGAGTTTGAATGCTGAATTTGAATTTTACTAAAAAAAAAAAAAAATCCTAACTAATATAGCTTTATGTTGGTTAAGAGACTGGCTGTTTTCTGATGGGGAGGGGGTGGGGAAAAAAAGGCAGGGCCAGCAACTTCTGTATTGTGGGCCTTAATAGTGATGAAAACATGTACAAACAGGACACAATTGTATTTTCTCTTAGGAACATCAGAAAGTTCAGTATGTATCTCATGGATATATATTGATACAAGTGACAGTTTATTCTCAGAAGAAGCAAAAATACATGAAAGTAAAGCTTATTGTGTGTAGCTATATAACCCTTAACAGGCTCCCCAACCCTTATTAAATATTTAAAGTTCTTTGAATGCCCTGGGCTGTAAATTTGGAAATATTATTTTGTTTTTCTCTGTGAACTTTCTGTCTGTTGTCCATCTCCCCCTCTTTGGTCTCTCTTCCTTATATCCCCACCTCAAGTGTATATTAGCTGTATGATCTATGCCAGGCACTGTAATGGGCAGTGGGGCCCCTGCTGCCAAACTTTCCACTCTTAGCTTTTCTACTTTCTGATTTTACTGAGGATTCTCTGAACTCTTTGCCAACATGTCAGTTGGGCACATCTATAAACAGCGAAGTGACTGGGACACAGGAAATATGTGAGATGTTACCCAGCCACAAGCCACTTTACTTATTACAAATGCCACATGTCAAATGATCAGCACAGATAAAAGAATCTTAGGAGTTCATTTCTAAGACAGGCTTCATAGCAACCGTTGGCTTTGACCCAGACACTGAAGGATGGGAGGCAATGAGAAAGCAGCAGAAAGTGTTTCAGGTGCAGGACTCATCAGAGAAAATGCAAGGCAAACTTTGTGGGGGCAATGAGCAGATCAACCTTCCAGTGTAGAAAATGCCTGGCTACAAATAGACAATAACACAATCGACAAAGAAAAAAAAAGACTGAAGTCAAATGGTGAGATTTCTGAAGAAGTTTTGAAATTTTAAAATGTTATCCTATGGGTTCTGGGGAATCCATAGATGCAAAGGAAAATAACATAATGAAAGTGTCAAAGTGCTTGTGCGTATCTGCGTAAGGGCAGAGGTTTGCCTCTTAGAGACGCTTCTTTTTTCTAAACATATTGAGCAGCCAAGGCCATCATAAATGCTCAGTAATATTTGCTTAGTGACTAGAGGAATGAATAGAGCCTGAAAGACCTGGGGTTTAAGTCATCTTGGCTGCTTACTAGCTTGCTGACCCCCAGGCAGTTACTTCTTAAAGCCTCATTTTCCTCATCTGCAAGGAGGGTCAATGATGCCACCTTTCTCATAATGTAATTGAAAGAACAAAGATAAAGAGCTTAGGAAATTGACTGGCAAACGGAAAAGAAACGTTAGCCACTAATAATTAGAATTAGAGGTCCCTTAAAATAGAATCAGAGGCATTGGAAGAAAGCATAAAAAGCGATAAATCCAACTTGTTTGCTGCATCGTGGGCCTGAATATCAATAAGACAGCTTATTAAAACTCACTGTGACTGTTTTGCCAATATATTCTTCTAAACTGGTATATATGCCTAGAATTTACTTTAAGCCATCTAAAGAAGAGGCAAGAGAAATACAAGTTCCAAAATGATATGGATTGTGACGTGATTGATCGATGATGTATGAATAATTGGTGAGCTTGCTATCATCTGCAAAATCAGGCAAATAATGAATATTGAATCATTGGAGAATATTAAATTAAGAGCTACAAAGATACAGGGTAGGCCCTGAATCAGTGTTGGTGGAATGAATGAATGAATATTTTCTAAATCCTTATGGAAAGATAGTGCTATAATTTACTAGATACCTATGTTTCAAACTTCTAGCAAACTGAATTTGTCTTCAAGCATTTCCTAAAAATCCAATATTTTTAAAGATGTCTGTAGTAAATTATGTTTAAACCCTTAAGATTGTGATAGTTAACTCTACACCATATGTTCCTGACCATGGTAAGCCACCTTGTCTTCCTTTCTCTAAGGACACTCCTAGCCTTATGGTATATTTGAGTCTTTACTTTTGGACTGTAAACTCAATTGTCAGAAAAATGCAAGAAATTCAAGGATTTATGAATCATTGTGATTAAATAATGCCAAACAACATTAAGAATACAAATAATGGCTTAGAGACATAACTAAAAATGGAAAAAGGTTCTGTTTACTATATGGTGTAGGATCATAAAGTCCAAAGCCTTTAGAAGGACTTGGGGCCATTATGAGTCTATATAGGCCATTTTTTTTAATTAAAAAATTATAAACACCATTAAGCAAATTACAATTTTCAAATTTTAAAATCTGAATAAGTTTTAAATGTTTCAGTTAATTATTAGTGAGTGCTAGAGTATACAATTCAGCTTTTTAGAAAAACTTTTATTTTCTCTAATCA
Organism: Bos javanicus; assembly: GCF_032452875.1. NCBI lineage: Eukaryota > Metazoa > Chordata > Mammalia > Artiodactyla > Bovidae > Bos > Bos javanicus. The sequence continues at coordinate 62,171,241 of NC_083872.1, read as the reverse complement.
TGCTGGTATCATTTAAACAAAAGTATTTGACTGTTGGCTGTGCAAATTAAAATCTGCTGTTGGATCTTGGAGGTGATTAATCAGTAGATAAAACCTTCCCATGTGCCCTTGTCACCATGCTTGGAGAGTAAGTTGGGGCAAGCCCGTTAGCTGTCTAAAAGGCCCCTCCCTTCCCCGTTCTTTCTCTATAATGAATTTCCCTGCTGATGGTCAGTGTCATTTACAGCTTGTCACCTGGCAAACTATTTTGTGGAAAATAAACTCATGTAGCTGAAGGAAAGATTTTATTGAATTATACAAGTAACTTGCCACTACTGGGAAAATCCTATATCCTAAAATCAACCCCTTGAACAACATCCCAAGGCCATCTCAACTCTTTCAGCACTTTATACACAATTTCTAATAAAACAAGTTTGGGGTTTTCTTTTTCTTTTTTTTTTTTTAACCCCAAACTCAGACAAATAGTTCAGACAAATACCTTCAAAGTCAATACAACTTTCTAGGTGACAGAATAATGTTATGCCAAAAAGACAAAAACCAAAGCTATAGGAGGCAGAAAGCAACTAAGAGGAACCTATAACCCTGCAACACTGGTGTGTTGAAAGGAATATTAATTACAAGAAGAAACCAAACTTGGGAAAATTCAATAAACACATTAGAAGAGGATAATAATCTGATACTAGAGCATAATTTTACTTTAAAAAATGTACTTATGGCATGTTAATTCAGCAATAATATTATATTCTGACTTTAAATATTCACTACAGTCGAGTTAAATTACATAAATTTGTTCTAATTAGCATTTAGAACAATGCAATTTGAAAGCTAATGGCTTTGTGTAACATACACAGAAAAACTGATTTAAGGATTTCATTTTGACTTAACATGAAAATTGATCTAATGTGTCACAACTCCAGTTTCAAAAGATTTCTTTAAAAGCCATATGCTTAACTTAACTTGTGTCTACATCTCCTGAAAGAATTGAGGTGCAAAGATTTTTCTGGTAACATTAGGTGCAATCATATAAGTTTATATATTTACACTTACCTATTCGATAAAGAGATATAATAACTGCGTATTTTACACATATTTTTTATTTGTTAGCACGTTTAAAATTTTTTAAAAATACATGATATCTGGAAGAAAAATCAAATTAATTTTGTGATAATGGCCAGTAACAATATTTATTCCTTCTCTTTCCTCAGCCTTCCCTGACTTATATGAATGACTGTTTTTTCTTCTTTAAACCACAAACTATCATATGTAATATTTAATATGTTCCTTTAAGATACACCTAAATATTGTAAGGAAGTACCAAATTAAAATGGGAGGAATCAGGAAATACTATTTTGTCTCAAGAGTTCAGTACAATTGCTTCAGCTGAGATAAATTCATGAAGACATTTCTAAAATACTTCTACATAAGGATAAAATGATTTCTATGTAAGAAACAATCAGCAGCCAACATTATTATCACCAGAAAATTGTAAGCTAGAATGAGCAATAAAAACATTGTATTTGGAATGAGATATTAGACAATAGCTATTAAAATATTTTACTCAATTTCTATTACACCTTAAAATGAAAGTCATCAAAATGTCATTACAGGCCTGTTCCCCAGATTCTTCAGAGACTGAATTTAATCATTTCAGGAAATTGAGCGCTATTCGACATTCACTTAAATCTTTTGAAATAACAGTAAAGCAAAACACAATGTGAAATTTATGACATTTTATATTAAAATATGTCCATATACACACATACATACATACCACATCCTGGGAAATATGTGCCTTCCGATACCTGGAATTCAATATTCCTCGTGAAATTAACCACTCATACAATGCATTACCTTCAAGAAGACCTAAGTAAGAAACCCAAGTTAAGAAGCCACAATTAAGCTTTGCAAAACCTCACTCTTATTAAAGCGCTAAAGTAGCAGTTAAGTAAAAATATCTTCAAAAATCAATTTTTCTTAAATTACATCCACCAAAATTATTGCCTGTTCAACAGAACATAGAACTTTTAACTGCTGTTCAACTAAAGAGCTAAACATTAGTTGAATTAGTCCAATTACACTAATTAATGCATCCTTGTGTGTATTTTCAGAAAACTAACACATTTTGAAGAATTTTTAAGCTGGAAGAGACCATCTATATCACCAAATCCTGTTTTCTCTAACCAGCTCTAGAAACAAAGTCTACATAAAACAGATAAAGATTATTTTAATTGATCCTCAAAATGACCATTTTCTCTAAAATATAAAAATCTACTTATTCTCAAGGCTGAAAGTAAACATACAAAGTGTCTGGTTGTTTTTTGTTAATAAAACCTAGGCAATCTTTAGCAAATGACTAACAATAAAATTCCCTAAGATAGTTTCTTCTTTAAACCTTTTATGTTTAGACCAAGGGTTTAAATTTTAAACACTCATTTAGAAAGCAGTTTTCTAATGTTACTGGTAAGAAGTACACAGAAACGGTTTGAAAATTGCACTTTAAAAAATGTTTAATTTTTACCTTTCAATTCCAGGAGGATGCCACTTCTTATGGAACCCATTTTTCCTGGAGATACTCAGTGTTGGCCAATTTAGAATAAAAACCATTAGCATATCACTATTAAAAGAGAAAACTACACTACAAAGCCGCAATCTCTCTTGGAAGGAATCAGATGGCAGTTATAAGCCATAAATGCCTTTCCTGATACCTTTTTGTTATCATCATCTTATTAGCAGACTGTGTGCTCCCCGCAGCATCAATTAATCAGTTTTTAAGGAAACGGGGAAATGCACGCAGGCTCATCTGCTAAGCACGAGCTGTATACTCCACAGCCTCTTTAATCACCAAGGCTCCTTTTAACAAGGTTCTAGAATGCAAGGACGTCCGGGGACCATTAAGTAAGCATGGAGGCAGAACGTTCCTAGGAGCCACCAATAATGGATACAACTTTCCCTCAAAGAGTCGGCATGAAACTGAAGGCAACCCAGTCACAGCACACCCGCCCGTCTATGCCTCAGCTCTTCGTGGCAGTTGCCAAGCGGAGGCCAACCTCATCGTAGAAACTACTCCTGACTTCTTAGTGCCCCAGCAGAATCCTGGCATCCGAAGAAGGCCTGTTTCATAAGCAGCCCCAACTAAAGAGAAAGGAAAGAATTGGAAGGTTTACCCTCTCATCCTCCGTCCACCTACAGCCGCATCATCCGAATCAGGAATGAAATGCTAACAGACAAGAAAATGAATGCCAATTTCCTCCACTTTGCTCCAAGTTTCCGAGGCCCCTCCACAATAAAAGATAGCTGAGTGTGGAGGCTGCCTTGTTCCATACCATTAACTCAGAACAAAACATATTTTTAGTGGGACAGCAGTGTTTACTTGTAAGAACTGATGAATGGTTCGCCACCATTTATCACTTGCAGACAAAGACGTTCAGCCACAATTTTGGACATAAATCAAGGTACATGCTCCTCAATTAAAAAAAAAAAAAAAAGACTGCTTAAGTCCCCAAAACCACAGAGATTGAGGTCAGACTGGCCATAGCAACCAAGAACAGGACTTGGGTCTCTAGAAGGACCTAGCAACCGATAAATGAGTTCAGATCTCTTTTCATCTCCACTGGTGTGAAAGCCAAAATTAAAAAGATTAGATCACCCTGCACCCATTACAAAAGGCGCCACAATGAAAAAGTCATTTCCAGCCTTTGAATCACATCAAATAAATAACATTCATCCCTGCTATAATGAACAACTTTCAAAGTAAATTGAATCTCCATAGTACTGCTTTCCCTGGCTGCACAGTATTTACATAACAATATATCACAGGAAGCTCAGAATGGGTCTTGTAAATGGGGAACTCAGGATAAAAAGCATCTTTAGCCCCGATTACTGTATACTCAGACTGCTTTCCAATTCCCCTCTTTTAAACAATGTGTTGTATCAGGAACACAAACAATGTTTTTAAATTGTGGGAAATGAAAGTTTTCGGTACGTTTTTAAATGCCTGGACTCACACATTTTGTGGGGCACCAAGAATGTAGAAATCACTTAACCTCCTAAATCCATGCCCTGGATTCATTTTTGTGACAAAGAATTCTCATCTCTGTATACACCCGCTTCTTTGTTCATGCCAGCAGTTTTTACCCCATCTCCTGAATTTTTCTCTATTACTTAAGGTGAAAGCAATTTGCAGATTTTCTTAGCATCTGTCTCATTCCTTATTTGTCATTTCCTCGAAAGTATAAGGTATTCTCCATTGTCATAGCAATGATATCTGTTAAGTTTTAGCAATAACTCCACAGAAAATATTCATCTTCCACAGTCTAATTTTGACAAAATTTCTCCAGGTTATTAACAACAACAAAAAAAATTAAGGACAAAAATCTCTAAATACTTAAGCTTCCATAAACTACTGTACAATTCAAATATTTCAAATGGAGTACATTCAAAAAAGAGAGTTAAATCTATGATAAAAATATATCCGCATAATCCTATCTTTCTGTAACAGCTCACGTAGGCATTACTATTTGAACTCCACAGGGAATCTCATTAATTTTTAAAACTCTCTGACCTCAGTACAGTTGAGTGTAAAAATAATTACAAATTAAGAATGAGAGAGCATCCTTGAATTCTACGCAGCCATATGTTCTATGTTACCCAAAACATTGCTAACTATCATCAAACAGCATTTTTTCCAGATATGAATTTAAACAGCACGATAAATGTCACCAGACAGACATTAAAAAGCAACTCACCCTTCTGCCCAGCCCCGCTCATACCTCACCTCCGATGATTCTACTAACAAAGCTCTGAGAACACAGGTTTGCAGGCAAGTGACAGCAGATGATACTCTCAGACAAATATTTCCCTATCGAGACTCCTGCTTTCTAGCTCAATGTCTCTCTCAGCCACAAGGATGCAAAATACAAGAATCGGGGCATAAATATTTTCTTACCTGAAACTTGTCAGAAGGACGGTCCTTGGGTCCTTGTCATTGTTGTCAACTCTGATGCCCCCTCTCTCGCCATCGTAGAAATTGGCTCCACTGTGTTTATTGCCGTGTGCCTCAGTTACAGCTGTGGTACTCATCTGCCTGCATAGAACCTATGAGGGGAAATGAGAGAGAGAGTAAGAGAGAGGGAGGGAGTGGATATGTGTGCTTGTGTGTGTGTGTGTGTGTGTGTGTGTGTGAGAGAGAGAGAGAGAGAGAGAGACTGCTGACTTGAGACTAAGAACCTGAAACCTCCGGCCAAGACAAGCCTGAATAAAAATGATCAAAGCTCTGCCCTTCATCAGGAGAGCAGACAGATATTTTTTTCTCCTCCACTGAAAAGTGGAACTGTCATTGGGGATTCTCACCAGGAAAGTGCAGAGGCAGACCTTCTCCAGAGTGTCAGCGCTGCCCAGCAGTCCGTGCAGAATACAGGTACCTATTGTTCCAGAGACAGATATGTAGCCAGCCAGTCAGACTCTGACAGATCTCAGCAAACCAGTGAGCCTGCCTTCATTTTAACTCCTTATTTACTAGTGCTTTTTGGTCCAATGCAAAGGTCTTCTCCTCATCCACAAGAGAGAAACGGAGATGATGCAGATGAGCTCTGTGGCAGGAACTGACCCTGTACCTTTTACAAAGAAGGACTTTTTACTACTATTATTGAAATGCTGAATTTGAAGCAACTATCTTATTTTTTCTGGGAAGAAATGAAGCATTAGATTATATGGGGAAGGCTTAGCGAGTAAAAGAAAAATCTTGGCACCCAAGATGAACAGAACAGCCAGTCTTAAAAGGAGGGGAGCAATTGTGGCTCTGGAAAGCAGCCTAGAATATGAAGGGGGTTACCTGAGCCAAAGGGGTCCCAACGTTTTGCAGAGGGGTGTGGCGCACGAAATTCCTTCCGCACAAAAACTGCTCAGGAGACCTCTGTTTTCCTAGGGGTTGGAGTCTTTCTGGTCTTCAGAAGGACTAGACATTTGGAGACCCCATTAGATATTTCAAGCACCCCCCAAACATCTTCCCTCCTCAAAGCCTCACCATTGTCCTAATCATGCCCAAGGCAGTAAAATAAAATTAAGGAAGCTCAGAGAAAAATAACTTGGGCTCTGTTTCCCCTGATGGATCCTGAGACCCAGGGAGTACCTCTGATTCTCTAAATTCCTGGACCTTCTAGATGACAGTGGGTTTCTAACCTTTATCTTCTGTATCAACTGAATAATTTTATTCTGCAAAGTGAAAGAAGGCAAAATTCCTTGCATTTGATTGTTTAGCACTATTAAAAGGCAGGTAATAGAAAAAAGAAAAAATAGCTTCTCACTGAGTTAAAATAAGAGATAGACTTATGCACCCCACAAAGCCTTAATCCACAAGCACTTTGGACTTTTTTCCATAAAGAACACTAATGTTATTAATTGTTCACATTTACGCAAGAAACAGTGTGCGTATTCTGATATAGTAAGTGTGCTGCTGAGTCTATAAAATGGCTATGAAATTCCTTGGTAAGACCCACACTCAAGCATCACTTTACAAAGCCAGGGGGGAAATACTCAAAGCTGTAGGGGAAGGTTAAAGCATGCATGGCTATTAATAGTAATGAGATATGCTATACATATTTACATGCTGCCCAGGAGCTTCTTCTAAATACCTAGTGTTGTTTTATTTTTTTTAAGAACCAAATAAGAGATTGCATCATGATGTTTCAAGACTATTTAAAAAAAAGGAAAAAAAAACAAAAAACAAGACGTAACAAATGCAGTTCCCTCCTTTAATACTGTCTCACAGCCTAAATGGCAGCATTTTGAAACCAGTTCAAGTTAGGCCAGTTTACCTAGAACTCTGTGCAATTAATACAGAACTCTTTTCGAAGTTAAAATTGCCTGATGTGGTGACTTCTGGAAGTCTACCTCTTGTATGGTCTTCAGGGAGAGCTTCTATTATGCTCAGATAGGAAAGGATGTCAAGACGTTACCTGAACAGGGAGGAAAAGTATGCAAGGTCTCTTACTAAACTCATCTTCACCTATGAGACAGCAACAAAACAAGAGAATCCTGTAGCCTGCTTTTGCTAGGTGGAAGAAACAGACATTTTTCAAACCCATTTTAAAGAACACACATATCTTTGTAAGCTTAAGGGATAATCCAATTTATCATGACTGTCTTAATAGCAAAATAGCAGAAGGCCATTCAGTGAAAGAAAGATAGATTATAGGTACACATATAGAACAGAACTGGATCACAGAGGAGGTGACAGCTAGCAGGCAAGGCTCCCATGACTGCTTCTAATGCACCAGTTTAAAAGGGGCATCTAAGCTCTGCTCCTGAGCATGTGATAAGACTTAGGTGTAAGTACATTTAATTAGAGCATTACCCAGGCCCCATCCAGATGTCATTATCTTTTATGGTGGTTTTTTTTTTCTCTTTTGATCTTTCTGTCCAACTTCTGTTGTCTTCAAAAAACCAAGCTTGGTGTGCCAAACAGATTTTAAATATTCAGCTCTTACTATGTTTGAATATTGACAGTTCTCACAGTCGGGGTCCATTATTTTCTGGAAGCATGTGCAGAGGGTTATCAACATTAATGAGAGTCATGTGCACATGGAAATAAAAAACCCGAGGATGCACTCCTGCAAAGTGTGTGTGTGTATAAACGGAAATCAGTATTTCAGCCAGCTATACATTTTTGTTGTTGTTCTTTTATGAGTGAGGGAAAAGATCACTTTTTTTTCTCAATAAAGTTCTTTGTGAGAACTCTGCTAGGATGACTTTGTCCCTGGAACACCCCTGAAGCCTATTACACAGCCCTAAGTTTATAATTCACACTTCAGTCCCCAATTTGCCAAATAATTCATGTCAAGCAGAAGTCCAACATAAAGTGCCAACTGTTTCTTGAAAGGAAAGGGAAAAAAACTGTTTCATGTGCTGGGTTTTTGAGGAATAAACCCATGAGGTGAGGGGCACCACTCATTAACGGTAGCAAGGGGTAGGCTAATTCCCCTGGTACTCGGCTGCGTCTCTCTCTTTTCATCCGCATAACTTGAACACGGAGATGCGAAATTAGGCTTCCCAGAAGAAACGTGAAAGGAAAACAGAATATCTTCATTATATTACAGAATAGTCCAATTTTTATAATTTACCCCCAGGACTTGCTACAGACACATTCAGTTACTCATTCACACAATAAACCTCATGCTGATAGAACTTCTGAGTGACTCTCCGGGAACATCGCAGGTAACCAGACTCCAGCAAAGTTAAAAATAGTCTCCCCACCAAATTAAATATTATCTAACTTCTCCACACAGTTATTTAAATATATAGAAGATCACCTCTGTGCATAATCTATAAATGGCTTGGATTACATATTAAAATTCTAATTAAAAGTTTTTGTCTTATCTCAGTTGGCCGATTTGAGATTAGAAAGTAAATTCTGGTTCAGAGTGAAAGCTCATGTGGAATTGAGATTTCTAACAGCTGCAAGTTGGCCATGCATGGCAGTATCACGAAGTATTTCTAATAGGACGAAAAAAATACAAAACTACAAACAACTTCAGAAACCACCTTTAGATCCTGGGTATTTAGTGCCATAAACAGATTCCTCGTGGACGTATTCCACAGAACTTTACTTTCTTGAGAGTTGGAGAGAAACAAAATTTCTCTTGTGTGAGAGGAAAGTATTGCTATATTCAAAACCAATATCTTAAAAATTTGATCATGCAACTGGCTGACTAGAAAACACACAGTGGAATATATAAATTCTCTTCTCAACATTTAAGATCCAAGATGGGATAAATGCTACTTACATTTCCATTTAATTCACTAAGTGAAAACACTATTTCTAGGAGCACTGTTGTGAAAAGTTAGTGAAAATTTGTTGGAAAATATTAGAGACTACTTTACACCACCTAAATGCCGGCAGTATTTAACAGTTCAGCCATTTGGTAATTAATAGAAGGAAAAGTATGCATTTTTCCCTAACAATCCCCTCACTGCAGCAGAATAATACATATTATATAGAGTCTCCATAATCAACTTTCTGATACAGAGTTTAAATTAGGGAAACATTTGGTTTCAGAAAAACTCCATGATATATTTTATTCATTAATTAGTAAGCAACCAGATATTTGGAGATAAGGGTATTCTGTTTTCCTTATTCTCCAAGAGCTGTTGGAAGTCACATCTGACAACATAGGTAGAGACAACAGAATGCTAATATTTTGAATAGTAACAAAGGAAAAACATTTGCATTGTTCCATGTGTAAAGGAAACAATATGTTTTCCATGTTTCCATAAATGTTCTCCTTAAGGGGTCTCAGACTTACAGCACAATGAGAAAAAAAAAATTAACATAGAGCTGATTGATGAGAGTTCATATTCAACACAAAAACATAGGGAAGAAGTTGGGAAACTCCCAGAGGAAATTAGGCAGAAAAGTTAGTCAAGATTTCCTCACATTTATTTTGTACAGCATTTTAAAAATCACAGAATATTCCCTTCAAGAAACTACAATTGGAAGTTTTGTTAAAAGTACCCTGTATCCTGTTTTTCGGGTAAGTTAGGACCTACCTGACTTCTCCAACAGCTGTTTGCAGAGCTTCACAGGAAGTGGGAGAGTGGCTGATGCCCCACAGCTCCAACTGGAAGTGCTCCCCTCTCTTCACTCTGTCACGTGAAGTCTTCCCATCCAAGTCTTTTGATAAAAGTCAGGATAAAGCATGATTTATTAATATGGTAAAGTCATTACAATCTTCAGGGAAAATGTTATTGGAGCTTTCCCTAGCTACTGCTGTTTAAGGAAGTCTTTAAAAACCAATTTAATTTCCTTCCACCCAGTCAAGTTTTCTCCACAGATAATTGGTTTTCATTATATGCACAAAAAGCATCAGTGAAGTCAGTGTGTATGAGGCATTTAAATATTTTCAAATGAAAGCCTGCACATATTTATGTTTGGCTACCCAAACACACACTTTCATTCGACTCTGTATCACTGACCATTTAACGACACCCTTTTAATACGAGAGCACCATGGAAATTGAAAAGGCTGCACAAACAGCCAAGTTAGTCATTAGTAATTGTAGAAGTTAAATAAAGTTGAAAAGGTAGATGTCACATTCTTTTATTTTAAACAAGTATATTATTACAAAGCAAAGTGTTCTCTCTGCTAATTGTGCTGAATTTTTACATGCTTACAACTAGAATGCTCCTATTTTTATTTTCAAATCCTTAATCATTTCACTGGGAAAAAAAAAACTCTAATATTTTTTCTAATCATAATTTACACAACAGCCCTTTTAGGATTTATAGAACTCACCTCAGTATATTATCATCATCAAAAGTGTGTTTGAGATGCTGGTACAGAATCACTAATTGTTTGTAAGTACCTTGAAACATTAGATTAGCGATGTTTATAATTGTCTAAATAGAGCATGACGATATGAAATCAATTACCATGCACATCAATCTTTGACATTTCATTTCAATGCATTACAACTGTGATAAAGTTGCCATAAACTTTTTTTTAAGAAGTCACAGTCTCTATTGCCTGAGAATCTGACTAATGAAATAGTATTCAATTGCAAACATTGAAAAGACAAGCATCGTAGCATATGCAATGCTGAAACTGGTTTACTTACTTGAATTTTCATCTTCCTCTGAATTAAGGCTACTATTGAATTTGCAGAATTTCACACTGGAGAATTTTTCAGTGTCCTCTTGACCTCATAGTCCCTCCACCACAGGTGAACTATTATTAAATAAAAAGTTCCTTATTTCAACATCCATATAACTCTTTTAAAAGTCACTTAACTTCTGAGCATTGATGAGATATTCTGAAACTTCCTCCTCGACACAGGTGTTTGTTGCTGTCTGTTGTCAAATCAAATTCATCACAGCTTGTGTAGTCAGGATCCTTCCTTTTTGACTCCTAAGGGTCCAGGGTGCTGAAGTGAGAAGACTTCTCCTTGGTATTTATTTGCTTTTTGATTGAAAGGAGAGGGTGAGTGATTTTTTTTTCCCCCTTTTTTCTTTCAATTCAAAAGCAAAAACAGACATACTTTTCTAAGTTGAATTTGGGTCTGAGGTTTATTCCATTTCTGAATGAAACACAAACCAAAATAAAACATAGAGCAGAACAAATTCATTGTGCCCGATTCCATCAAGTCACTGTGATTTAAAAGAAAAAGACAATCAAATGAGAAAAGAAACATTCGAAGCAAATTAGTTTCTTCCCTCTGTCCCACACTACCCGCTTAAACCCCTGACCTCTCCGCAGGCCCCCGTCTTCCTCCTGTTGAATAGTAACTATTTCTGAACAGACTTAATGAAGCTAAGGTCAGGCTGCTTCCAATTGGCATTTGCAGTGATAACAAATCAGAAATGATAGCATCACACAGATTTATGAATTTTTTACCCCTGCAGTCACAAACATCAGACGTTTACTTTATAAAGAGAGCTTTTAGATCCTTCCTGCAGTTTCCATAGTGATTTCATTTTTTCCCTTTTATCACAGATTGGCTGAAGAGCTGCTACCCTTTGTGCGTTAAAAGGCTTGTGCTACCAACTGTCGATATAAAAGGTAGCTGAGACAGAGACGCAATATATATACTGCCAAAAATAATTGAAACAGAGACATGTTGGTGAAAGGTTCCAGAAGAATTTTTTTTTCTGTATCAATGTGATAGTACAGGAGAAAATAATTTCGCCTGAATTCTCGTAATTACTTTGAGTTAAATGTAGTTGTATTTTACGCTGTGTACCATACTTATATTAAAACACTCATCATACAAAACATAATCCTTTCATAAAAGGGTTTAATATAGCTTACACTGTTCCAAGTGTCTGGGCTTGTTAAACATAAAAGTTCATTATGAAAACATTTTCACTTCAGTTACTTTAGTTTCGGCTGCAATGTTTACTTCAGTGTTTATTCTTCTTATCTATCAGCTGATTCAAATTTTTTTCTGTTAAGAAAAGTGCACTGCATTTTCAAATTAATCTAGACTGTCCTTAGCAAAACAGTAAAAACCTGGGGAAGAAATTTGCTCATTTCTTTCTAGCCTTGATAAAGTAATGGCTCAGTACTTAATCTGGTTGTACACTGTTTTATGTACTTCTTTTCCCTATTAAAACTGAGCATTTAAGGGAATTTTAAATGTTAAACTGATTTTTCTTTCAGCTTTCATGTTATTTAATAATGTTGGCACCTGAATAATCCTACTTATAGGTTGCTATACTCCTAAGAGAAATGTCTACTCTCTAACTACTTATTAAATATATCGGATTTGTCACAATGCTATAGATGCTTTACAAGTAAACTTTAAGCTTTAAATATGTTTTTTAAGATTATGATGAAAATAGCCCCATTATTAATTGTTTTTTAAGATTATGATGAAAATAGCACCATTGTTAATTACCACAGAAGTACATATTCTATTTATATATATTAAACTATTGAAATGACAGTAAATATAATCGTCATTTTAGGAAAAAAAATAACATTTCTATCAATGTACTTAAGCTACATAATAGATATAGTTTTGTATATTTCATACTAAAACCTTTGAATTTCCATAAGATGTAGAAATCTATGTACTTTTCCCTTTGGCTATTACAACAAATACTGTATTCCATGTCAGGTTTTTTTCTTTTTTTAATATCCAAAGAGCATAGAGCCTAAATAGGCTAGCTATTCTGAATTTTTATTCAGTGTGAACAAAATTATATACCATAATATGATTTCTTCTTCTTTTCATTCCACTTTCATCAGATAAAGTAGCTACAATATGGATTTTGAAAGAGAAAAGTATAAGTTGACTTGGTGGTGGTGATGGTTTAGTCACTAAGTTGTATCTGACTCTCTTGACCCCATGGACTATAGCCCACCAAGCTTCTCTGTCCATGAGATTTCCCAGGCAAGAATTCTGGAGTGGGTTGTCATTTCCTTCTCCTGGGAATCTTCTCATCAAAGGGATCAAACTCTTGCATTACAGGCAGACTCTTTACTGACTGAGCCAACAGGGAAGTCCCATGAGTTGACTTATATAGTGAGAATCTTAAAAGATGGTAAGGTAGGTAGACATTGTTAAAGGATGCTACTTTGGTCAAGTTCTTTGAGGATCAAGGAATAGGGATTCCCTTGAGTTATCCTGGCTAGTGGCGTAGTTGAGTGTGAGAAGACACTGAGTAGTAATAAACAAAGAAATCTCCTACCGATATACTGAACCATACTACTGAACCTCACAGAGAATAAAATGGAAGTCAAAGAAGCACTAAAGACCTTGCCAGTTAAAATTTTGGGTTCAGTGACTGAACAAATTATTATTGAACACATCAGATACCAGACACTTTGGTAGATGTCTGGTGTACATTTGTAAATAAGAGCCATTATCTTTGCCTTCATGGAGCTTAGTCAGGAGGAGATAGAGGGAAAAAGGAGTTAACAAGCAAATAAAATATATATTGTATTAAATAAAATCATAGTGCCTCCAAGAACAACATCTGTAATGCAAGAACAGAAGAATGAAGCTACCACAAACCACTTGTATGGGATGAGTGTTCCAGACAAAGGAAGATCATTCTTGTTTGAAGAAGATGAAGATAAGACCAATGTGAATGCAGCAAGATGAGTGAGGGTGATGGTGGTTTATAATTTCATTAGAGAGTGCACAGAATGTGGCTTCAAGTCAGTTAGTCCTAAACATATAAGGGTATCACTGAAGAGTTTAAACAGAGAAGTGATGTGATCAAAGTTCATTTTTAAAGATCATTCTGGATGCCATGTTTCAAACAGATTAGAATAACCCAAATGTAGAGACAAGCAAATAAATTGTAGAGACCCAGTAAAGAGATGCTGGTGCCCTAGAGTAGGGAGATGCTGTCAAGATGGGAAAATGAAGATGGATTTGAGTAGACGGAGGGGGCAGAATTGTTAACATGTGGAGATGGATAGGCTGGTGTGGGTAGTGAGTCAGAAGTGAGAGGTAACAATTTCTAGATTGTTGTGAATGACAACTATGGGAAGGGGAAAACAGTAAAAGGACATATTTGATGGGGTGGGAAGAGCAAAAGTTTACTTTTGGATACATTAGATTGAAACATCTTTGGATGTCTCAGAGATATGGTTTGGGTTGGAAACATAAAACTGTGAGTTTTCAGCATATAGGTAGTATTTACAGAGAAGGCAATGGCACCCCACTCCAGTACTCTTGCCTGGAAAATCCCATGGACGGAGGAACCTGGTGGGCTGCAGTCCATGGGGTCGCTAGGAGTCGGACACGACTGGGCGACTTCACTTTCAGTCTTCACTTTCATGCATTGGAGGAGGAAATGGCAACCCACTTCAGTGTTCTTGCTTTGAGAATCCCAGGGATGGGGGAGCCTGATGGGCTGCTGTCTATGGGGTCCCACAGAGTTGGACACAACTGAAGTGACTTAGCAGCAGCAGCAGCAGGTAGTATTTAAAGATACTTCATTTCCAGGGGAAAAAAAATCATCTAGGAAAAATCTGTACAGAAAAAAATAAAAGAAAATGAGTCCTAAGCTAGAGATCTGGAAATGTCAACATCAGAAGGTATGACAAAAGGAGATGAGAAACAACCGAAGAGATAAGGAAAAAACAAAGAGACATCAGGCCCCAGAAGATAAGGAAGAAGCTATTTCAAGAGGGATGGAATGGTCAGATGAGTAGAATATTATGAAAAGGTCAAGGAATACAGAAATAAAAAAGAGTACTTTGAAATTGAATGTTCATTGGTGACATTATGGAATACCAGAGGTAAAAACTACACTGAAATGGGTCAAGGGATGACTGAGAGGTAAGGAAGTGGAGATCTCACATTTAGACAAATCTTTGGGAAGTTTGGTCATGAAAGAAAGCAGATGGTATAACAACTGTTGGGGAGGAGGTGAAGTTGAGGGAGACTTCCTTCTACACATTCAATATGGAAGAGTCTGGAGCATGTTAACTATGATGGGATTCATCCATGTATAAAGAAGAGTTTATTGATTGAGGAGAAAGAGAGAATGAGGGAAGAACTGAAGACTTTGACAAGGCAAGAAGGGGTAGAATTTAGAGCACCCGTGGAAGAGTGAAACTTTCTAGAGAAGGCACGGTTCCACCAGTATCACAGGAGGCAATGAAATGAAGATCTAAGAAGAAGCATGTAGGTGTGTAGATTTGGTGCTAAAAAGAGGAGGATATTCCTCACAGATCAAGAGAACAAAGTGTGAGTCAAAGTGATCAGCTAAGAGCAAGGGGAGAAGAAAGGATCTAGAAGTTTGAAAAGAAAGCACGAAATATGTCATTTTGTGTTAAAGAATTATTCATAACACTTGTTAAAGACACTATCTGAGCCACCGGGGAAGCCCATGAAAGACAGTAGGAAGACTATTTGAGAGAGACCACTGCATTTGGGGGGTTTGCCGTAGGGAAGAGAGATCAGCTTACCTCACAATACAACAAGGACAAGTGGAAATTTATAGCCAAGGAGAACAGTGGGTGTTAATGGGTGGTAAATTTTTAAGAAGAAAGAAACATCAAGGGTAAGGAGGATTCTAGCTAAACCAGCTTGACAGGATTCTTGCTGAAGGGAGGCCAGGGTGATAAGATACCAAGAGTTGAGGGGATGAAGGATTTGATCAGAAAATGGAGGGAAACAGTGACAGGCTTTATTTTCTTGGGTCCCCAAATCACTGCAGATGGTGACTGCAGCCATGAAATTAAAAGATGCTTGCTCCTTGGAAGAAAAGCTATGACAAATGTAGATAGTGTATTAAAAAGTAGAGACATTACTTTGTCAACAAAGGTCCATCTTGTCAAAGCTATGGTTTTAACAGTAGTCATGTATGGATGTGAGAGTTGGACCATAAAGAAGGCTGAGCACTGAAGAATTGATGCTTTTAAACTGTGGTGTTGGAGAAGACTCTTGAGAGTCTCTTGGACTGCAAGGAGATCAAACCAGTCAATCCTAAAGGAAATCAGTCCTGAATATTCATTGGAAGGACTGATGCTGAAGCTGAAACTCCAATACTTTGGCCAGCTGATGCGAAGTGCTGACTCCCCTGATGCTGGGGAAGACTGAAGGTGGGAGGAGAAGGGGACGACTGAGGACAAGATGGGTGGATGGAATCACTGACTCAATGGACATGAGTTTGAACAAGCTCTGGGAGATGGTGAAGGACAGGGAAGCCCAGGGTGCTGCAGTCCATGGGGTCGCAAAGAGTCGGACATGACTGAGCAATTGAACAACAAAAAAGGGTAGTCAGATTCCAAGGATGGTAGATTTTTCTAAACTGACTCAGCAGGATTTTTGCTAAAACTGGACTAAGCAAGCCAAGGACAGAGCCCAAGGTCAGGGCTTAATTATGAAAGGGCTCAGAGGAATCTGTCCAGAGTTTGTCATTCATTGAGAGAGTCTTTGTCATTGGTGGGGTAGAAATATGAGTTTACTAGATAAATATAGATGAGCTGTCAGGCAGATTTGAGGTTTACAGTCTTGAATCTAAATGAAATAAAACTCTGGATGCATGTGTGATTTTTTTTTCCCAATGAACTTTAACCATTTCATCTGAGAAGTTACCAGTCTGGGGCTTTGCCAAGAAAAACGAGAAAGATATTAGATAAAATGAATTGGAACATTTGCTAGGCTGTGTTGTTTTAATGGACTATGGAATCATGTCTTGAGAAGGAGGGAAAAGAAGACTTTCCTTTCTCCTCACAAATGAGAATGGGTAGGGCTAATGGGCTGTTGGTTTTGACAAGGTTGAAGACAATAAATGAGATGGAAGGACGTGAGACTACAGTCTGAAACTGAGATATCAGAGGGAGAATAGTTCCAATCAAGACCATGAGAGTACATAACTGCTACTGAATGAAGAAACAGGCCACTGGTAACAGGAAGTTAAAGCCCTGAAAGTTATATAGGGTCAAGGAACAGGGTTGCCTTTCTGGAACATGATAAACATTTCCTGCATAAAAAACTCCTGGTAAAGGACAATGTGTTCTAAGAAGAATGTTCTTAGCAGAGACTTTCCAACTAGATCATAAGAGTGATAAAACTGCATTTGAGAGAGAGGAAAATGGCCCAAAAATTGTAGAAAAGAGGTTCATATGACTAGTGAACAGTAGGTAAAAGGTGCATAAGTTCTCAAGTAACAGGAAATGTGTCATAAATAATAAATGTACATTCCAATACATATTTATGAATGAGCAATATTTGGACAATAAATTGAAATGAGACAGTCAACAAAAGAAACAGGTATGATCTTAAAGTATTTCTGATGTTTGAAATGATAGGAGTCATGATAAGACTATGACAATGAAAATGTGTATTTTGCTCAAAATCAATATGTTTAATGGAAGTGGTGGAAGTAAAACACAGTGTACCTAAAAAGAGGATGCCAGTAGAGAAATGCAGATAAAAAGAACTTGAATAAAAATGAAAGAGAAAAGGAACAAGAAGGCTAATGCCATTGGGGAGTTCTGCAGATATCCCCGCTAGAAAAGACAATTTATAAAATAAATAACTATAGGAATAAGACATGACAATGTTGAGTAACTCCAATGATCTGCGCTTGTTCAGAAAGTCTCCTTCTGTTCCAAAGGAACAACCTGATACCTCCAAGTCAACCCTTGCAATAGTTTTGACTCTCAGAAGATGGAATACACAATGAATGGGGCAGAGTCACTGAACTTCATTCTGACCAATAAGGAAGCACTGAATTCTTTTAAAACAAAAATGTACTGAGATGCTGTTGTGTGTTTTGCTGGAAACCAAAATAGACCCTAAGGACAAAAGACAATATTTCTTGGGGTTAAAATGATGGTAGCCTAGGAAGAACATGTCTATTTCTTGTGGTTTGTAGTAGCCACAGAAGAGAAATATGTACTATGTTAAGTGGATTTCAGAAAGTTTCAAGGAAATATAGATGGGATTCTATGTGTGCCAGGAAGAACTCAAGAGGGAAGAGGTCTCAAGGATGATGAGAATTCTTAGAATAACTTTAGCATAAAAAAATATGAATAAGGAAAATTTGAAGAAAGCAGTGTTGCTTGACAGTGTACATTTTTAAAGTGCTTGATTGAATAGAGTCATATAAAAAAGATAGAAAGAAAAACATATATCCAAGCATGGAAAGAATAGGAGGCCCAAGAGCTATTACTATACGATGCTATCAGAAAAAGAAAAATGAAACAAGCATTTTAACCTGTTTAACCTGTTTTTCAGGGGGGAAAAAAAAAAAAAAAACTGTAAAGGGATCAATTCACTCCTGGGGGGAAATGAAGTCATTCATTCATGCAGCTATCCAGCAAGCTGTTACAGAGTTCTCACTGTGCAGTTGGTATTATACAAGAATGAAGTTGGAAAGCACACCTTGTCCTCAAATAAAAAAAACAACAACAAACATAAAAGTAATAGTTACTAATAAATGAGTGCCTACCATGAAACAGGAACATTTAAAGCAGTTTCCATATGTTAGCTATTGAGTTCTATTAGGAACTCTATGGAGAGATATTAATACTATCTCCATTTTAAGATGAGAGTTTCTGATATAGAGAAAGGTTAACCAAATTGTTCAACATCACACAATTTATACAGAAGAAAGAAGTGAAAGTGAAAATCACTCAGTTGTGTCTGACTCTTTGCAACCCCATGAACTATACAGTCCACGGAATTTTCCAGGCCAGATTACTGGAGAGGGTAGCCTTTCCCTTCTCCAGGGGATCTTCCCAACCCAGGGATCGAACCCAGGTCTCCCTCACTGCAGGTGGATTCTTTACCAGCTGGGCCACAAGGGAAGCCCAAGAATACTGCAGTGGGTAGCCTATCCCTTCTCCAGCAGATCTTCCTGACCCAGGAATCGAACCAGGGTCTCCTGCATTGCAGGCAGATTCTTTACCAATTGAACTATCAGGGAAGCCCTTTATACAGAAGGGCCAAGGTTTAAATTGAAGGGAAAGTCTGTAAAATCCACAAATCTCTTATCAGAAACTTGGAGACAGACATGTTTTAGAATTCAAAAATGTGGGGGAAATATAAAATAATATACACACTATTTCAAAAAATCCCCAGTATAGTCTGAGGCAGTGGTTGTAATACATTAACAATTTTGTAGTGAAACATATTGGTTTAATACTAAATGGAATAACAAATACAGATTGTAAACTCCATCCCTCAGTTCATGTGTAGACTTGTGGTCACATGTATTTTAGTATAAGTTGAAGGAGAGAGAGATCTCTGAGAAAGGATGAAAAAAGAGGGGGGGGGAGGAAAAAGGAAGGAAGAACGAAGATGGAGAGAAGGAGGAGGGAGAAACCTTGGTTTTCAGTTCTTTTCTAATTTAGGAATCATCAATAAAAAAAATTTGGACCTCTATTCTGTATAAGGGCTCCTCTGATGGTTCAAACTGTAAAGAAGCTACCTATAATGCAGAAGACCTAAGCTCAAGCCCTGGATTGGGAAGATCCCCTGGAGAAGGGAATGGCTACCCACTCCTGGAGAATCCCATGGACAGAAGAGCCTGATGGCTATAGTCCATAGGGTTGCAAACAGTCAGACAAAACTGAGCGACTAACACTAATTAATTAACTAAATATTCTATATAAATTGCAGAGGAATAAAACAAAAGTGAAATTCAAAGTATTTAACAAGAGTATAGCTGGGGCACTGACCAATGAGAATGAAATAATGAAAACTAGCACTGGGGGTGAGATCCTAAAGACCCTTCCATGTCAGGAATTAACTTCAAGTTGATTACATTTAGTGGTTATATTTTAAGGAAGTCAAACAATATCAGAGATAGGTCATGGGGCTGCCAAGAGAGAGTGAATGAGAACAGTGGATGGAAAGGTAACCTTGAGATAACAACTTTTTAAAACAAACAAGATTTCTTTCACCAGTGTTTTATAGTTTTCTATATATAGGTATTTAGTTTCTTTAGGTAGATATATTCCTAAGTATTTTATTCTTTCCATTGCAATGGTGAATGGAATTGTTTCCTTAATTTCTCTTTCTGTTTTCTCATTATTAGTGTATAGGAATGCAAGGGATTTCTGTGTGTTGATTTTATATTCTGCAACTTTACTATACTCATTGATTAGTTCTAGTAATTTTCTGGTGGAGTCTTTAGGGTTTTCTATGTAGAGGATCATGTCATCTGCAAATAGTGAGAGTTTTACTTCTTCTTTTCCAGTTTGGATTCCTTTTATTTCTTTTTCTGCTCTGATTGCTGTGGCCAAAACTTCCAAAACTATGTTGAATAGTAATGGTGAAAGTGGGCACCCTTGTCTTGTTCCTGACTTTAGAGGAAATGCTTTCAATTTTTCACCATTGAGGATAACGTTTGCTGTGGGTTTGTCATATATAGCTTTTATTATGTTGAGGTATGTTCCTTCTATTCCTGCTTTCTGGAGAGTTCTTATCGTAAATGGATGTTGAATTTTGTCAAAGGCTTTCTCTGCATCTATTGAGATAATCATATGGTTTTTATTTTTCAATTTGTTAATGTGGTGTATTACATTGATTGATTTGAGGATATTGAAGAATCCTTGCATCCCTGGGATAAAGCCCACTTGGTCATGGTGTATGATCTTTTTAATATGTTGTTGGATTCTGACTGCTAGAATTTTGTTAAGGATTTTTGCATCTATGTTCATCAGTGATATTGGCCTGTAGTTTTCTTTTTTTGTGGGATCTTTATTAGGTTTTGGTATTAGGGTGATGGTGGCCTCATAGAATGAGTTTGGAAGTTTACCTTCCTCTGCAATTTTCTGGAAGAGTTTGAGCAGGATAGGTGTTAGCTCCTCTCTAAAATTTTGGTAGAATTCAGCTGTGAAGCCCTCTGGACCTGGGCTTTTGTTTGCTGGAAGATTTTTGATTACAGTTTCAATTTCCGTGCTTGTGATGGGTCTGTTAAGATTTTCTATTTCTTCCTGGTCCAGTTTTGGAAAGTTGTACTTTTCTAAGAATTTGTCCATTTCTTCCACGTTGTCCATTTTATTGGCATATAATTGTTGATAGTAGTCTTTTATGATCCTTTGTATTTCTGTGTTGTCTGTTGTGATCTCTCCATTTTCATTTCTAATTTTATTGATTTGATTTTTCTCCCTTTGTTTCTTGATGAGTCTGGCTAATGGTTTGTCAATTTTATTTATCCTTTCAAAGAACCAGCTTTTGGCTTTGTTGATTTTTGCTATGGTCTCTTTTGTTTCTTTTGCATGTATTTCTGCTCTAATTTTTAAGATTTCTTTCCTTCTACTAACCCTGGGGTTCTTCATTTCTTCCTTTTCTAGTTGCTTTAGGTGTAGGGTTAGGTTATTTATTTGACTTTTTTCTTGTTTCTTGAGGTATGCCTGTATTGCTATGAACTTTCCCCTTAGGACTGCTTTTAAAGTGTCCCACAGGTTGTGGGTTGTTGTGTTTTCATTTTCATTAGTTTCTATGCAAATTTTGATTTCTTTTTTGATTTCTTCTGTGATTTGTTGGTTATTCAGCAGCGTGTTGTTCAGCCTCCATATGTTGGAATTTTTAATAGTTTTTCTCCTGTAATTGAGATCTAATCTTACTGCATTGTGGTCAGAAAAGATGCTTGGAATGATTTCTATTTTTTTGAATTTTCCAAGGCTAGATTTATGGCCCAGGATGTGATCTATCCTGGAGAAGGTTCCATGTGCGCTTGAGAAAAAGGTGAAATTCATTGATTTGGGATGAAATGTCCTATAGATATCAATTAGGTCTAACTGGTCATGGATTGGAAGAATCAATATAGTGAAAATGAGTATACTACCCAAAGCAATTTATAGATTCAATGCAATCCCTATCAAGCTACCAATGGTATTCTTCACAGAGCTAGAATAAATAATTTCACAATTTGTATGGAAATACAAAAAACCTCGAATAGCCAAAGCTATCTTGAGAAAGAAGAATGGAACTGGAGGAATCAACCTACCTGACTTCAGGCTCTATTACAAAGCCACAGTTATCAAGACAGTATGGTACTGGCACAAAGACAGAAATATTGATCAATGGAACAAAATAGAAAGCCCAGAGATAAGTCCACACACATATGGACACCTTATCTTTGACAAAGGAGGCAAGAATATACAATGGATTAAAGACAATCTCTTTAACAAGTGGTGCTGGAAAAACTGGTCAACCACTTGTAAAAGAATGAAACTAGAACACTTTCTAACACAATACACAAAAATAAACTCAAAATGGATTAAAGATCTCAACGTAAGACCAGAAACTATAAAACTCCTAGAGGAGAACATAGGCAAAACACTCTGACATACATCACAGCAGGATCCCCTATGACCCACCTCCCAGAATATTGGAAATAAAAGCAAAAATAAACAAATGGGACCTAATTAAACTTAAAACCTGCACAACAAAGGAAACTATTAGCAAGGTGAAAAGGCAGCCTTCAGAATGAGAGAAAATAATAGCAAAGGAAGCAACTGACAAACAACTAATCTCAAAAATATACAAGCAACTCCTACAGCTCAACTCCAGAAAAATAAATGACCCAATCAAAAAATGGGCCAAAGAACTAAATAGACATTTCTCCAAAGAAGACATACAGATGGCTAACAAACACATGAAAAGATGCTCAACATCACTCATTATCAGAGAAATGCAAATCCAAACCACTATGAGGTACCATTTCATGCCAGTCAGAATGGCTGCGATCCGAAAGTCTATAAGCAATAAATGCTGGAGAGGGTGTGGAGAAAAGGGAACTCTCTTACACTGTTGGTGGGAATGCAAACTAGTACAGCCACTATGGAGAACAGTGTGGAGATTCCTTAAAAAACTGGAAATAGAACTGCCTTATGATCCAGCAATCCCACTGCTGGGCATACACACTGAGGGAACCAGAAGGGAAAGAGACACGTGTACCCCAATGTTCATTGCAGCACTGTTTATAATAGCCAGGACATGGAAGCAACCTAGATGCCCATCAGCAGATGAATGGATAAGAAAGCTGTGGTACATATGCACAATGGAGTATTACTCAGCCATTAAAAAGAATACATTTGAGTCAGTTCTAATGAGATGGATGAAACTGGAACCTATTATACAGAGTGAAGTAAGCCAGAAAGAAAAACACCAATACAGTATACTAACACATATATATGGAATTTAGAAAGATGGTAACAATAACCCTGTGTACGAGACAGCAAAAGAGACACTGATGTATAGAACAGTCTTATGGATTCTGTGGGAGAGGGAGAGGGTGGGGAGATTTGGGAGAATGGCATTGAAACATGTATAATATCATGTATGAAATGAGTCACCAGTCCAGGTTCGATGCACGATACTGGATGCTTGGGGCTGGTGCACTGGGACAACCCAGAGGGAGGGTATGGGGAGGGAGGAGGGAGGAGGGTTCAGGATGGGGAACACAGGTATACCTGTGGTGGATTCATTTCGATATTTGGCAAAACTAATACAATATTGTAAAGTTTAAAAATAAAATAAAATAAAAAAAAAAAACAAACAAGAGGAAAGATTTCAATATAATACCACCAGTACCTTGGAGAGAGACCATTACATTATATCATTTTAGCATTGGCTGTTATAAATATATACATATACACAGAGTAGTACAGCAAAGAGAAGAAACATCTAATACATGGAAGTAGTTATATGAGGGAAGGAAGGTGATCAGAGAATGGTTTCCTTATTATACTTATATTTTAAGAATGATGGAAATGATAGCAAACACTGAAATTTTACACATGCTGGGTACTATTCTAAATATCTTATATGCATTCAGTTCAGTACTCAGTCAGACTCAGTCAAGTCTGACTCTTTGCAACCCCATGAATCACAGCACGCCAGCCCTCCCTGTCCATCACCAACTCCCAGAGTTCACTCAAACTCATATCCATCGAGTCAGTGATGCCATTAGCTCCTTTAATTCTCACAACAGCTCTACAAGGGGGTGCTAATTTTACCCCCAGTTCACAGATGAAGAAACTGAGGCACAGAGCAGTTGAAAACTTTTTGCAGGCTAAACGGTCACTAGGTTTTGGGCCTAGGTCTGAAGCTAGGTAGTCTGGCTCCTGAGTTCACATGCAAAAACACATCATTCACACCACACTGTAAGTCCAGCTTTACACATTACTCCATCACATAGGACCAAGAATCTGAGCCCGGGATCAGAACACATTCATTTTCATATCTCCTTTCATTTCTCAGCAACCAGGATATGGTAGGCGCACAATAAATAGTTGTTATTGTTGCTCTCAAGTGATATAAAGTTTGAAAGAGTCTATGTAGGAAAAGTGGAGAAGATTCTAGACAGGGAATCCAGTGTGAGCAAAGGTAGCAACTCCTTTTGTGATTCCATCTTCATTACCAAGGGAAATAACCCTCAAGATAAAAAGGACAGAAATAATATAGCCTATAGACTCAAAATCCTCCATGAACCAGTCCTGTCCCAGAAACGTATGAAAATGCTAGATTAAAACAGAAAGCTTAGTAAGGACTGAGTGGATTGGAGAGTGGATGACCAACCCAAAGACATTCAAATCCAGGCTTCTGGAAGCACTAGTTTGGCTTAGAGGGACTAAGAAGTGAGATGATTTAAAAAAGAGCATTTAGGGACTTTGAAAAAAATTCAAGTCACAAATACGATGAACAGGTAGGATCATTTTTTGTCCTCTAGATTTATGAGCCTATAAATCAGTGAGTCTGACATCAACTACTGGAGAAAATGCTACTAGAAATAATTGAATGGCTATGTTATGAGCAATTAACAAAGGAAACAGAATAAATTGGAAGGCCCCCTGGATTCTTTAAGAAATGAGTAATCCTGAACAAAATATATTTCCTTCTTTGATAGGAGTTTTCCAAACTAGCAGATCATTGTCCTAAGACTTTTTGCAGATAAGATGGAGAAACCTGAAACAGGTCTGTAGCTAAGAAATCTTGGCCTCTGTCCTCAGCCCTGGAGACACTCTATAAAGAGTATTATGTTGGAGTCAAGGGATCCAGCATATGACGGGACCATGAGCTGTGGGGGCCCATCCAGATGGCACAGCCAGGTTGATAAAATAACTTGAAACCACATCAATATGTAGAGTAATAAGGATATTTGGCCTAGAAAAGGCAACAGTGGGAAGGGAGTACAAAATGCCATCCTTAACAGCTTTAAGGAGGCTTCCCTGGTAGCTCAGGTGGTAAAGAATCTGCCTGCAATGCTGGAGACTCAGGTTCAATCTCTGGGTCAGGAAGATCTCCTGGAGAAGGGAATGGCAACCCACTCTAATATTCTTGCCTAAGAAATCCCATGGAGGGGGAGCCTGGTGGGCTACAGCCCATGGGATCGCAAAGAATTGGACACAACTGAGCAGAGATTACTTTGCCAACAAAGGTCCGTCTAGTCAAGGCTGTGGTTTTTCCA
The DNA here is from genome assembly GCF_032452875.1 of Bos javanicus. Lineage (NCBI taxonomy): Eukaryota > Metazoa > Chordata > Mammalia > Artiodactyla > Bovidae > Bos > Bos javanicus. Next base: position 62,145,855 of record NC_083872.1, on the reverse strand, counting down.
GTGGTCATGTATGGATGTGAGAGTTGGACTGTCAAGAAAGCTGAGCGCCAAAGAATTAATGCCTTTGAACTGTGGTGTTGGAGAAGACTCTTGAGAGTTCCTTGGACTGCAAGGAGATCCAACCAGTCCATTCTGAAGGAGATCAGCCCTGGGTGTTCTTTGGAAGGACTGATGCTAAAGCTGAAACTCCAGTACTTTGGCCACCTCATGCAAAGAGTTGACTCATTGGAAAAGACTCTGATGCTGGGAGGGATTAGGGGCAGGAGGAAAGGGGGATGACAGAGGATGAGATGGCTGGATGGTATCACCAACTCAATGGACGTGAGTTTGAGTGAACTCCGGGAGATGGTGATAGACAGGGAGGCCTGGCGTGCTGCGATTCATGGGGTTGCAAAGAGTCAGACACGACTGAGTGAATGAACTGAACTGAACTGAACTGAGTGACTAACACTGAATACACAGAATAGGAAAGAATGAGGTGTAAACATATTATAGGCTCCCTTCTAGGACAATGGAATCTCAGTTTCTGGATCCCCATGGCTCTTGGGAAAATATCTTTCTAGTAAGTGAGACAGACTCAGAATTTTATTCCTTTACTGAGAGTTTACTTCAGGTCTACAACTTTATTAAAAAGGAAACTGAGAATTGAAACAGGTTAGGTGGTCTTGCCCAACACCATGGACATGAATTTAAACAAGTTCCAGGAGATGGTGAAGGACAGGGAAGCCTGGTGTGCTGCAGTCCCTGGGGTCAAAAAGTTGGACATGACTGAGTGACTGAACAACAAAAAGAGTGGTAGGAGAAAATGCAAGATTCTGAATTTCTAGTCCAATGTCTTTTCCACAACAATATGACACCTGGAAGGTAATTCAACTCTTTCTTCTTGGTTCTGGGACCTTGAAGAAGTGGAGTGAAGTGAAAGTCCCTCAGTCGTGTCTAACTCTTTGTGATGCCATAGACTATATAGTCCATGCAATCCTCCAGGCCAGAATACTGGAGTTGGTAGCCTTTTCCTTCTCCAGGGGATCCTGCCAACCCAGGGACTGAATCCAGGTCTCCCACACTGCAGGTAGATTCTTTACCAGCTGAGCCACAAGGGAAGCCCAAGAATACTGGAGTGGGTAGCCTATCCCTTCACCAGTGGATCTTCCTGACCCAGGAATCAAACCGGGGTCTCCTGCATTGCAGGCAGATTCTTTACCAACTGAGCTATGAGGGAAGCCCAAGACAGTGTTAATTATCCCACTAAATTCTATTGCCAATCCCCAAGGCCATAGGGTTCTAAGTAGAAAAAGCCAGGATCTGAAGCAATTTTTCACCCTGAAGTGATATATTCTTCAAGTGTCATGTAGCAATGGCCTTCTGAAGAATTTAATCTGCTTCATGAGGCATACTGAATTTGACTTGATGGTTTGTACAAAAAAATGTGTTGTTTTCTCGTTGATAGTCAAATATATTAAACCGACAGAACTTTAAAACTAGTATGCAAATATTCTCCATCAATACGTTAACAAAGTTTCGTGTACCAGTAAGCAGCAATTTTCAATCACAAAAGCATGCATATTTTCCTGTCATTTACAGCAGCAACCACCATAGGGGTCATTTTAGAAACCACTTAAATACTCAGTACAAAAAAAAAATTCTCAGTACATGTTCCATGTCATGTAACATTGACATGAAATATTTTCCAATGGTGTCTTCCCTAGGAGATCTCAAAAAGTCTGTCTCTGGAGGATGAAAAGCAAAACGTCACCCAAGCTGATTGAGATGAGCAGTTCCGCGAATTTCAGAAAAGGAAGGCAAATTAAGATTTAGCACACAGGTTTTATACTCCAGGCACTGTCATATCATGTACTCCTTATAGCTATCTGTAAAGTATTGTGTTATTAAATACATATTTATCTGCTTATTAACATCCCAAAAAATATTTGTCTATTAAACAGGTGCTGTTGTTGTTCAGTCGCTCAGTCATGTCCGACTCTGCAACCCCATGAACTGTAGCACGCCAGGCCTCCCTGTCCATCACCAACCCCTGGAGTTTACCCAAACTCATGTCTGTCGAGTCGGTGATGCCATCCAGCCATCTCATCCTCTGTCATCCCCTTCTCCTCCTGCCTTCAATCTCTTCCAGCATCAGGGTCTTTTCTAATGAGTCAGCTTTTTGCATCAGGTGGCCAAAATATTGGAGCTCCAGCTTAAATATCAGTCCTTACAGTGAATATTCAGAGTTGATTTCCTTTAGAATTGACTGGTTTGATCTTACATACAAGAGACTCTCAAGAGTCTTCTCCAGCACCATAGTTCAAAAGCATCAATTCTTCAGCACTCAGCCTTCTTTATGGTTCAACTCTCACATCCACAACTGACTACTGGAAACATCATAGCTTTGACTATACGGACCTTTGTTGACAAACTAATATTTCTGCTTTTTAATAAGCTGTCTAGGTTTGTCATAGCTTTTCTTCCAAGAAGCAAGCATCTTTTACTTCCATGGCTGTGGTCACCATCTGCAGGAACTGTGTTTCCATTGTTTCCTCATCTATCTGCCATGAAGTGATAGCACCGGATGCTATTATCTTGGATTTTTGAATGTTGAGCTTTAAGCCAGCTTTTTCATTCTCCTCTTTCACCTTCCTCAAGAGGCTCTTTAGTTCTTTGCTTTCTGCCATAAGAGTAGTGTCTTCTGCATATCTGAGCTTACCTGTATTTCTCCCAGCAACTTTGATTCTGGCTTGTGCTTCATCCAGGCCAGCATTTCACATGATGTACTCCACATATAATTTAAATAAGCAGGGTGACAACATATAGCCTTTTCATACTTCTTTTCCAATTTTGAACCAGTTCGTTGTTCCATGTCTGGTTATAACTGTTGTTTCTTGACCTGCATACAGGTTTCTCAGGAAGCAGGTAAGGTGGTCTGGTGTTCCTATCTCTTTAAGAATTTTCCACAGTTTGCTGTGATCCACACAGTAAAAGGCTATAGTGTAGTCAATGAAGCAGAAGCACATGCTTTTTTTTTTTTGCAATTCTCTTGCTTTTTCCATGACCCAATAGATGTTAACAATTTGATCTTTGGTTCCTCTGCCTTTTCTAAATCCAGCTAGAACATTTGGAAGTTCTTAGTTCATGTACTGTCGAAGTCTAGCTTGGAGGATTTTGAGCATTACTTTGCTAACTTGTGAAATGAGTGCGATTGTGCAGTAGTTTGAATATTCTTTGGCATTGCCCTTGACTGGAATGAAAGCTCACTTTTTCCAGTCCTGTGGCCACTGCTGAGTTTTCCAAATTTGTTGGCATAATGAGTGCAGCACTTTGACAGCATCATCTTTTAGGATTTGAAATAGTTCAGCTGGAATTCCACCACCTCCGCTAGCTTTGTTCATAGTGATGCTTTCTAAGGCCCACTTGACTTCACACTCCAAAATGTCTGGCTCTAAACAGTTAGCAATATTTTAATTTTTCACATAATGACACCAAGGTTCTAAGTATAAGTATTCTGCCCAAAGTGTTGTTACTGGTGAATTTGAGGTTTTTGCTTCATTGCAAAGAATTCTGAGATGAAATGACAGTAAGAAGTGGATTTATTTAGAGACACATGCACACCATAGACAGAATGTGGACCATCTTAAAAGATCAGAGAGAGAGCAAGCTTCAAAATATGGCAGGGCTAATATTTATGGGCTGGGTAATTTAATAGGCTAATAAGTGGGAGGATTATTCCACTTATTAAGGGGGTGGAGATGTCCAGGAAATGGGCCACTGCCCACTTTTTGACCTCTTCTGGTTGGTCTCAGAACTGGCATGGCGCTGGTGGGTTTGTCATTTAGAATGCTAATGTATTACAGTGAGCACATAATGAGGTTTGAGGTCTACTGGAAGTCAACTCTTCCACCATCTTGGACCCATTTGGTTCTAACCAGTCTTTGTCATGTCCTATGTCCATGTCACTGGCCTTGCCTGTGTTTTAAAGTTGTGCCCTGCCCCCTTCCCTTCTATTTCAATGTCAGCTAGTAAGTGGAGGGGCTGGGAATTAAACACAGACATACTTATGGCAAAGATCTGTATGTGCTTTCTGCCATACAGTTTTCATGTGGATCAAAAATGGTAACTTCTATATGATATAAAATCATACTTAAAGAATATAGACTTGAAAGTTGAAATGCTTTTATGTTTTCATTGTGATGTTTATATAAAATCCATGTATTCTCAAAACATATATTCTTAATAATTCTATGTTTCAGCCAAGTCTATGAGAAAATTAGTTTTGATATATAAGCAAGGTTCAACACTGGGTCTAACTCTTGTCTTTTTTCCATGATCAGGTATGGTTGAGAATGGACTGTGGAAGCTACAGTTCTCTTCACTGTTCTGGCATGCATGCTGTCCAGGTAGCAGTTTCTTCATCTGTAAAATGAGAAGTATCAAACAGATAATTTCTACACCCTCTTCTAGCTCTAACCTTCTGTAATTCTTAATTACTTCACTTATGTGTTAGTTGCTCAGTTGTTCTGACTCTTTGAGATCCCATGAACTGTAGCCCACCAGGCTCCTTTGTCCATGGGATTCTCCAAACAAGAATACTGGAGTGGGTTGCCATTTCCTTCTCCTACTACTTCACTTTCTTCTCTCAAAATTCAAAGTAGCACTGAACAGGAGAATATCCAGAAGGTGCCACAAAGTGGAATAAGTATGAGAAATTAAAAATCAAAAGCCAAAGCAAACTTCTCATTAGGTTCCAGAAGACAAAGCCCTAGGGGGAAAAAAAAAATGTATTCCCCCCTTGCTACCTTAGGCTTTCTGGTTTAGTATAGGATCAAGGGTGGCAACAAAAAAATGTGTGGGAAAATTTGATTGGCTTGTAACCCTAATCCAATTACAAGCAGAAAATGCCAAGTATATCTTCTAAAAATCTATCATTAGATTCCTTGCATATTTTTACAAGCTTAAGAGTTTAGATTCCTTCAATGCAAATTCTAGACTCCTGGGTACCTTTCATATTCAACCAACATAAGAAGTAAATATGCAAAACTTTGCAAGACCAAAAATTCTTCCTCAAGGACATTTAATTAAATTCATTTATTTCCTTTTCTTCTTTTTTTTTTCCTTTGCTTTACTTCATAATTGCTAAAAGAAAAATCTCCATCTCCAATAAAATAACACAGATATCTGACTCAAAATTCAGTTCACTTCAGTCGCTCAGTCGTGTCCGACTCTTTGCGACCCCATGAATCGCAGCACGCCAGGCCTCCCTGTCCATCACCATCTCCCGGAGTTCACTCAAACTCATGTCCATCGAGTCGGTGATTCCATCCAGCCATCTCATCCTCTGTCATTCCCTTCTCCTCCTGCCCCCAGTCCCTCCCAGCATCAGAGTCTTTTCCAATGAGTCAACTCTTCACTTAAGATGGCCAAAGTACTGGAGTTTCAGCCTCAGCATCAGTCCTTCTAATGAACACCCAGGACTGATCTCCTTTAGAATGGACTGGTTGGATCTCCTTGCAGTCCAAGGGATTCTCAAGAGTCTTCTCCAACACCACAGTTCAAAAGCATCAATTCTTAGGTGCTCAGCTTTCTTCACAGTCCAACTCTTGCATCCATACGTGACCACTGGTAAAACCATAGCCGTGACTAGACAGACCCAAAGTTAGCAATCAATAAATGCTAAGCATCATTATTAATTCTTTCAACAAATATTTATAAAGTGCCTACGATGTGAAAGTCACTGTGATGAGCACTTGGAATAAAATACTGAGCAAAAACAGCCATGTTTGCTGACCTTATAGCTAGTGGAGAAGACATTAAAATTGCAAAAGAAAAGGATAGATTCTGTGAGAAAATACAGCAGACAGCTAGTCTTGTAGGCCAGGGAAAGCTCCCTGGAAGAGGAGACCCTTGAGCTGAGATCTGAAGAGGAATATTAGTTAAATAAGCAAAGATAATGGGCAAGTTTCTATAGGCAGAGAGAAAACAAGTGCAAAGGCCCAAGAACAGAAAAGTACATGCCAAGCATGAGGGAAATAGACAAGATTTCCTGTTCTAGAAAAGGCAACTTACAGGCATGATGGAAGATGGAGCTGGAGATGTAGGTAAGAGCCAAACCAGAGAAAGTTTGGTTGATTATGCTTGAAAGTGAAAGTGTTAGTTGCCCAGTCATGTCCGACTTTTTGTGACCCCGTGGACTGTAGCCCTCCAGACTCCTCTGTCCATGGGATTCTCCAGACAAGAATACTGGAGTAGGTTGCCATTCCCTTCTCCAGGAGATATTTCCGACCCAGGGACTGAGCCCACATCTCCTGCATTGCAGGTAGATTCTTTACTGTCTGAGCCATCAGGGAAGCCCATGGAGTTCTGATTTTTATTCTAAAAGGAATGGGAATATATTTAAGAGTTTTAAGAAATAGGAAAGTGATAGACTGTCCTTTCTGAATTTATTATTATTATTTTGATATAATTTCTGAGAATTCCTTTAAGGCGTTTTCCTCTTATTTCCAATTCATATAATTTAGGGGTATTTTCTATTATAGTATCTCCAATTAAGAAAGACTCTCTTAATTAAATTAGTCATTATGGTGAGCTTAGACTTAATTTCATACATTGATGAGGCTGCTCTAACAATATGGTTGTATTTTGCAGCTATAAGCACTCTTTGACTAATTGATTCAGAAATCAGGTTGGTTATCAAACATTAACAGTTCTAAGGAACTATATTTCTAGTCATATTATTGTTTTTACTGAAAAGTAAAAACACAATTTAAAATTAGGTGTTTAGTCCTCTAGATCTTCAGTTCAGCTCAATCGCTGAGCTGTGTCCAACTCTTTGTGACCCCATGAATTGCAGCATGCCGGGCCTCCCTGTCCATCACCAACTCCCAGAGTCCACCCAAACCCATGTCCATCTAGTTGGTGATGCCATCCAGCCATCCCATCCTCTGTTATCCTTTCTCCCCACCTCAGTCTTTCCCAGCATCAGGGTCCCTTCAAATGAGCCAGCTCTTCACATCAGGTGGCCAAAGTACTGGAGTTTCAGCTTCAACATCAGTCCTTCTAATGAACACCCAGGACTGATCTCCTTTAGGATGGACTGGTTGGATCTCGTTGCAGTCCAAGGGACTCTCAAGAGTCTTCTCCAATACCACAGTTCAAATGCATCAATTCTTCAGCACTCAGCTTTCTTTATAGTCCAACTCTCACATCCATACATGGCCACTGGAAAAACCATAGCCTTGACTAGATGGACCTTTGTTGGCAAAGTAGTGTCTCTGCTTTTTAATATGTTGTCTAGGTTGGTCATAACTTTCTTTCCGAGGAGTAAGCGTCTTTTAATTTCATGGCTACGATCACCATCTGCAGTAATTTTGGAGACCAGAAAAATAAAGTCAGCCACTGTTTCCCCTGTTTCCCCATCTATTTGCCATGAAGTGATGGGACCAGATGCCATGATCTTAGTTTTCTGAATGTTGAGCTTTAAGCCAACTTTTTCACTCTCCTCTTTCACTTTCATCAAGAGGCTCTTTAGTTCTTCTTCACTTTCTGCCCTAAGGGTGGTGTCATCTGCATATCTGAGGTTATTGATATTTCTCCTGGCAATCTTGATTCCAGCTTGTGCTTCCTCCAGCCCAGCATTTCTCATGATGTACTCTGCATATAAGATCTTGGGGACCATTGTTTCCTACTTTTAGCATAAAGGCTAAAATATCAATTTTATAAGGTAAATTGGTTTTATTTAATCTTTATTAAAAATAATCACAAATACATCATTAAAATTTGTTGAAGAAAAGGGGTCTGAATAAGTGTTTGGTAAATGAAACACTAGTGTCAATCTGGGTTACATGAGACATGATTTTTTCTGATCAAAATGGAAAAGCATGGCTGAAATACTTTAATCAAATATTCAGGTTAAGCTGCTGAAACAGAAATATTTCTGGTTCTAATATTGTGGTATAAAGTTAGTATTTTCCTTTTATCCTGTTGGAAATTCTCCTCCCTCAAAGAAATTAGTTGAATGTGAGTAAGAAATTTAAGCTCTATATCTGATGAAATTAGGATACAGTTGAAGTCTTATATCAGAAAATGGATGGAGTGGTTACCAATAGCAGTATAGATCATGTGGAGGTATATGCAGAAGAATGAAGAGGGGAGTTCCCTCAGCTGCAGAGATCACAGAGACCTATTAAATTATTATGTCCCTAACATAAATTAAAAATCTAAATGTCTGCTCTACTACAGAATGAATAATAACAAACCAGCTAGAGAGGGGAGTTTCCTCAGATATGACTTGGTTCTGAAAAACAAAAGAATCCCAGCCAAATAAAAATAGTGTAGAAAAGCTAAACTTTGCAGGAGGCAACTTATGGCAGTGAGGAGAAAAGAGAGCTTGTATCATGAACCACCCCACAGCTGGCTCTTTCTGTTAACTGGGGAGAGGTAAGGCTAAACAAAATCTCACATTTACCTGGGTCAAACAGAAAATTCCTACTCAGCTAAAACATGATCTCGGGTCTTCCCTGCTCATACATAGAAACCTCCTGCAAATGGTGGGTTCAGAAGATGATACATTTTCCACTTCAGGGTGAATTCATAAAGGACAGATAAGGATAATATATAGAGATACTATAAAAAAAAAAAAAACAAAACTAAAAAAAGGAGTCACAAACGTAGTGATAGATGAAGAAGACTCACCAAAATATTTTTGCAAAAAGGTTTCAGTGAAGTAGATGAAAACTATGACAAATATCTAATTAAATGTTACTACTACTATTAAGAGGACAATTACTTCTAAGAAGCAAGAACATAACTTGTAATAAAGGACCCCAGAGGAAAAATAGGAAACTGGACAAGAGATAGGAGTTCCCAGAGATCTGCAAAAACAGTGAAAAAAAATTAAAATTAAGAAATGAGTATGAATTAGGCATATTAAGGGAGTACAGACACTGCTGAAATACAGTAAGAGATACAAAGAACAGAAATTTTAAAAATGAGTAAAATCAAATGGAAAGAAGAAAGAAAGAAAAGATGACCATGAGAAAGGAGAGGAGAGAGGGAAAAGAAAAAGATGAGGAGGAAGCAGAGAAACAAAGAACTCAAGCACTAATAGACAAGCAAAAAAAAAAAGAAAAAAGAATTCCAACATGAACATAATTGGAGTCTCAGAAAAAGAAAACTGAAGTAATGAAATAGGACAAATGTTAAAATATATAAAGAAAAAAAATTTTTTAATAACAAAAGAATTTTATCATCCTACAGGGAAGGTACAGTATTCCCAGAATATAATGACTTTGAGTACTTAGTACTAAGAAACTATTAGAATATGACACAGGGAGCACTAACTGGGGCTCTGTGACAACCTAGAAGGCTGAGATGGGGTGGGAGGTGGGATGGGGATTCAGGAAGGAGGGGACATGTGTATACCTATGGCTGATTCACACTGATGTATGGCAGAAATCAACACAATATTGTAAAGCAATTATCCTCTAAGTAGAAATAAATAGATTAAAAGAATACCAAAATAAAGAATACAAAGTTTCTCCTGGCAAAATGGCTGAGTACCTTAAAGAGTAATTAAAATTTTAAAATCTGGTTACCTTAAACTTCTTCAAGCCAATACACAACCTACAAGATCCTGAAGAACAGTGTCACCCTGTAATCTAAGTGAAAGTGAAAGTTGCTCAGTCATGGCCAACTCTTTGCGACCCCATGGACTGTACAATCCATGAATTTCTCCAGGCCAGAATACTGGAGTGGGTAGATTTTCCTTTCTCCAGGGGATCTTCCCAACCCAGGGATCGAACCCAGGTGGACTTTTTTACCAGGGAAGCCCCTATAATCAGAAACTAGCCAACATGCATTGGAGAAGGAAATGGCAACCCACTCCAGTATTCTTGGTTGGAGAATCCCAGGGATGGTGGAGCCTGCTGGGCTGCCATCTATGGGGTTGCACAGAGTCGGACATGACTAAAGCAACTTAGCAGCAACAGCAGCCAAAATGCCATTTAGACATTAAAAGATAATCAACAGTTTAAAACATTAAATAATTCAGAGACTATTTCACATAAGAACTTCATGTATAAAGAATCTTCTATAAAGTAAACTTAAGCAAATTCAGAAATAACTGGGGAAATACTATGGCAAAAGACCACTGGCAAAAACTGAATCCCTTTAAGGCAGGATTAAGATTAAAACAAGTATGAAGAGAATGCTGCTGCTGCTGCTGCTGCTAAGTTGCGTCAGGCGTGTCCGACTCTGTACCACCCCAGGGACTGCAGCCTACCATGCTCCTCCATCCATGGGATTCTCCAGGTAAGAGTACTGGAGTAGGTTGCCATTGCCTTCTCCGATATAAGAGAATATAGTGATATAAACATTAGAAATGTTATAACTAACAACAGCTTGGAGAAGATAGAAGATAAAAAAAAAAAACTTAAGCACAGTGTTTTTCTCAAAATAGACGGAAGTCAATCAATTAAAGCTGACACATTATGGAAAAAAGTAAAAGTTTAATGCAAAAAGGTGGTTATAAAAAGGCAACTAACATAATATTGTTAATCAACTTTAGTTCAGTTCAGCCATTCAGTTGTGTCTGACTCTTCGCGACCGCATGAACCGTAGCACTCCAGGTCTTCCTGTCCATCACCAACTCCCAGAGTCCACCCAAACTCATGTTCATCTAGTTGGTTATGCCATCCAACCATCTCATCCTCTGTCATTCCCTTCTCCTCCTGCCCACAATCTTTCCCAGCATAAGGGTCCTTTCAAATGAGTCAGCACTTCGCATCAGATGACCAAAGTACTGGACTTTCAGCTTCAACATCGGTCCCTCCAGTGAACACCCAGGATTGATCTCCTTTAAGATGGACTGGTTGGATCTCCTTGCAGTCCAAGGGACTCTCAAGAGTCTTCTCTAACACCACAGTTCAAAAGCATCAATTCTTCGATGCTCAGCTTTCTTCACAGTCCAACTCTTACATCCATATATGACCACTGGAAAAGCCATAGCCTTGACTAGCCGGACCTTTGTTGGCAAAGTAATGTCTCTGCTTTTTAATATGCTGTCTAGGTTGGTCATAACTTTCCTTCCAAGGAGTAAGTGTCTTTTAATTTCATGGCTGCAGTCACCATCTGCAGTGATTTTGGAGCCCAGAAAAATAAAGCCAGCCACTGTTTTCCCATCTATTTGCCATGTGTGATGGGACCAGATGCCATGATCTTAGTTTTCTGAATGTTGAGCTTTAAGCCAACTTTTTCACTCTCCTCTTTCACTTTCATCAAGAGGCTCTTTAGCTCTTCTGCACTTTCTGCCATAAGGATGGTGTCATCTGCATATCTGAGGTTATTGATATGTCTCCCAGCAATCTTGATTCCAGCTTGTGATTCTTCCAGCCCAGCGTTTCTCATGATGTACTCTGCATATAAGTTAAATAAGCAGGGTGACAATATACAGCCTTGACATACTCTTTTTCCTATTTGGAACCAGTCTGTTGTTCCATGTCCAGTTCTAACTGGTGCTTCCTGACCTGCATACAGGTTTCTCAAGAGGCTTAGTCCAATATAAAATAGAAAGTTAAAAATAATAAAACTAGGAAGTTGAATGGAAAAAATAAATTGGTGGAGGTTTAATACTAAAAATATATATATATATAATAAAGGCAAGATTATCTTCTAAAACTGAATAGCAAGAGAGAAGAAGGAAAGATGGATAAGATTGTTACTCAGGGTAGAGAATTAATGGATAATGCTAAAGAAGTGGAGGATAAAGGAAATTATGAAAACCTTTGGAACAATAAGCAAGTACAAAAAAATCCTTAAATCTTCAAATTTATCAGAAAAAACATACACACATAAAGCAATAAAAATAAGTTACATGGTAAAAGTATTTGAAAGTAATAAAACAGAAACCAAACAAAGTAACAAACCTAAGATCAAACATATTTATCATATCATTTAATGTTAATGGTCTAATCTCAACTATTAGAAGAAAAAGATGTGTAGCTAGTATTACAGAGAAAACTCCATTGTGTGCTATATAAAAGATGGGTAATGCAAAGAGATTCAGAAGAGTTGAGAACAAAAAGATAGGCAAATGCATAGCAAGTATAATAAAAACAAAAAGAAACCGGAACTGTGATCCTAATCTCAGACTAACATTTGGTTCAGCACACAGTGTTAACTAAGACAAATAAACTCTTTATAATATGAAAAGGTACAAACCACAAAGAAGCTCTCAGTGTCTCCTTACCAAATATATCACTATTTCTAAAGCAAAAACTACAAGTGATGTAATAAGAAATACAGTTACTTCGCTTTAGTCCATAACATATCAAAAGTACAAACATTATACATAAATATATACAAACATTATACATAAAGAGGCCTAAAAATTAATATGGTGGCTCAAATGGATATATATTAAATCCTATAACTTGAAAACTGATTATTTTTATTATTAGATATCAAATGAATAGTCATTAGAGAAAGACATATTTAAGCTTCAAAGTAAACATCAAGAAACTCCAAGAAGAAGCAGTACTGAAAATATTATTAATACTTGATCTCAATGCAACAGAACAAATCAGAAAACAAAAACCACCCACCACTTGAAAATTTAAAAACTCAAACACCTATTAGGTCAAAAAGAATATTCATAAAGCAAAATTGAAAAATGTCTGAAAACTGACAATAAAACCCTACATATAAGAACCACATGATTCAGTTAAAGCAGGAATCATCAGTGAAGTCATATTTAAATACTCATATGAATAAACAAGAAGAATGAATTAAGAATCCAACTCATGATATTAGAGATTAATAAGGTAAACATAAGGAATCAGAAAAGTAAACATTAAAGCAAAAGTTATTTAATTAGCATATAGAACATATGGAGAGCTAACAAATCTAAAAAATGGCTTTTAAATATAATGCAACAACAACATGCCCACATACAGTAAAATGGATAAACTATTAAGTAATACAATCAGGAAAGGAGAGAATATAAACACAGAAAAGAAATAATTGTAAATACAGAAGAAATTTAAGAAATCATTTCAAATGGCTTTGACTGACAACTTTTCCAAATTAATTTCAAAATCTGGTTGAGATGAAGATGTGACATTGTAAAACTGACTTCAGAAGAGAGATGTAATCTGAATGATCAATTACTGTAGAAGAAATAAAGAAATGTGTGAAATAGCTTCATCTCTCTACCCCCTCCAAAAAAGTCCCAAGGCTTAACTGATTCACAGAAAAACTCCTAACAAACTTTTAAAGAACAGCTAATTCTCATTCTATTTCAAATTGTTGCAGACTACAGAAAAGAGAGGAAAGCTTCCAATTTTTTTTCTGCAGTAATAAAAACATCAATGCAGAACCCTAAAAACATTGCTCAGAAAGAAAACTTTCAACCGATCAAAGTTATGAAAACTAACAAACAAATCTCATATAAAACATTATTATGCAACAGTAAGCATGTTAAAAGGAATATACTATGATCAAGCAGGATTTATTTCAGGAATGCAAGATTGATTCTTTACTTGGAAATTTATTGATATAATTCACTATACTATAGTGACAGTAGATAGATCAAAGGAAAAAAATCATAATTATTACCTAACATGCTAAAGTAAGTACATGATAAAATTCAATATATATTTTTGAGAAACATTCTTAATAAAACAGAAAATATTAGACAAGATATGAATATAGTTTCCTTGCTTCCATTCTTGCCCTTTCCCACCCTAGTCTATTCTTCACTTGTTGATCACAGGGATGGCATTTAAAAGGACATGAAATCACATTATTCCTCTGCTGCTGCTGCTGCTGCTAAGTTGCTTCAGTCGTGTCCGACTCTGTGCGACCCCATAGACGGCAGCCCACCAGGCTTCCCCGTCCCTGGGATTCTCCAGGCAAGAACATTGGAATAGGTTGCCATTTCCTTCTCCAATGCATGAAAGTGAAAAGTGAAAGTGAAAGTGAAAGTGAAGTCGTGTCCGACTCCTAGCAACCCCATGGACTACAGCCTACCAGGCTCCTCCGTCCCTGGGATTTTCCAGGCAAGAGTACTGGAGTGGGGTGCCATTGCCTTCTTCAATTCCTCTGCTGATGACCATCTAAAGTTTCTTCACTGCATGCAAAGTAAAAAAACGAGTCATCGTAACTGCTGCAGACTATTCACAATTTCCTACACTGGCTCTCAGGCACCATCACCTGTCACACTCTCTTGCTCACTACTCAATCCATACTAGCCTCAGTTTTTTCTCGAACATATCACGGACACCTCTTCTTCAAGCCCTTTGTACCTGCCATCTCCTCTACCTGGGAAATTTTCAGCACACATACTGTATGGTTCACTCCCTCGCTGTCTTCTTCTTCTTCTTTTTTTCAAATGTCACTTTAGAGAGGCCTTTCAGGGCTTCCCTGGTAGCTCAGCTGGTAAAGAATCTGCCTGCAATGCAAGAGACTCTGCTTCTATTCCTGGGTTGGGAAAATGCTCTGGAGAAGGGAAAGGCTACCCACTCCAGTATTCTGGCCTGAAGAATTCCATGGACTGTGTAGTCCATGGGGTCACAAAGAGTTGGACACAACTGAGCGACTTTTACTTTCACTAGGGAGAGGGTGGGATGATTTGGGAGAATGGCATTGAAACATGTATAATATCATATAAGAAACGAATCACCAGTCCAGGTTCGGTGCAGGATACAGGATACTTGGGGCTGGTGCACTGGGATGACCCAGAGGGATGGTACGTGGAGGGAGGTGGGAAGGAAGTCAGGATGTGGAACACGTGTACACCTGTGGCGGATTCATGTTGATGTATGGCAAAACCAATACAATATTGTAAAGTAATTAGCCTCCAATTAAAATAAATGAATTTAAATTAAAAAATAAACATTTGAATTTTCATTTCATATCCCACTTGCTTGCTTTGTTCTTCTCCACAGCATTTATCATCTTCTACCATTGTACATACTTTGCTCTTTTTCTTATTTCTTAATTGTCTGCACTCAATAGAATGCAAGTTTTATAAGGTCAGATATTTGGGCGGAATTTGTTCTCTGTTTTGTTCACAGATGACCTGGCATCTGCTGCTGCTGCTGCTAAGTTGCTTCAGTTGTGTCCGACTCTGTGTGACCCCATGGACGGCAGCCCATCAGGCTCCTCTGTCCCTGGGATTCTCCAGGCAAGAACACTAGAGTGGGTTGCCATTTCCTTCTCCAAAGCATGCATGCATGCTAAGTCTTTTCAGTTGTGTCCAACTCTGTGCAACCCTATGGACAGCAGCCCACCAGGCTCCTCTGTCCACGGGATTCTCTAGGCAAGAATACAGGAGTGGGTTGCCATTTCCTTCTCCACCTGGCATATAATAAATACCTATTGTTGAAAAAAAATTAATAATATAGTATGCAAAAGTATGAAAAAGCCATTAACATATAGATACATTTCTAAGATATATTTTAACGTGAAAAATGTAAGAGGCAGTAGAATATGCAAAATATGCTACTATTTTGTGTAGAAGAAGGAAAAATTGGGGAGGAGAAAAGGGGGGAAGAGTGCTTCCAGGGGGAGGGGAGATAAAAAGTCTCTATTTGTGCATGTGTGTGTGCTCAGTTGCTTCAGTTGTGTCTGACTTTTTGTGATCCTTTGGACTATAGCCTGCTGGGCTCCTCTGTCCATGGGGATTCTCCAGGAAGGAATACTGGTGTGGGTTGCCATATTCTTCAGGGGATTTTCCCAAACCAGGAATCAAACCCACATCTCCTGCTTTGTAGGCAGATTTTTTACTCATTGAGCCACCTAGGAAGCCCCCTCTATGTGTACAGGCATGAAGTATTTCTCGAAGTCCATACAAGAAACTGTGCTTCTGTGGTAGCTCAGCTGGTAAAGAATCCACCTGCAATGCAGGAGACTTTGGTTAGATTCCTGGGTTGGGAAGATCTACTGGAGAAGGGAAAGGCTACCCATTCCAGTATTCTGGCCTGGAGAATTCCATGAACTGTATATTCCGTGGGGTCACAACCAGTCAGACGCCACTGAGTGACTTTTACTTTCACTTTCATACAAGAAACTGCTGTATGAGAAAGACAAGTAGGTGGGTGAGGAACAGGAAGGGGAGATATAGTGTTCATAATATAACCTTTTGTTCCTTCTAGGCGTGACATGAGACCATTTTGAAAATATCTTTTTCAAAAATAAATAATTTGAGAACGAGTTTAATGCCAATTAAACACACACACACATCCACATACACACAAGACATAAAAATATATTAAAATGAATGAAATAACATCTTGCCTTTTCCAAATTCTGGGGTAGGAGAAAATTATCCCCAAAGGCATTTGCATATGACATAATTTAACATATATTTCATGGTAGCATTAGTGAACTTAGGAGTTTAGGGTTATTTTGTGATTTTTGTATGTTTAATTTATGTCTTATTTCTCTGCTCAGCATCCAGTCCCTTTTCTACGGTTTGCCCTTGATTTTGACTTAGAAGAACCACCCTTTCCAGTTCTTTCACCATGTACTTCAGATTAAGCCAGTTAGTGCAGTCCTACCCCCTTACCACAGTTACTGGTTCATCTGGACTCTTCATCAACTGGGGCTAATCAATGACATCAAGACAACCCCAGAACTTTTGCCTAATATACTGAGGTGCAAATTCTCTTACACAGGTTAGGTGTTCAATGGAAGTGAGGTATACAGGTGAGTCACTCTATGGACCTGAGAATACATTCAGTCAGTGAAAGAACAATGAGAAATAAACCTTTGTGAGAATATTTGAGACTTTAGATCAAACCTTTCCTGAAAGCAGACAGCTCTACTCACAGACTTTCCTCTTCATATTGGCCAAACAAATTTCCTTTTTCCTTAGGTTAACTTGAGTAAGGCTATATGTCACTCATAACTAAGCATAACTAAGTCTTGACAGAGTAGCTCTTATACTCCTGACACATGAACTCTAGACTATTGAAATACTGAGAAGCTAGAAATTTTGCCCTATGTCACAATTTTAGAATGGTTGAAACCAAGATTTAAATTCAGGCTTATCTGGCTTCAAAGACCTCTCTCTTCCTATAACACCTTGATGCTGAGGCCTCGGATACCACTGAGAGAGAGAAAGACAAAGAGTGAGAGAGAGACAGATGGACATAAACAGAGACAGACAAGAGATAATATTGTTGGACAACAGCATCACATATAAGAAAAAATAATCAATAACTAAAGGTGCAAACCCCCCCCTGCACAAAGCTGAGACAGCCACTGAATGGAACAGTCGCACGATGTTAAAGACCTAAAGGTTATTTCACGCACCTGCCAACACTCCACCTGCTGAATGTATTTAAGCCGTCTTTTAGGTTTTCTCGTAAAGAATGGATTAAAGACTTTTGAGTGTCGGATAAGGGTGAGATTTCATTGACTTTCCTTCACACTTTTCCCCAAGCCCCTGAAGAATAGGAACATAAGAGATAAACTAATGAAATATAGTTAATAATTTAAGTTATGACTTACTCTTTCAGCCAGCATTTCTTTTGACATTTTCTAAAGAGAAGGGGAAGTGAACAAAAAAACTTGCCCCAGGATTCCAAACTGCAGGTGGCATCAAAGGAACTAAAACCAAGAAGAAAGTTCCATTCATCAGCCTCCCACTGGCCAACAATTTCTTCTGATAAGAGCTGGTGGAAGATCACTGTAAGACACGGTCAACCACTTTTTCATACTGCTTTCCCTGGTGGCAATAAAATTGATTTTCTGAAACATATTCTTAGGGCTTTGCACACTATGAAGTGCTAGACAAATGAAGGCATAATACTAATAACTGCTCTCATCATTAGAAAACCGTGGTTTAGAGCAATAATTGTCAACCAGGGGTGACTTTGCTCTCCAGGAGATACTTAGCAATGTCTGGAGATGTTTTCGGTTGTCACAGTAGGAGAGGGTGGTGCTACTGGTATCTAATGGTAGAGGCCAAAGATCCTGCTAAATATCCTATGAATGCAAATGAGAGTCTGCCACAACAAAGAATTTCCAGCCCCAAATGTCGACGGTGTTGAGGCTGAGAAATTGAGAGGGAGGGTAGTGTTTGTCTTGTGCAAGCCACAGTGATAGAAGGTCATTGTCCGTGTGTGTGCATATGTGTGTGTTGGTGTTGTGTGGGGCAGTTGAAGCTTTCTCTTCCATTCTTTTTTGTTGTTGTTGTTAAGTTTTTTTTTTCTTTAAGAACTTAGCTATTTTATTTATGTATTCATTTTTAGCAACATCAAGCTGCACATGGGATCTCAGTTCCCCAACCAAGGATTGAACCCATGCATCCTGCATTGGAAGCATGGAGTCTCAACCACCGGACCTGCAAGGAAGTCTCTATTCCATTCCCTTATAGTTGCCCTCTGGGTATCCAGGTTTCCAAAGCCAAACCTTGTGTGTCTGACGTAAATATTTTGCCAATCAAGTCATCATCACCCAATGGCAATTTCAGGCTGCCTTCATGGAAGGAACAGCAGATGTTTAGTAGAAGGATGGTTTACATAGAATGTATAAACTTAGCTTCAAATCTGAATCATGAAAGGATTTTGGTTGCTGAAATTTGGGGTAACATTTTGTCATCATTTTGGAAGTACTGTCACATCTCCAGTATATGTTTGTCCTATCTGTAATTTCAGCACCTGTTCATCAGACAAGGATGGAAGCAACTCTCTCTTAAAGCCTATGTTGCTATGTACTAATTTACTAAGACTGTCTTCCCATGCATTATGTCTCCCCACTCATCACCATAGGTGAATAATCTTCCCAACCACCTGTGGTCACCCTTCAACACTCCTGAAGAGAGTCTTAGAACATGCATTTTAAATAAACTCACTAGTGAAACTGGAGAAGGAAATGGCAACCCACTCCAGTATTCTTGCCTGGAGAGTCCCATGGACAGAGGAGCCTGGTGGGCTATAGTCTGTGGGTTCACAAGAGTCTGACATGACTGAGCAACTGAAGATGAAGGTTAGCGAAATATATAATCAAGTAACATGCTTAAAGGAAACAGAGATCCTAGGTAAAGAATGGATCTGCTACCAAGACTTTCACTTTCTTTCACAATCCTGAAAGGCCCTTCCCACAGAGGGAGAAGGATGATGACCCAGAAACCTCTCTCTGTTGCTGTCCTCCACTGAAACTCCACTGAGGGAGATGGTCGTGACAAAGAGAGATGAGTGAACACTGATTCCTTTCTAGTCAAATCTGAGTATCCTGGCACAGTTCTATATTTTAGTGATAAATGTGATTTAGACTGTTTTAAAATCACTATTTAGAAAGTAGAGTAAAAAACAAAAATTCCATTCACCCAGCTCCTGTAGTGTCTCCATACTTTAGAGGAAACCACTGTGAAGAGCATAGTGACTCCTTCCATATTAATTTTATACCCCTTCATTCAGGAAATATTGAGTGCCTACTATGTGTTTTGGAGAAGGGAAAGACTACCCGCTCCAGTATGCTGGCCTATAGTCCATGGAGCTGCAAAGAGTCGGACACGACTGAGTGTCTTTCACTTTGACTATGTGTATGGCTGCTGGGGTTGTAAGGATGAACAGATGAGACACAGTGCGTGCCTTTTGGTACCATACACTGTGGTGAAGGGAAGAAAGAGAAAAACAACAACTTCAGGTTAACATGTAAATTAAAGAAATATAAATTGGGATCAGCCCAAGGAAAGAAAAAAACACAGAGCTCTTAAAAAAAAAAGAGAATACTGGATGGTCCTGCCCTGGGCAAATTGATCAGAAAATGCTCTGGGAGAAACTAAAACTGGAAGATAGGAAAAGGCAAGCAAAGAATGGGAAAGAAAGTTTTATAACTTGTTTTATTTTTTTTCCAATTATTATATAACAGAATTTCGTTCATGTTAATTCACAAATATTTATTCCCTCTTTTAATCAATAATCACTGAGAGCCTAAGTGCCAGTCCTGTTCTATAAAGATAAAATACTGAACAATATCTTTGTTTCCACTGATCTTATAATCTAACAGCAGAGTTTATATATATATATGATTATACAGTAGACAGGCAGTCTGACTCCATGATCTGCCATAGTCCCTCCTAGGAAATAGAGTCCTAGGTTTAGTTTTCTGGTTATAAAAAAGTCGTAATATGTATTTACTTTATAAAATTTAAGAAATTCAATTTTTTTAATTGAAATTATTTTTTAGCTTTTTAACAGCTGTTTGTAAGGAAACTATCATTTGTCATTGCAACCATTCAGAAAGTGAACACCAACTAAAAGCAACATCATTAGCGGACTCTACAAAAAGGAAGTCCTCTAAAACACTCTTGTCTTGTGTCACCTTGACCATTCCCTGGGGAGAGACAGGTAGACCAATTGTACTCTGAACTCCACAAGCTCCCTGCATTGAATGAGCAGCCAAGGTTATGGGATTTCAGCTCTCTCTACAACTGACTTTCCAGCGCTTCCAGTTTGCGCTTCAGCTGCAAGTTTGTTTAACACTCCTCAGGAAGCCAAACATGCTCACGAGATGGTCCAAAGAATGCTTTCAGGATTTAGATCAGTGTCCCGAATCAGATTCTAGGCCATCCCTGGTGCACTGCAGGGGGAGCCACACAGAACAGAAATTAGGAATGCAGACTCTAGAGCCAGCTGGCCTAAGTCCAATGTAGGACCTAGGGCAAATGATTTCATCTTCCTGGGTGTTAGTTTCTTCACATATAAAACAGAGATAACATATTAGAACTTGATCCATAAGTTGTTAGCAGTCATTGTGAGTGGTATATTTAATATCTTTAAAGCACTTAAGGTAATGTTGTCAGAGTTAGCACTTAATAATGTTATTAGTTATTGTCATATAAAGTTAGTTCTAACTTGAAGGGCCAGTCATCATTGGTTTTCTTTTATTTTCCTTTTTTTTTTTTTTTTTGTCTTCTCCTGTGGCTTGCATGACCTCAGTTCCCTGATTAGGGATCCTACCAGAGCCCTGGCGGTGTAAGTGCTGAGTCCAAACCACTGGACCTCCAAGGGATTCCTATCATTGGTTTTCTATTTCGCTCACAGAATTAGAGTGATAATTTTCTATTTAGTTTTTCTTCCCTGCATTTTCTAAGTTGTCTTTACTGAATATGTGCTACTTTAGAAAGTTAGAATAAAAATATTTTAAGCAATTTTCAACCAATTCAACTAGAACACAGAAAATTGAATGATTAAGTCCAGTTTTTAAAAATAGAGGCTACAAATGTTATTCATGGTAGTTTTGTTCTTAGTTGCTTAACCTCTCTTGACAGCTATCATCACCATGATTGCAAACCATCATGGGCATCCTCATCACTTATTGGAGATACTTTAAATAAGCAGAACAATTCTAATGTTAATGATATTATTTGGATGCTAAGCTCTCTCATCTGTCAAATGGGGTTAGTAATATCTGCTCTACCAATCCCAACACTTCACAAGAAGATAAAACAATACAAAATTTTACAATGAAATAATTAAGCTGACACTAAGACATATATTAGGAAATCAGCTATGACTCTCATAGTTAAACTTTTTATATTGTTTTATTCTGAGAAGGTAATTGAGAGTTCTTAACCCACTTGAGGAATAAGGAAATAAAGGCATAGAGCATTTACAATGTTTTCTCAACTCACACATCAGATAGTTGTAGAGACTGAACTAAAAACTCAGTGCCCTCATGCCTGATCAGTTCTCGTGATCTCTTTGTTCAATATTTATCTGCTTATTCCAGAGAAGGCCTCTTTGAGCAACTGACAGCTTCTCTGTGTATTAATTACTCAGTTGTGTCCAACTCTTTGTGACCCCATGGACTGTAGCCCATCAAGCTCCTATGTCCATGGGATTTTCCAGGCAAGAATACTGGAGTGGATAGCCATTTCCTTCTCTAGACAGCTTCTATACCTTATTGATTGCAGTCCTCCTCCACTGCAAGTCTTAGAAACTTGAGGAATTTTTTAGAACCATGCAATGAACTTTTCAGCCCAACAATGCAAAAAGACACACTGCAAAGGTTTAGAAACATGGTGGGAAACAAGGCATTTCCTGTAACTGTTTATTGTCTCCTCCAATAGTTCTACTTAGCCAACCTTGAAAAATCAAAGTTCTAAATGTGATGGGGAAGGTTTCCAATAGTATTAGGTTGAAGTGTAAAATAGGATACAAAACTGAAGATAGATACATAAATAGATAGGCAGACAGACACAGATATGCTGCAATCTTAATACTGCATCTTTTAAAACAATTAAAAGAAGATAATTGTGGACTTCCCAGGTGACCCTAGAGATAAAGAACCTGCCTGCCAATGCAAGAGCCCTAAGAGAAAGTGGGTTCAATCCTTGAGTCTGGAAGATTCCCTGGGGGATGGCATGGCAACCCACTCTAGTATTCTTGCCTGGGGAATCACACAGACAGAGGCGACTGGTGGGCTACAGTCCATAGGGTCACATAGATTCAAACACAACTGAGGTGACTTTGCATGCATGCATACAATCTTATTTCTGCATTTTTAAAATGATTAAAAGAAGATACACAAATGTTCTTGGTTAGTTAACATATGACTAGTTGTCATCTCTAAAAGTGAGAGTATCAGTGATTTTTTTATTACTATTCTTGAAGACATTTTTCAATTTTTCTACAATAATCAGAAATTATTCCTATGATTACTAAAAGAGTCATAGACAGTAACAGAAGTTATGGCTGTTTGCCCTGTCAATATGGAGCAGTGGTGGAGGTTGGAGAAGTAAGCACAGGTCTTTCTCCAACTCAAGGCATCATCCTTGATGGTTTAACCCAGTGAGTTTAACCCATAATTAAACTTATGGTTTTACCCACATCCTTAATAAGTGTTAATTGCTCAGTAGTATCCAACTCTCTGCAACCCCATGGACAGTAGCCCACCAGGCTCGTCTGTCCATGAAATCCTCCAGGCAAGAACACTGGAGTAGGTTGCCAATTCCTTCTCCAGGAGATCTTCCCAACCCAGGGACTGAACCAGACTGAACCGGTTCTCCTACACTGCTAGAAGATTCTTTATCATCTGACTACGAGGGAACCCACATCCTTGGCTACTTGTCAAGTAAATCCAGCCCTGTGCTGTTCAACTTGTGGCATGATTCTGGTCAGAGGTATTGGTCTGATTTAAATATGACCAGCAATTTTCTAGAGGTTTCTAAGGAAAAAAAGTGATCTGTTCATCTGAGAAAGCCATAATTTTCTCTTTTGATCTGGTTGGTAAGATATGTAGATGTGAAGACGAAAACTTCAAAGGCAGAATGGGAGAATCAGCCCAACAATGAAGCTGACAAGAAGTAAAGATGGGAAAGAACAAAGACCTCTATGACATCCATGAACAGCTGAATCACACCAGCCCTGAAACCTGGCATATCTTTGGATGATCCACTTACAGAAGCCAAAAGATCTCCCACCTTGTGAAAGCCAGTTTACAGTTTCTATCACTTATGCAACAGAGTCAGTTATGTAGGTTTATGCCATATCTATGAATTTATATAGAGACTCCTCTAATTAGCACCACAAATTTTTAATTAAATGCTTTACTGAGAGTAACTTTCCAATTGAATTTTTTCTTCAATATTTTCTTTTAAAAGTATAAATAAGG
Organism: Bos javanicus; assembly: GCF_032452875.1. Classification (NCBI taxonomy): domain Eukaryota; kingdom Metazoa; phylum Chordata; class Mammalia; order Artiodactyla; family Bovidae; genus Bos; species Bos javanicus. The sequence goes on along the minus strand of NC_083872.1, from coordinate 62,122,245 downwards.
ATTAAATTAGATAATCTCTAGATCTACCTACCAGATCTAAAAACCTATGCTTGTCAATTCAAACTACAAATGATGTGAAATTTTTGAATTTTAGGTGTTTCATACTTAAGCTTCAGGTGTTTTACAAAGCCATTTGCTTTATGACAAACTCCTCCAATTTAGAGAAAATTCTGCCAGTTGTAGTTTTATGCATATTTATAGTCTTCAAAAACAGAGAGAATAAAACTCTAGTAAGATGGATAGAAAATGTAGACAAAGCTCATTAGCCTTGTCAGACATTTGATAAATAATTATAAACCAACTGCAGTAAGCTGTATGCATAAAACCAACCTTTGATCTCTTTGAAAACAACTGTTCCAGCAACAATTTAAAACTGTAATCACATGTAATGTATCTTCAAGCATAGAACATATAAATGTTCTTTCAAATCTGCCTGAGACTGGATTATTTTCCAACTGATTGTTAGTTAAGAAGCTGATTCTATTCTATGCCGTATTTAAATAATGGGCTAAATAGTTAGCATATAATTTGGGGACTAATCAGCAAAATGTTTATCATACATGAAAATGTAATCTTTCCCACATTAACTTGTTGTTAGACTGTGGAAAGATTAACTACACCAAAGAAATATACTCATTAGCTTTTAATGATCGTAACCGACAGATACCATAGCTTTAAATTGCTTTTCAGAGTCTGGTTTCTATTTTTATAATCGATGTTCTAACTAAACATTCATCATTATGAAGACAAATCTTGTAAGTCATACACATATTTCTGTCTCCCTATGACAGGCATTGATTTAGAAAGGAGAGACTAGATCCAACCTCCAGGAAACAGCTGGTCTCCTTAGATAAGGGAATCACTGAACTGGCTTTTAATATTACAAGAAAAAAAAGGAGCGAGAAAGGAGAAAAAGGGAGACAGTAGAAGCAGACGACAAAAATCTGAACCACCTACAGGAGACAACACAATTTACAATTCACAGAACATAACTTAATTGTATTTCTTGATAGTCGTCTTCATCGGTTATGTTCTCTCTGAAATCAAAATTGCCAGCTTTGCCATTGATAGTAGAACAAACGTTCTGAGAAAATCAGGTGGCATGAAAGGGTTAAAGGAGAAGCGCTGAAATCCTGGGGTAATGAAACTCCAATATCTGAGAGGCCACTCTCAAAGCATAAGTAGCACTGAGAGCTTGAAGAAAGCTACACACCCAGGAAAATGCTTTATTTTCCTCTTACATTAATAGATCCTTGTTGCACAATGATTTAATACATACAGATACATGATGCAATCAGAACATATGCAATTTTCCCAAAGCAATTGATGATGGAGCATGCTTTGTCCAAACTTCACAAGTTGAGATATGAAGGTACATTTTATTTTACCATTGCTAGGAATGTTTCTATTTTAAGAAACAGACACAAATCAGATTCCCCCTTTCCTAGTTTTCTCAGCCCTCTCTATTGGAATCTTCATTATGTTAACATTAAAAGAAAAATTAAATGATCTCTTCTATATTTGGAACTACATGTTGCCTTATGAAATGAAAATGTGTTAAGAAAAAAAAAAAAGAAAAGACCATTTCAAATCGCTTAGCTCTGTTTAACCAATAGGTTTCCTCAGTCAGCCTCTTTTTTGTTTGTTTTTAGAACTGGAAAACCTAGAAGGGACTTACTTTTCATTCCCAAATTTATAAAATACTTAAAGGCTCTGAGAATGAAAGTTCTACTGAATATATGAAAGAAGATACTTAGAAATTTTAAGGGCTGCTCCCTCTGCACAAATTCACAGATATAAGCAACAGAGAGTGCTGCCATGCCATGGTGTTCCTTCTTGCAGGCATTTGATTTTCTTACAACTGAAAGTGATTTTAGGTATTGTCCTTCTAGGATTACATGAGCCAATTGCTAATTTTCAACTAACACCCAGTTCCTGCATGGAGTAGTTAACCCTTATGGATAATACAAACCTGCAGACAATCCCCAAATCCTTGTTTTGGGGGGATTAAAATGTATTATATGACTTAAAAATATATTTAACTTTCTAATTCTATTTACACTGCCCTGATACTAAAACAGGTTTGCTTGTCCAGGCCACACAATAATGGTAACCTCTGAACATTTCGACGATAAGGGAAACTTCTGTGGTTAAGAAAAAAAAACGATTTTGAATAAATATGAAATAGCGAACAATGACCTTTAGACATGATTATAAATGCATAACTTATCATTATGTTTTACTGAAAAACAAAATATGTCACTTTGGAATGTATTAGTGGTAGAGTAGTACTGAAATCACCCACAGTTCTACCATGCAAATACAATTACCATATTTTCATTCAGAGTTGCATATTATCTTCCATGTGCATTCCTAATTTTTCTTCTTACAGAGGGAGGTGGAGAAGGATTGGGAGGAAGAAAGTTGAAGAGATTGGATGGAAAGAGACAACAAGAGATGAACTCATTACAGACAAAATTAGGGGGGAAATTAAGGAAACTGAGGTTAAGTGAGATCCTCAAAAACAGAGGCTATTATAAAAGGCCTCTCTAAGACATTAAAAAAAATGTCTTAAAAATAAAAGGCTAGATATGCTGCTGCTGCTAAGTCACTTCAGTCGTGTCTGACTCTGTGCGACCCCATGGACTGCAGCCTACCAGGCTCCTTCATCCATGGGATTTTCCAGGCAACAGTACTGGAGTGGGATGCCATTGCCTTCTCCAGTCTAGATATAGACAGACCAAAACTGGATGGAGGCTACTTGCTATGCCACCATCACAGCACATGACTTCAACCTTAAAGTCCTGCTATTGTGTGATTGCACCAACTTTCTTATGTACCTTACCAGCCTGAAGGAGGACAAGCAGATGGACAGAGAGATGCCTCACAGCCAGATCAACTCCCTGTAAACAGTCTTCCAGGGATTCCCATGCATGGTCATAAGGCCACATGTGTATCTGTAAACCAAACAAGGGATTCCCTTCTCCATGCCATTCTCCGTTCCCTTCTCCAGGGGGTCTTTCCCATCCAGGGATTGAACCTGGGTCTCTTGCATTGCAGGTAGACAGCTTACTGTCTAAGTTACCAGGGAAGCCCAAATCAGGGGAATGCAGTCTATAATCAGGCAGGAATGTGAGCAGTTCACATTGAGGTAGTGCTACCACCACACAGGAAGGGAAGGAGGGAAGAGCATCTCTGACCCACTGCACATTCTTTAGTTAATGTAATATCACCTGCACCAAACAGCAATCTGGACCCAGATGGTCTCTGATGAGCTGTATGGCCCTCTGAGAAGAGTCTTTGTTCAATTCTTAGAAGGACTAAGTGGATTAATACATATAAAGCACTTGGAACTTTGCCTGGCACACAATAAATCCTCAAGATATGCTAATTAGCAATCATTTCTTTTCAAACATTTGTTTATTCTAAAAGAATGGTTTGTAGCTTCCTGGAATTCTATGCATGTGTGGAGCAAAAACTCACTTTTAGAAAGTTTCTTGAGGACCTTAATGATGGTGATCTATTTGGTAAGGATTCTCTAAAATCCCTTGATATATTCAACATGTGTCAGGTTTTAAATTCCTTCTGGCGGTAACATTTTGTTATGGTTTTATCTTTGTTATTTGAGAGATTAGGTAGGGCCACAGCCCTCCTTAATGCCTGCAAGTTGTATAACATTTGAAAATTGTTTATTTCATAATGCTGCTACTTTTTTTTTTAATGTCAAACTTTTTTTGTAATTGAGTTTGGGTCTAGGGGAAATAACGCTTGTGAAAGCCAGGAAAAAAAAAAAAAGAGAGAGAAAGAGAGCATCAAGGAAAAATCCTTCAGAAATATAAACTAACTGCTGTTAATAATGCCCAAACTAGTCTTAGGAAATTGTGAGCCACTGTCTGAAGCAGCCAAGGGGTTGTCACCTTCTTGGCCCCAGGCTGGTCACTGCCCTCTTATCTAAGGATGCAGAGAAAATGCTAGAGATTTGCTTAGTGCATTTACTTAGGTTGCCTCCTCTTATTTACCCTCATTGGTGAGGTCCTACATTATTCTCCTTTCAACCATAAGAAAGCCAGAAGTTCAGGACCATGAGACAATCAGCCTGAAAACTCAAGCAGTGATTGGCTAATTGCATGCAGTTTCTTCAAACACATACTGACCTGCTTAGAACTTTACCCCTGCAATTAAACTCCTAAAAATGGATTTGAAAGGGGTTTTGGGTTCCAAAGTCACTGCAGATGGTGATTGTAGCCATGAAATTAAAAGATGCTTACTTCTGGGAAGGAAAGTTATAACCAACCTAGATAGCATATTCAAAAGCAGAGACATTACTTTGTCAACAAAGGTCCATCTAGTCAAGGCTATGGTTTTTCCAGTGGTCATGTATGGATGTGACAGTTGGACTGTCAAGAAAGCTGAGCACCGAAGAATTGATGCTTTTGAACTGTGGTGTTGGAGAAGACTCTTGAGAGTCCCTTGGACTGCAAGGAGATCCAACCAGTCCATTCTAAAGTAGATCAGTCCTGGGTGTTCTTTGGAAGGATTGATGCTAAAGCTGAGGCTCCAATACTTTGGCCACCTCATGCGAAGAGTTGACTCATTGGAATAGACTCTGATGCTGGGAGAGATTGGGGGCAGGAGGAGAAGGGGACGACAGAGGATGAGATGGCTGGATGGCATCACTGACTTGATGGACATGAGTTTGGGTGAATTCCAGGAGTTGGTGATGGACAGGGAGGCCTGGCGTGCTGCTATTCATGAGGTCGCAAAGAGTTGGACATGACTGAGCCACTGAACTGAACTGAACTGAGCCGAGCCGCCTGAGAGAGGCACACAGCCATCGAGAGCAACCTCATCTCTGATTAGAGGATGTGAGCTCTGGCTTTTCTGAGGGCCTGGAGAAAACATGCCATTTCCGTCAGGTTATGTAGGAACAGCTTAATCCTTTTGTTTGCAGAACTGTTTTTTCAATCACTTCAGTGGGCACTGATGTCATGTGTTCATATGCCAGAAGGTTTGTTTTGGGGAGCACAGGGTTTGCTTTGTTTGGCTCGAGTAAAAAGATTGCATTGTTGCTTTATGCTTGTGCATGTGTATATGTGTGTTGGCATCCAGGAGAGGGAGACATGAAGCAGACCGGGGACAGGTTGGCAGGGCATCTGATGCTCACTAGCTGAAAAGTGCACTCAAGTCTTTTTCATGGAAGGTGTAATCAGATTTAGAAGCTGAAGAGCAGATTGGCTGAAGGACTGCAAAACAAAGGGCACAAGCAGTGATGCTTTTAGGACACAAAATACTGAGTATACTTTTGTAATAGAATCTCCAGGAGAAAGGATTCATTCCACTGGTTAGCAAGTGGGGTTGCATAATGGCTTCACAAAGTCAATAGGCTCTTATTGAGGACCTATAATGGGCTTCACCAAATTGGGAAACACTGCCACATGGGCTTGGCATTAGGTTTCAAAAGATGCTGGACTTGGGACTATCAGAGAATCTGGGTCTAGGATGAGCCCTAGTTCCTGCACATCAGTGGCTTATCATCTAGAAGACACCGACAGGACACATGATTTTTTTTTTAATATAAAAAAAGGCATATCCAAAAGTCATATGCAGATATACTGGAGTTACATTGATCAGTATAATCCATTACAGTTGACCTAAAAAGTGGGCATATGGAGCAGGGAAGACAGAAATGGTGAGTAAGGATAACCTGAATATCAGCAGAGCACCCCTGCTTTTGAAGTAACAACAAAGGTGGTGTTGTTCAGTCGCTAAGTCGTGTCCGACTCTTTTGTGACCCCACTGAGCTATAGCCCCCCAGGCTCCTCAGCGCATGAGATTTCCCAGGCAAGAATACTGGAGTGGGTTGCCATTTCCTTCTCCACGGGATCTTGCTGATCCAGGAGTCGAACCCATGTCTCCTGCATTGGCAAGCAGATTCTTTATTGCTGAATCATGGGGGGGCCCAACAAAGTTACAAGGAGAATAATAAATAAAAAAATATAGATAGATAGATAGATACAGATATATAAAATCCTTTCAGTTCCTGTTCTAAGTTCTCTGTGTGCTTTAATTCATTTAATCCTCATAACATCCTTTTGAATGATGAAACAAGAAATGCCTACCATTATAAACCCTACCGAACAGATAAAGCCACTTCCACACAGAGTTAACAGGACTAACTTGTCCAAGGCTAAACAACTAGTAAGGGGGGCTCTAGAATTTCAATAGGCTGTAAACAGAATTGGGTTGAGTCATATTCCATATGTGATGGGAAAGCCTCATTCCTTCTGAGCTCACCAGGAATTTTAGAAACAGGATGGCAGCTTATATTTTTTCTCATCACCTTCGCCTCCAGTTTCAGGCTTTTGCTGAATTATTCAGCTCATAGATGGCTTTATCCTCTTCTGCATTTGTTCTTTGTTGTGTATCTCAACACTATAGATTGAAACACAACTCCTATACATAAACGTATATATATATATATATATATATATATATATAATTCACATAAATCTTCCTTTGAGTCAAAGAACTGACTGGACAATTTTTAAGGACTTGTGAAACAAAAGCGAGTTTATGAAGAAAGCTGAGCACCGAAGAATTGATGCTTATAAATTGTGGTGTTGGAGAAGACTCTTGAGAGTCCCTTGGACTGTGAGGAGATTCAACCAGTCCATCCTAAAGGAGATCAGTCCTTAATATTCATTGGAAGGACTGATGCTGAAGCTGAAACTCCAATACTTTGGCTACGATGCAAAGAACTGACTCACTGGAAAAGACCCTGATGCTGGGAAAGATTGAAGGCAGGAAGAGAAGGGGATGACAGAGGATCACATGGATCGATGGCATCACCAAGTCGATGGACATGAGTTTGAGCAAGCTCCGAGAATTGGTGATGTACAGGGAAGTCTGGCATGTTGCAGTCCGTGGGATTGCAAAGAATTAGACACGACTGAGTGACTGAAATGACTGAAAACAAAAGTGAGTTTATGAACAAAATCAGCTTTTTAACCCCTTTATGTTTGAGATTAGGAATCATAACTACAAAATGGCATTCCACAAATAGTAATGTAAGTGCATTATATTTGACCAGCACAACTTTTCAAATTGTGAATTTGAATACCTTCAGATGAGGCCAGAACTTTCCAACTCACCACAGGCCCCTGTCTGTATTGTCACAGGCAGGTCAGCTTCACTGATTTGCACTGCTGTTCTGGACCATGAAGCATTTCCATTTGCCATCCTCAAAACAACTTCCTTGAATTAAGCAAATTTAATGCATGGGTTGTCAGCTTTCAGAGTTGGAGCTGAAAACCAGAAGCAGAATGTAAGGTATGAGGTATTGAGATTCAACCATAAATTTCACCCGTATTTCTAGAGCTGGAAAAAAATATCATTGCTGAATACTATTTATTATTAATTTATCATCATCATTTTATTGATGAGAATAGAAAAAATCCTATCGTAAATAAATTAGCAGAATCTGAAAAACCAGAATTCTTTTATTCATTAAACAAAATAGATTATAGTTTGTTCCATGCACCTGGACTAGGGAGAGATGCCATGAGTTTATGCAGATGAATGCTTGGTTGTTGGGAAAAGCAAGAACTATTAGAACTTTAAAGTAACTGGAGCCTTTGTAAACAGCAAATTTAATGAGCAAATTTAAACCAGTAACCAACAAATTTAAATGAGGTCACCTGAGGCAGGCCATCAAGCCTCCTCCAGACTTCCCCCTAAAGTTCCTGAAAACCTAAGAGTCTTGGTAGCTTTTATTCAATCATTATTCATTCATTCAAAGGTATGTATCCGGATCCATTCTGAAGCAGGCACTATTGTAGGTCCTTGAACTAGAGGGGGAAACAAAACAGACAAAATCCCCTCACGTAGAAAAGAAACTACAGACCGTACACAAACACACAGATTATAGAGATCTCATATAAGAGTTTCAGAAAGTAAGTGCTCTAAAACAAAGCAAAACAAATCACACACACACAAAATTTTAAAACAGTTAATTTTATTAACAAAACTAATGCAAATTAGTGTATGGCTTCCATATGAAACAATAAAATAATTTTTAATAGAAAAAAATAAAGTGTAGAGCTACATATAGAGAAAGGGCACTAGAACAAAAGTTGGCACACCGTACCTTGGTTTTCTTATTTTGGATACGTTCTTAATACCAAAAGATGCTCTACCTACATCTCTTAAGTTCTACCTACATCTCTTACCTATTTAATTAGATAACATATTAAGTGCTTCATAAATAATAAATGGTATTTATAAAAAAAAATTAAAAAGCAAACAAACGTGAGCACGCATGCAAGAGCCACTTAGGAGTTTACCAATGGTTTTGAGAGACTGAGGGGGCTTACAGTACAAACAATCAAGATCCAATATTCAGCTCCTAGTTCTCAAAGTGAGCCTCGCCTCTGCTCAGAGTCTAGCTCCTCACCAGCTGCCTCAGCCTTCCTTTGCTCCTATTTCTCCTTTTCCTTATCTGTTCCCTTTCACACACTTCATTCTGAATGATTTATTATGAATTTAGATTAGTTGTCTTTGGTCTTTACACTACTGCCAACCTAGACCATCAGGTTCTCACCCTCTGCTCTGTGGTATTTGTCAAATTATGTTCCTTACCCAGCTGGAAAATGCGAGGCAATCACCAAACCATCCTGAATCTACCATTTGTCTCTATTCCTTTTGTATTGCTCCTTTTTCCCATGAGGTTCTTAAATGTCTGTGCTGAGGCACTGTGTTCCATCCACAAGGCAAACTAGAGTAAGGTCATTACTTTGTATGATACTATTTACACAGTGGGTTTTTTTTTTTTTTTTTTCACTCAAGCAGCAAGAACTTTGCTTAATGATATTTTATTTGAAATGTGAGAAAGATTTCCACGTTCAGTTTTTGCTAAGGACATGATAGGTACCCTCGAACAAAATATATATGCGGTTATCTGAGGAAAAAATGACTTTTGTTTGACAAAATAAATAAATAAATAAATCTTAGGAAAAACTATGTGAGAAGGCGATGGCACCCCACTCCAGTACTCTTGCCTGGAAAATCCCATGGACCGAGGAGTCTGGTAGGCTGCAGTCCATGGGGTCACGAAGAGTCGGACATGACTGAGTGACTTCACTTTCCCTTTTCACTTTCATGCTTTGGAGAAGGCAATGGCAACCTTCTCCAGTGTTCAAGCCTTCTCCAGTGTTCAGGCTCCCAGGGACAATGCAATTCCCAGGGAGAATCCCAGGGACAGGGGAGCCTGGTGGGCTGCCGTCTATGGGGTCGCACAGACTATTAGCAAATAGAACCATTCAGTTAAGAGTTGCAATAAGCAATTTCAGTTTTGGGTGCTAAAGATAATGAAACCTCTTCTATTTTGCTTATTGCTAGAATTGGCCAAATCATTATGGATCTCGGAGGTAGCTAATGGTCTAAGACAACAGGGTTGGCAAATAAGTATTTTATAGCTCAGTAACTCTTTGAATGCAAGCTAGACCATTCAGGTATTTAAGTGTTATCCATGGCTTCTTGAACTGAACAAATCGGTCTGTAATAATTAAAATACTGTAAACAACGGTGACACAGTTCCTCAGTTTTCAAAGAGATTCTCTTTATTCCTAAGGGAAGGAAATGAGGTGTTGCCTTGTTAGAAATGCACTGTTTACATCTAGAAGCATCTTGACAAGCTGGTGGAAGAGGCTCATTTGTGAGCCCAAAGCCCCTTCGCTGCCCTGTCTCTGCAGTTCTCTGGAAGTTTCCATGAAGGGAGCAGTGAAAGGCGACAGCAGCTGAACTCACTCTAGTGCTTCTTTCTCCCGCTTTCCATCTCAGTGAGCAGCCCTTTTACTTCCTGAGTCAAGACTTCACCACCAGGTCACACTCCACAGATCTCCATGCATCAAGGAAATAAAAAGTAGTTTCTATTTTTAAAATGATTGGAGACATTCTACATACAGGAACATCATCCTGTCCTCACCTTTGGGTAGATATCTCATCTTCACAAGAGAAAATGTTATTACGGACTCTTCTGGAGAAAGGAAGTTCAAATGAAACTATCTTGATACATAACTATTTTAACTCTGGGAAGCAAATACAGATCAGGAGGGATTTCTATTGCTTTAAAAACATTTAAAGAACAAGAGATACTATTAATTATAGCTTTGAAATATTTCGTTGACCTTCAGCTAAGAGAATACCAAACCAAAGGAGAACAAAATGGCACCGAAAGGAGGTCAGGCAGTGAGGTCAGGGGCTACCTTGTTGAAGTTTAATTAGTTGTACCTCTGAGGTCTGAGAGAAACTACCTGAGTAACCACGATAAATTGGCTTGCAGGAAATAGGAAAAAAAAAAATATCCTTACAGGGACACTTTCAAGAAGACACGACCTAAAAAAGGATGCAGTTGATTTTTGATTGACTGTCTGGGGAATGTCATCTCCAAAAGGACAGGATTCGTGTCTTTTTTCATTAATTCCAGAGGGAACCTAGCCCAGGGCACTGGCCAGATAAACATTCAAGCCATTCATAGAATCATGGACAGAAGGAAGTTCAAGGGACCACAGCCAAGAGTTCCCTGACTATAGGAAATACCCAACTCAAAAAATTTAATTTTCTAAAAGATAAATTTTTATCCTTTTATTTTCTCAGAAAAAAAATCCAGAATAAGATATTCCAATATTTTCTTAAAGGCAAGGAGTTCTGCCCGATATTGCAGGATGAATCCCTTTTAACCTGTCAAATGTAACAGCAGAGAATAACTGCTTAAATTCATTCTAATAGTGTGGCTGCTTCCTCCCCATGAAGTTGGTGATTAAGATCCTTCTCTCCCCAGGGTTCTCAGTCTAGGGAGAAAAACCTAATTCTTTAACATTTCTTCATCAGACTCTTTTGCCAAACCATTAATAACATTTAAAAAATGATCCCTCAGAGGTCTCCTCCAAGTTCTCAACACCCTTCCATTATAATATTTATGCTTCTGAAAGCAATGGCTTTCAACAGCCTTCCTGTATTATTTTAAGGGAACCTCTTCTTCTTAAGAACTATTCTTCTTGTCTAATATACTATAAGGTCATTATCTGACCTGGTTTGCTGGGTTCTCAGGGAATTCCTGGGATGTGGGGCTCACAGTGATAAAACCAAGAATATCCTAAGCAACCTGGCATGAATCGGTCATCCTACAAACAAACGTTTAGCCTGTTCTGACTGGTGTGGGAATGGGTCGGAGTCCCAGGGCACTTCACTGTACCCCTGAACCACTCTGACAGAGCTCTATGGCTCCAAGGAAACTCAGAGTGAACATCACAATCTAAAGATTATTTAGAAGAGTGCTAAGTACAGATCCAAGTTTCTCAGCAGCAGCACTATTGACATTTTGGGCAGGATAATTCTTTGTTGTGGGGAACTTTCCTGTGTATTATGGGATGTTCTGCAACACCCTTGGCCTCTATCCACTAGATGCCTATAGTACCCTCTCAACTAAGGCAGTCTAAAGCATCTCTGCTGCTGCTGCTGCTGCTAAGCCACTTCAGTCGTGTCCAACTCTGTGCGACCCCAGAGACGGCAGCCCACCAGGCTGCCCCATCTCTGGGATTCTCCAGGCAAGAACACTGGAGTGGGTTGCCATTTCCTTCTCCAATGCGTGAAAGTGAAGTCGCTCAGTCGTGTCCAACTCTTAGCGACCCCATGGACTGCAGCCCACCAGGCTCCTCTGTCCATGGGATTTTCCAGGCAAGAGTACTGGAGTGGGGTGCCATTGCCTTCTCTGGATATGGTCAAATATCACCCAACCCAAACCCTGATGAGAACCAGTGGTTTAGTGATACATTTTTTTAAACTTTCTAGGTTGCACCCCTTTAGATGGGTCATAAAATCAATGCAGTGAGTCACACCCACATTAAAATTTAAAAAAGAATGCAGAGGTATAGCATAGGGCAGGATAGGATAGAAGAGAATAACCTGGAATGGGATGGGATGGATAGAAGAGAAAACAGAGTTTTAAATATAATAAAGGTATTCTTTTAATAAGCATTTGTTTCAGATATATGTAATGTGCATATAGAAGGTCACAAGGTGAAGTTCTTTTTTTATTATGAGTCATAATCAAAAAAGTCTGAAAACTTTTATGTTAGGTTCTGTCCATCCTCTTTGTACATATTAATCACATTAGGAAGCTGTTCCTCTCTAGCTTGACCTAGCCCACTCCACCTAGCCTCTATTACCTAGTTGCCATTCTTCTGCAAAATCAATTCCATGACTGACTTATATTTACAAAGCTTGAACTATCCTACATGAATTATCTGTTAAACATCTCCCTGTTGCATGTATCCACTTCTACAATTTGTCAAGGTCAGCTCGAACTTGATTTAAGTTCATATAAGCAGACATCACCGACAGATTTAACATGAATGCATTTTACTCCACAATTTGAGTCACTCCGTAATTCTGTAGGCTCTAAAGGAAATACTTGCAGGGCACAGGTTGCTCCTGGCTGGTACGATACGTCTGTGTCCCCTTGGATTTTGTGAATACTGAAGGTGTTCAAATTTCAGCCATTTCTCACTATAGAGATTCACATGTTGAGATTCTAACCCCCACTACCTCAAGTTCAAATTTCAGACATTTCTCACCCTATGTCCCCCTCCTCATTTGTAGCCTTCTGCTATTTTGGATGTTATGGGTTCAACTGTGTCTCCCCCAAGTTCACATGTTGAGATCCTAACCCCCAGTACCTCAGATGCAACCTCTTTTGCAGACAGGGTCTATCATTAAAGTGATGACATAAGGCTGGGCCCTAATTCAGTAGGACTGGAGTCTTTATGAAAAGGGAAAATTTGGAGATAGACATTTAAAGAGAGAGAATGTCCTGAGAGAATGCAGCTATGCTGCCAGAGTGAGGAGACGAGGCAGTGAGAGAGGGCCCCTTCCTCAGAGCCCTCAGAACCAGCCAGCTCTGCTGACCTCATCCCTTTCTCTGAGCCCACTACTATTTGAGGAAGTTAGTCCATCCATGGAATTTTGCTTTAAATCAAGATCGTCCAACATGTAGCTGACTTTCTCAGGTTATGCCCAGACCGCACCTCACGAATACAGCAATAATAAAACCAGGACCCAGGGGACCCTGGAAGGGTGCCCAGTAAAGACAATCATGGACATTTTTGTCTTCCTGAAGCTAGGAGGGCTGAGGTCTGGGTAGATTTGTAGCCCCTTGATCAGGGATAAGTTGGGCCACTAGAAAGAAATGATGGTGGGTTTGATTTTTAGTGGAAATAAACCTTGCCAGTACTCCATCAGAGATCATTTGTCTTGATCCTCTATTCACTTATGGTCAAGAAGTAAAAAAAGTCAGCCCAGTGGAAGGATGTGTGTTTTTTGCCTGATGCTTAGCATAATCAGCCTGGGCTGGTATGCCCGCAAGGCCAGGGAACAGGCCTTCCCAGGAGCTATTTCCCCACAATACTTCTGATCCAATCCCAGGCAGATGTGCGGAGGACAGAGAGGGTGATGTGGGGACCCATGTCCCCCGCCTCGTTTGTAGTCTGCTACTATATTGGATGTTACTGGTTGAACTGTCTCCCCTAAAAGCACATGTTGAAATCCTAACCCTCAGTATCTCAGATGTGACCTCATTTGCAGACTGGGTCTTTATAGAAGTAATCATTAAAGTGATGACATAAGGCTGGGCCCTAATTCAGTAGGACTGGTGTCTTTATGAAAAGGGGAAATTTGGAGACAGACATTCAAAGAGAGACAGAATGTCCTGAGAGAATGCAGCTATGCTGCCAGAGCAAGGAGAAGAGGCAGTGAGAGCAGTCCCCTTCCTCGGAGCCCTCAGAACCAGCCAGCTCCGTTGGTCCCCATAATTGTGAGACCCTACACTTCTGACAGAATGTGGTCCACTGGAGAAGGGAATGGCAAACCACTCCAGTATTCTTGCCTTGAGAACCCCATGAACAGTATGAAAAGGCAAAATGATAGGATCCTGAAAGAGGAACTCCCCAGGTCAGTAGGTACCCGATATGCTACTGGAGATCAGTGGAGAAATAACTCCAGAAAGAATGAAGGGATGGAGCCAAAGCAAAAACAATACCCAATTGTGGATGTGACTGGTGATAGAAGCAAGGTCCAATGCTATAAAGAGCAATATTGCATAGGAACCAGGAATGTCAGGTCCATGAATCAAGGCAAACTGGAAGTGGTCAAACAAGAGATGGCAAGAGTGAAGGTCAACATTCTAGGAATCAGCGAACTAAAATGGACTGGAATGGGTGAATTTAACTCAGGTGACCATTATATCTATTACTGCGGGCAGGAATTCCCCAGAAGAAGTGGAGTAGCCATCATGGTCAACAAAAGAGTCTGAAATGCAGTACTTGGATGCAATCTCAAAAACAACAGAATGATCTCTCTTCGTTTCTAAGGCAAACCATTCAATATCACAGTAAACCAAGTCTATGCCCCAATCAGTAACGCTGAAGAAGCTAAAGTTGAATGGTTCTATGAAGACCTCCAAGACCTTTTAGAACTAACACCCAAAAAGATGTCCTTTTCATTATAGGGGACTGGAATACAAAAGTAGGAAGTCAAAAAACACTTGGAGTAACAGGCAAATTTACCTTGGAATACAGAATGAAGCAGGGCAAAGACTAATAGAGTTTTGCCAAGAAAATGCACTGGTCATAGCAAACACCCTCTTTCAACAACACAAGGGAAGACTCTACACATAGACATCACCAGATGGTCAACACCGAAATCAGATTTATTATATTCTTTGCAGGCAAAGATGGAGAAGCTCTATACAGTCAACAAAAACAAGACCAGGAGCTGACTGTGGCTCAGATCATGAACTCATTGTCAAATTCAGACTGAAATTGAAGAAAGTAGGGAAAACCACTAGACCATGCAGGTATGACCTAAATCAAATCCCTTATGATTATACAGTGGAAGTGAGAAATAGATTTAAGGGACTAGATCTGATAGATAGAGTGCCTGACGAACTATGGAATGAGGTTCATGACTTCGTACAGGAGGCAGGGATCAAGACCATCCCCATGGAAAAGAAATGCAAAAAAGCAAAATGGCTGTCTGGGGAGGCCTTACAAATAGCTGTGAAAAGAAGAGAAACAAAAAGTGAAGGAGAAAAGGAAAGATATAAGCATCTGAATGCAGAGTTCCAAAAAATAGCAAGAAGAGATAAGAAAGCCTTTCTCAGTGATCAATGCAAAGAAATAGAGGAAAATAACAGAATGGGAAAGACTAGAGATCTCTTCAAGAAAATTAGAGATACCAAGGGAATATTTCATGCAACGATGGGCTCAATAAAGGACAGAAATGGTATAGACCTAACAGAAGCAGAAGATATTAAGAAGAGGTGGCACGAATACACAGAAGATCTGTACAAAAAAGATCTTCATGACCCAGATAATCACAATGGTGTGATCACTGACCTAGAGCCAGATATCCTGGAATGTGAAATCAAGTGCGCCTTAGAAAGCATCACTACAAACAAAGCTAGTGGAGGTGATGGAATTACAGTTGAGCTATTTCAAATCCTGAAAGATGATGCTATGAAAGTGCTGGACTCAATATGCCAGCAAATCTGGAAAACTCAGCAGTGGCCACAGGACTGGAAAACGGCAGTTTTCATTCCAATCCCAAAGAAAGGCAATGCCAAAGAATACTCAAACTACCATACAATTGCACTCATCTCACACGCTAGTAAAGTAATGCTCAAAATTCTCCAAGCCAGGCTTCAGCAATATGTGAACCGTGAACTTACATATGTTCAAGCGGGTTTTAGAAAAGGCAGATGAACCAAAGATCAAATTGCCAACATGTGCTGGATCATGGAAAAAGCAAGAGAGTTCCAGAAAAACATCTATTTCTGCTTTATTGACTATGCCAAAGCCTTTGACTGTGTGGATCACAATAAACTGTGGAAAATTCTGAGAGAGATGGGAATACCAGACCACCTGACCTGCCTCTTGAGAAATCTGTATGCAGGTCAGGAAGCAACAGTTAGAACTGGACATGGAACAACAGACTGGTTCCAAATAGGAAAAGGAGTACGTCAAGGCTGTATATTGTCACCCTGCTTATTTAACTTATACGCAGAGTACATCATGAGTAATGCTGGGCTGGAGGAAGCACAAGCTGGAATCAAGATTACCGGGAGAAATATCAATAACCTCAGATATGCAGATGACACCACCCTTATGGCAGAAAGTGAAGAGGAACTAAAAACCCTCTTGATGAAGGTGAAAGAGGAGAGTGAAAAAGTTGGCTTAAAGCTCAACATTCAGAAAACGAAGATCATGGCATCTGGTCCCATCACTTCATGGGAAATAGATGGGGAAATAGTGGAAACAGTGTCAGACTTTATTTTTGGGGGCTCCAAAATCACTGCAGATGGTGACTGCAGCCATGAAATTAAAAGACGCTTACTCTTGGAAGAAAAGTTATGACCAACCTAGATAGCATATTCAAAAGCAGAGACATTACTTTGCCAACAAAGGTTCGCCTAGTCAAGGCTATGGTTTTTCCTGTGGTCATGTATGGATGTGAGAGTTGGACTGTGAAGAAGGCTAGTGCCAAAGAATTGATGCTTTTGACCTGTGGTGTTGGAGAAGACTCTTGAGAGTCCCTTGGACTGCAAGGAGATCCAACCAGTCCATTCTAAAGGGGATCAGCCCTGGGATTTCTTTGGAAGGAATGATGCCAAACTGAAACTCCAGTACTTTGGCCACTTCATTGGAAGAGTTGACTCATTGGAAAAGACTCTGATGCTGGGAGGGATTGGGGGCAGGAGAAGAAGAGGACGACAGAGGATGAGATGGCTGGATGGCATCACTGACTCGATGGACGGGAGTCTGAGTGAACTCCAGGAGTTGGTGATGGACAGGGAGGCGTGGCGTGCTGCAATTCATGGGGTCGCAAAGAGTTGGACACGACTGAGCGACTGATCTGATCTGAACTGAACGCTTCTGTTGTCTAGGCACCCAGTGTGGGGAACTTGGCTACAGCAGCCCTAGCACACTGATACCGTAGGGCATGGAGTCACTTCCCCAACACCACGCACAAAAATACATATATCACATCCATACACACACATATATACCATACACAGCACACATACACACACAAATACACATGTACCATATACATACCACACACATACGTGCACACAGGTATATGCATGTATACCATACATAATGCACACACATAAACAAACACATCATACACACATGTACAGATGCATACATACACATGTGCATACCATACACACCACACACAGACATACCATACACATCAACACACATATACACACACATGCTATATATACCACACATACACACCCTGAATATATCACACACCCTGAGATTTTCATTTGTCTTGATTATCTTTCTAATGTAACTTTGTTGTAAAAAAAAAGTCTCTTTAAAACTAATTAGATTCTTGTAAAATAAGGTATTTAAGCCATCTCTGTGTTTCTCCATTTCTCTCTTTAATATGAGGAAATGCGTAGGGCAAGTAAAGCACATTTCCTAGATCACTAGCAATTTTGAGGGCACAATCCAGCTGTCTGCTTCAGAGTCATAGTTCTTCACAGAAGAACTTCTCAAGCTTTCACATGCTCATGCGTGGAGAGCTGGTTAAAATGCTGATTCTGACCGATGCTGGAGGTCTGGCGTGAGGCTCAAGATTCTGCATTTCCAACAAGGCCCCAGGTGAGGCTGAGGCTGCTGGTCTGCAGACCACACTCTGAGTAGCAGGCTCTAGAGGAAAGTATGTGTGAGTGTATGTGTGTGTGTTTGTCACTCCGTTGAATCCAATTCTTTGCAACCCCAAGGACTGTAGCCCTCCAGGGTTCTCTGTCCTTGGGATTCTCTGGGCAAGAATACTGGAGTAGGTTGCCAGTTTCTTCTCCAGGGAATGTTCCAGACCCAGGGATTGAATCTGGGTCTTCCACATTGCAGGCAGATTCTTTACCATCTGAGTCACCAGGGAGAGGAAAGTGGTGTTTCCCAAATCAGCTCCATCATCCCAGACCTACTGAAACCAGAATGTCCAGAGATGGGGCCCTGGGACTTCTTTTATTTAAAGAAAAAATCCCTAGAAAATTGAGATCATCATTAAGGTGTGGGAACCACTGCTCCATGCCACCATGCCGTTTGACTGGATTCTCACTCTGGGAAAGAGGAGGAGAGAATGAAGTTCCCACCGGACACCATGACGACAAGGCCCCAGGGGGATTCCTGACCTGACTGGGTGTGAGAGTTAATAACCCAACAACAAAGTTGGATATGCATTTAGAGCTCTGTTTTGGGCAGGTGGGTGGCCACATAAAATGAATGAAGGAAGGAAGGAAAAGAGGCGGAGATGATGGAGACACTAAATCCTATTAGAAATCTATTGTCACTGGCACACTTTGAGTTTCTAGGAGTGCAACCAAGATCACTAACAGACTGAGATTTCCATTTGATGTCAAGAACTGAAGAACTCGAAAATGATAAACAAGGTAGTACAGATGTGGGCTTCCCAGGATATGGATGAATTTTTATTCCAACGTTGTGAATGTGACCACAGCTAGGATGGCTTTTTATCAGATTTAAGGCCAGTTTCCGGATTACGGATAAATAACAATTTTTGCCACTATGAAGCCCTTTGCCACACTTAAATCTCCTACCCCATAGAGCTGAGTTGTGAGAGGTTACAGTGTATGCCTGGGGTGCAGTTCAAAGTTGTCCACCCCTATGGATGTTCAATAAATACTTGTTGACTATCTGATTTAACTCCACCGTGAAAGCTGAGCTCATCTGTACTTTCTATAATCATGTCAGATACATTGGAACCACAGATGTGCCAGGGTGGGAGATTTCTCCCATCTCTATTTCTCTGCAAGAACTCCCTGTGCTGCTTATAAATATGCTGATCAAAACCTGCATCAAAGAGAAAATGCATTTCCATATTCCCAGTTTCCTTTATGATCACAGAATGGATCAAAGAGAAAACACATCTCCCCATTCCTGTTTTTCTTTTCATTCCTGATTTAGAGGTTAAAAATGATTCACATGTGGGAATACAACAAACAATGAAAAGTCCACTAAGGGACAGAACCCCATATGAGCTCAAGGTACAAGACTTTTCAAATTCTTTCCCCAGATGCACTTACATGGAGAGAAAAATGTCAATTCTTTCACTTAATATATTCTATTTCACTAAAAGGTGATAATAATCATTCTTACATTTTGATACTTGAAATAAAAAGGAAAAGTACCATAAGTCTTAATATACTGTATCATGAACTATTACATTTTAGTCATAAGGCCTAAATTCAAAAATATTTTAGAATTTCAATTGCACCTTAGATATAACTAAAAGATGAAAATGAATTTGCTCCCTTTAATTGAAAATGTTCTAAGATCCATCTCAAAACTGACTCACTTCCTTGGTTGTTTAATTGATGATGACTAGGTTAAGTTTGAAAATTTTAATTGTTGACTTTTCTCCCAGTATTTCCATGTCATTTCTTTTTGTTTTAGTTTTACAGATCCTGAAGTTAGATCCCATGCGTGAACATGAGTAATTTTCCTAACAATTTAGTGTGAATTAAAGAAATTAAAGTGTGCTGTTGTGTTTGTTTGAACAGCTTACCCAGGATTATAATATTAATGTTTCTGCTTTCCTTTTGTGAAGGTGCTATTGACCCTAAAATAATCTTATCGCTCGTTTTAAGGCAAGTGTGCACACAGAAAACAAATATGCTATTTTACTTCATATTTCCATTTAGACAAAGAATTCAGAATAAATTTCAATATATTAAATAATTCAATCTGAATAACAATTTATTGACCAGAGTGAACTAAAATAAATCCAATTTCTTAATATATAAAAAGTAATTATTCATCCTGTCATTAAGGGAATTATTAAACATGCCTTCCTAATTTGAAAAAGAAAGGAAGGAGGGGGAAAAAAGGAAGGAAGGAAGAAAGGAAGGAAGGAAAGGGGGGAAAGGAAGGAACGAGGGAGGGAGGGAGGGAGTCAAGAAGCAGTTTACTTCGTAAATTTAAGTTCCATTTCAGTTAAATGAACCAACTATGTCACCATGGGTTAGCTTTAGAAAGGGAGACTCTTGAACCAAATCCTTTTCAGACCTGTCATTCTATGCTTGAGTGCGAGAGAATCAACTTCAACATGGTCATCAAAGTTTTCCTATAGATAGTTGGTCCTGTGTATTTTACTTTGGAAAGCTAGAATTTCTAGAGCTCTCCCACATTCCTTTGTGGTATTAAAAAATACCTCCAACTGTCACAAGGAGATCTTACAACTCGCCTTGTGGGCTCAGAGCAGACATTTCCAGGTCTGCAACACTATCAGTTCTTCTTTTAAGTTGAAAGAGAACTCTCTTCCTTGAAGCAGCTTCACAGTTTGCCATGTGATGACTCAACACCAAATGACCCCAAAACTCCTTTGAACCTCCCCTGCTTCCCTCCTCAGCCCAGGAACATCTTTTCCTTCCTTCTCTAGCTCAGACAGTGGCACCACAATCTTTCTGGCCTCTCAAGTTCAAGTTCTCTGTATTACTCATCACTGATAAAGTTCTGGCCTGAATCTCTCCTCTCTTATTCATATCGCCATCCATATCATCATCACCTCATCACTGTGAAGCAAGTTTCCTTGGGATTATGCACTCACATGCACATACATACACATGCACATACACATAGACACGATTTCATTTTTTATTGAAGCATACGTTCCATATGGTCAAGTACATAACTTGATGAATTTTAACACACTGTAAAATGTACAGCTTCATGAATTAACATATGTATTCATCACTGTAACCATCAACCAGACTGAGCTAAAGAACATTTCCAGTACCCCCAGCAATGGCACCCCACTCCAGTACTCTTGCCTACAGAATCCAATGGACGGAGGAGCCTGGTGGGCCGCAGTCCATGGGGTTGCAACTTAGCGACTTCACTGTCACTTTTCACTTTCATGTATTGGAGAGGGAAATGGCAACCCATTCCAGTGTTCTTACCTGGAGAATCCCAGGGATAGGGGAGCCTGGTGGGCTGCCGTCTATGGGGTCGCACAGAGTCGGACACGACTGAAGTGACTTAGCAGCAGCAGTACCCCCAGCAAGCTACCTATCACCACTTGCCAGTCCTTTTGAGTTGGTTTTCAAAACTCCAAACATCCACATGTATTTAAAGAAATAATCTTCCCCACCCAATATTTGGTCATGTCATGACCTCCTGAGATGGTCTCAGTTTCCCATATCTCCTTCTTCACCTTGCTGTCTCCACATGGCTCAGAGATTCTTAACCTGTTCCAGCACTCTCCGTTCTGTGCAGTGTAGGCCATGTCCTTCAGCACTGTGAGAACAGTGAACACTCTGCCACTGGGATCAAGCCCCTACTATAGGCAAGCTCTGTCCTTAGACTTAACGTTCATTATCTCATTCAGCCCCAACACGTCACTTACTTGTTTCTGCAGATTCTGCTAAGTCTCTTTCAAGTCTCTATCTAAACTGACTCCTCCAGAAAGCCTTTCTGATGTTAACAACAGCTGTTACCTACTGAGCACCTGTTGTATGCCATCAACAAGGCTACCAGTAGAAGAATAACAGAGATGACTAGTCTCACTTCTGTAATTAAAGACCAGGTGGCACATACAAGAAAAATTCTAGGAAGTAATGAGTTGGTGGGGGGGTGGTATTCTCCATTTTACTGGTGAGGTTCACAGAGGCTAACTGTTGTGCTTGGGAAAACCCAGCAAGTAAATGGTAGAGATGGAGCCTTTAACTCCATAGCCCGTATTAATACTTTCCCCTTCTATCCTTTGCAGTGCTCTCATTCATTCAACAAATACTGAGCTCCTGCTATGTATTAGGCATTGTTCTATATACACTGGAGGCCCAGAAGTGAGAAAATAGATAAAAGTCTCTGCTCTGAAGTGAGCTTACATTCTAGAGGGAAGGCCCCCAGAAAGCAAGATGATACAGTATTATTACATGGTACAAAATGCACTCGAGAGAAATAAAGGGAGGGGTATTGTGGACAGTGAGACTTGTTGATGTTGCTGTTCTTTGTTTTTGGCCATGGATCGTGGCTTAAGAGATCTTACTTCCCTGACCAAGGATCAAACTTGTGTCCCCTGAAGCGGAAGTGTGGACTCCTAACCACTGGACTGCCAAGGAATTCCCTGATGCTGCAGTTTTAAACAGAGAGGCCAAACTAGGCATCTCTGAGAAGGTGACTGAGTCAGGTCTTGAAGGATTTGAGGACACCCGCTCTGCACTTCTCGGGCGGAAGAGCATGTCACGGGGAGGGACCAGTAAGTACAAAGACCCTGAGGAAGAATCGAGGAGTTGACCAGAAAGAAGCAAAAGAGGAAAACAGTAAAAAGTGTGTTCAGAGAAGTAAGAGAGGTTGGTATTCAGATTGTACAGGACCCTGTAGATCATGGGGGGGATGTTGTCTCTTGCTTATAATAATGGCTACAGAAGAATGCTCTGTGTGTGTGTGTGCGCGCGCCTGTGTGTTTTACCATATTGTCAGAAATTGAGATTTCTTTATATTTTAGCATGGACCATATCCCAACTAGATTTTGAGCTTCTTGAAGACAGAGACCATTTCTTCTATTTCTCTGAGATTCCAAAATAGTATACCAAAGAGGGAAAATATACCATCACTTCTCACCTTTTAAGCCTATAAGTCTGTGACATTACTCTTTCCTGCCAAATACTGACATGGCCTCAGAATCCTAAAGAACCAACTGCACTTCGAAGTGTTTCTGCATATCTATTACCATTTTTTTTTCCAGCTGCATTCACAGTAGTAATCATTCAGTACCTCAAAAACCATTTTAAAGCTTAGCATTCTTCTCCTTAGAAAATTCCTGGCTACATTACATTAACAACTGTGTGTGCCATATTATGAACAATACACATCAGCAAGGACAGTGGTATTATAACTGAGCAATTCAATTTACAAAGTACACTACCCCAAATAAGAGCACAAGAGTTTCCGTTTTCAGCAGTCATTAGTGGTATCACTGTAGATCGTGAGACCACAGCATGCTAATTGCCAACACACGGTGCCAGTGCAAACATGAAAGGGCTCCTTCTTGGATGCAAGCACAGCTAAGTCAGAAGGTCTTAAGTGTAATCCAGGGAACACAAGCTATTCGTTAATTTATCCAATAAACATGTGTCCAGATTGTACCATGTTCTTGTTGTTCAATTGCTCAGTCATGTACGATATTTGCGACCCCATAGACTGCAGCACACCAGGCTTCCCTGTCCATCACCTCCCGGTGTTCGTTCAAACTCATTTCCATTGAGTTGGTGATGTCATCCAACCATTTCCTCCTCTTTCGTCCACTTCTCCTCCTGCCCTCAATCTTTCCCCAGTGTCAGGGGCTTTTCCAATGAGTTGGCTCTTTTCATCAGGTGGCCAAAGTACTGGGAATTTTAGATCCAGCATCAGTCCTTCTAATGAATATTCAGGGTTTCTTTAGGATTTACTGGTTTGATCTCCTTACAGTCCAAGGCACTCTCAAGAGTCTTCTCCAGCATCACAGTTCAAAGACATCAGTTATTCGGGGCTCAGTGTTTTTTGTTGTACAGCTCTCACATCCATAGATGATTACTGGAAGAACCATGGCTTTGACTATACAGACTTTTGAAGGCAAACTAATGTCTCTGCTTTTTAATATTCTGCCTAGGTTTGTCATTGTCACTGTACCAGAGTTGGAAACATAGTGGTGAGCAAAAATACTTAGTAATTCCATGATGGTTCTTCCTTTAATCAAAGTGTCATACAGGTGACACCATAATTATTATGAACAAAAGGTATGCATGCTATGAGACCCTATAGAAAGGGAATGTGATCAGTCAGATGAAGACCTATGTGAGAAAGTAAAGCTGAAGTTGCACTCTGAAGGACAAGATACAATCTGAAGGACAGTGTCTCAGAGAGAGGGAATGGTCTGTGCAAAGGCCCTGTGGTAGGAGGAGCATCCCAAGGACATATAGACCACTGGTAATATCACCACATTACTCTCATGGGGTATAAAGAAACTGGGAACATAAGTGCAGATATCATGCAAGAGATCCAGAAAGTGAATCCCAGAGAAAGAACTTACAGAAGTCACCTGTTCCAAGCTGTGCCTTCCACATCCTCTACCCAAGTTACTGGATTTTGTTTAACACTGCCTCATCTCTTCAGAGACAGATGCAATAAGCTGAAATAAACAGCAAGATACATCTTAGGGATTAAATGAGTTGTTAAGTTGGGAGAGAGAAAAGGTGGGGTATGAAAGGTGGATACTATAACAGTAGGAGAGAGTTCCAAGAAAAAGATCTCTTTCCTAATTCCACACTGAATACCAAGATACTACAGTGTCTATTGTACTCTTAAGAGTTGGCAAAATATTTCCTTTTGAAAAGCATATAATCAGGTCTATTATCATGACTATTTCTTACAGCTAAAATTAATATTTTGAGGGAAATGGCAGTGATTTAAATCAAAAGGTTATACTGAAGGAGTTTTTAGGTACCTTATGGAGCCCTGAATTATTTGAATATTACTACTTTTTTTGCTAATGGACAATCACTCTGATTTAGCGAACAAAACACTGAACAATCAGCATGAGAACTACTTAGTTATCCCAGTCTTGAAGTTTTTTCTGTGTGATGAATCTGAGACCCTGTTGATATTTATTCATTACATTTTTAATGATATATCAGGTTACCATAGCAATTCTTGTTCCCTGGAAACTTCTTTCCTGCAACACACATTTACTGTGTGCCACATTAGCAGTCTGATCCTATTGTTTGAGCTGTCTCATTAGCTCGAGCAATCTAAAGCTATTTCAAAATGTTAACCAGTAACAATATGTAGAAAATATGATTATTTAGAAATAATATTTATTTAAGGAAAGACTCCACCTTCAGATGACCCTTTGTCCACAAAGTTTTCCTTGATCCTGAAAACCATTATTTTTATTAAGTATAGAATACTTAGGGGTTTTTTCTGTTGTTTAGTTGCTCAGTCGTGTCTGACTTTTTGCAATCCCATGGACTGTAGCCTGCCAGGGATGTCCCAGGCAAAGAATGCATGAGTGGGTGGCCATTTCCTTCTCCAGGGGACCTTCCCAACCCAGGGATCAAACCTGCATCTCCTTCATTTCAGGCCGATTCTTTATCACTGAGCCACCTGGGAAGTCCACTTAGTGGTTTATGTCATTCAGTTTAATGATTGACTGTATTCTTTTTTATGTTGCTCATTAGTTACTCTTATCTTGGTCTTGTTTCCCTCTATATATTACAGTTCTATAAATCAGAAACTGTGATGGATGGGCTGAATTGTGTTCCCCTAAAAGGATGTTAAAGTTCAATCCCCCATTGTCGGTGAACGGGACCTTATTTGGAGATAGGGTCTTTGCAGACAATTCAGTTATGATGATGTCATTAGGGTAGGCCCTAGCCCAGTATGACTACATCCTTATTAAAAAAGTAAGGAGTGGTATAGACACAAGAGACAGGTATGTACAGAGGAAAGACAATGTGGGGATATAGGAAGATTGTCATGTGATGATGAAGACAGAAATGAGGTGATGCTTCTATAGACCAACAAAGAAGAATTGCCAGTAAACCACCAGAAGCTAGGAGAGGGGCCTGAGCAGCTCATTTTCTCAGAGCCCTGAGAAGGAAACAAGCCCTTATCTCAGACTTCTGGCCTCCAAAACTATCAGACAATAAATATCTATTCTGTAGGCTACGCAGTGTGTGGCACTTTGTTACAGCAGGCCTAGGAAACCAAAAGATTGCTGGGAGAAATATCAATAGCTTTAGATATGCAGATGACACCATCCTTATAGCAGACAGTGAAGAAGAACTAAAGAGCCTCTTGATGAAAGTGAAAGAGGAGAGTGAAAAAGTTGGCTTAAAGCTCAACATTCAGAAAACTAAAATCATGGCATCTGGTCCCATCACTTCATGGCAAATAGATGGGGAAACAGTGGAAACAGTGGCTGACTTTATTTTTCTGGGCTCCAAAATCACTGCAGATGGTGATTGCAGCCATGAAATTAAAAGACTCTTGCTCCTTGAAAGGAAAGTTATGATCAAGCTAGACAGCATATTAAAAAGCAGAGACATTACTTTGCCAACAAAGGTCCGTCTAGTCATGTAGTCATGTATGGATGTGAGAGTTGGACTATAAAGAAAGCTGAGCACCGAAGAATTGATGCTTTTGAACTGTGGTGTTGGAGAAGACTCTTGAGAGTCCCTTGGACTGCAAGGAGATCCAAACAGTCCATCCTAAAGGAGATCAGTCCTAGGTGTTCATTGGAGGGACTGATGTTGAAGCTGAAACTCCAATACTTTGGCCACCTGATGCGGACAGCTGACTCATTTGAAAAGACCCTGATGCTGGGAAAGATTGAAGGCCAGAGGAGAAGAGGACGACAGAAGATGAGATGGATGGATGGCATCACTGACACAATGGACATGGGTTTGGGTGGACTCTGGGAGTTGGTGATGGACAGGGAGGCCTGGCGTGCTGTGGTTCATGGGGTCACAAAGAGTCGGACACGACTGAGTGACTGAACTGAACTGAGGAAACCAATATAGAAGGCAACACTAATAACTTAATCTGTATCCTCTATTTTTAATACATCCATTTTTATTTTTTATTAAGAAGTAAAATAGTTCTTTGCCAGGACGTGTCTTTCAACTCATTCACTTTTTCATTTAACTATTTAATAAATATTAACCATAGTATCTGCTGGCTAAGGCACTAAGCATGGGGGATAAGAATCAGTAAGAATCGGTAAAAATCAGAGTTCCTTGGACAGCAAGGAGATCAAACCAGTCAATCCTAAATGAAATCAACTCTGAGTATTCAGTGAAATGACTGATGCTGAAGCTGATGCTCCAATACTTTGGCCACCTGATGTGAAGAACTGACTCATTGGAAAAGACCCTGATGCTGGGAAAGATGGAGGGCAGGAGAAGAAGAGGGTGACCAAAGATGAGATGGTTGGTTGGTCTCACCAACTCAATGGACATGAGTTTGAACAAACTCTTGGAGATAGTGAAGGACAGGGAAGCCTGGCATGCTGCAGTCTATGGGGTTGCAGAGAGTCATGCACAACTTGGCCACTGAACAACAACAAGGATCAGTAACAGACTCTTTCTTCCAGTATCTAGTAATAATAACTTCCCTGCAATTTCTGATTGCTGCCTAACAAAACAGTTAGGTGCTTTACATGTATTTTTTCCATTTAATCCTCAGAATCAATCATAAAAGTGGATACTATTGCCCCCAACTTTCAGAAAAGACCAAAATCACTAAGGCTTCAACAGTTTGAATAAGTTGCCAAAGATCACAAAGTCATTAAGCAGAGTTGTTGGCATTTAAAGTCAAACCAGGGACTTCCTTCGTGTTCCAGTGGTTAAGTATCCACCCAGCAATCAGGGGACAGGGATTCGATCCCTGGTTGGGGAACTAAGATACCATGTGGGGAAAACTAAGACCATGTGCTACAACTACTGATCCCACATGCCACATCTAAAGAATCCATGTGCCGCAACTAAACAAATAAATGAAAAAATAAAAATTAAAAAAAATAAAGTCAAAGCAGTCTGACTCAGCCACACATCTGTCTTCCATTCCATTCTGCCCCTGATGAGATACTCTGGACAGAGGAACACGAATGATTCTGACATAAGGCAGGCACATAGTAAGAGACAGAAAAGAGACAGAAAAAAGTCAGAAGCTAAGCACTATAGGTGTTCAGTGAAGGGAGATGACAACTGTTTGGATGAATTGGGGGGAAAAAAAAACATAGAGGCTGAAAAGTGGTCTGAAAGCTTAGAAAGAGAAAGAGAGTGATACTAGATAGAGCAAAGGCCCAAATTAAGACAGGTCACTGGAGTTGAAAACAAGCACATCCAAGATGTTAGAGACCATCAGCACAGATGTTGCTACCCAGAAGACCCTTGAATGGAGTAGGGTAAAGAAGAAACATAGGTACTGAAGTCTCTGAATAAGACTGGTACGTTCCAGGAGGATAGTACCTCTCCAAGATATTGTATCCATTTTCAATAAGATGAACTTTGCTGAGTGATGGCACTAAAAACAACAGTCTGGAAGTAACTGACTCAAGATGGACAAAAGGGCACCTTTCAAAGAAGGAAGCTTCTAAGGAAATGATACTGTCACAGGAAAACACATTTCAATTAGGGGAGGACCAAAGAGGCAAAGGTTAGGGTAGAATTTATCCCTGAATGAGTAAGGGTTCCATAGGTTATAATGAAAAGCGTTGGCTGAGGCTCAAGACTCAGAGTGGGTTTGGAAAGGACCTCTAACATATCGGGGTCAGAATGATAAATCCAACAGTAAATCTTTTCTTGTAATATGTGGTTAGTGGACAGTGATGAATGCCACATGCTAAGCCTTGGTAAATCCTGACAACATAGGAAAATATTATTTTTAATCTATAGTTTGAAGCTTGCCATTTTCCTCATAAAGTCCCATACTTTTTTCTCTCCATTGCAGAAGCCCTAGTGATGATCTTCATGGTTTTTAGTGAATTCAACTGAATGAAACTTGGCTTTGATTAATATGATTAGGATTTCAGCTACAGTATGCACTAGCTTTCCCTCTCTCTCTCTCTCTCCCTCTCTGAGTATGAGCATGATGAAAATATTTGGAAGAAAACAAATGTTTCTGACACTAATCTGTGATGATGTTTGTTGACATTTGATGAGAAAAATATTGGTTAGTCTTACTGTCTCATCTAAGATCAGAAGAGATAAAGTTTGATGACTCAAGTTGACCAACTTACTGGGGGGAAGAAACTATCAAGGGAGCTAACACTTTCAGGATAACACACCCAAGTATGATCCCTAAACAGAGAAGATCTTGGAAGGATATTTTAAATACAAACACTGATTTTAAGTCCTGAAAGCAAAACAAAACTGGCTGCAGGATCCTTCTTTCTGGGATGAGCTGAGCCCATTCTTGGGACACAAAAGAAAAGATAGGGCCAGAATCCTCCCTGTGTCTCTAGGGATGCACAGAAAGAAAGATTTTTCCTGAACAAGTCAAGTTAAAGTGTATTTAATTTCAAAGAATCTAAATCCGATGTCTGAGATTAGAAATTATACCTCATTCTCTGCTACAAATTTGAACCTGTTAAGAGACAGGCAGAACAAATGGAGACACCAGGCTGATGGAGACCACAGTGACAGCTTTATTGGCATGTGGAAAACATACCTTAGATGGGTAGCCACAGGGACTTTCTAATTTGAAGCTTGGAATTATAAAAGCCTACTTACCGAGTCACAGACAGCACTGCTACTGGAGACATTGGAAAGTTCAAGATCACGGTGCCAGCAGACTCAGCTGGTGAGGCCTCTCTTCCTGGTTTGCAGAGCTACCTTCCTGCTGTGTCCTCACCTCATGGAGAGAGCTCTAGTCTCTCCTTATAAGGACACTAGTCCCATCACAGGTCCTCTGCCCTCCTGACATCAGTAAACCAAATTACCTCCCATTGGCCCTACCTCCTAATACCTAATCCATTGGGGGTTAGGGTTTCAATGTATGAACTTTGGGGAGACTCACAACACCCAGGGAAGACCTGAACACTTATAATCTTGGTGGCCCTCCTTATGGCAGGTGACCTGAACACAAGCAACAGTGAAAATATCTGGTGGCAGAGGTGGCACTAAGAATAGGAAGGGCAGCATCATTTCTGTGAAAGTGTGCAAAAAGTTATTGCAGTCCATCCTCTACCCATGACTATTTTTTTTTCTTTCACAAGATTTTAAAAATAACTAAATAAGATGCCAACATTTAAAAGTAAGGATATTCTACTTAAAATTCTAGGTTACCATCTTCTGTGAAAACCCTGGGTGGCCTAGCACCCTTAGCCCTGATTCTAGCAAGACAACATCCAGCTGAGCAAATTGTTATTGGCCCTTCACCCCAACCCCTGACCTGCCTATTTGACTCATTACTGCATTCATCCAGTCCTTGGAGGAATTTAGGTTAATAACCTTTCTCTAAGTAATAAACAGATTGTTTGTTTTTGCCTTTGGACTCCTGCAGAAAGGTATTAAGCAGGAAAGCTCAGGAGGAACAAACTGAGATGGGAAGAAGGGTGAAAGAAAAAATTTCAATATGCAAATTGAAACTGGCCCACTTAGAGGAGGCAGGGAAAAGCTAGTCACAGAGAGGAACAGGCAAACATCAGCTGAACAGTCAAAACCCTGATGCTAGGGCAAGAAAATCAAGGATGTGGGAATGTTAGACAAACGACAAAAGGCAGTCAGGGAGAGTAATGCCGAGGAAACCAAAACACTGTTCAGCCAAGAAAAACACTTCCAAAACCACTAACCTTCTTGCCAGTGAGTCTCTGGAAAAGCAGTGTTCTTTATAACCAGTCACAGTTTAAAAGTGTCACCGTGATCGAAGACAATTCAAAGTGCAAGGCAGAGAGAGAAGCGGGGATGGACTGTGACAGAAATTTGGCTCAAATCTGAGAAGCACGTGTATAGCTATGTTGTTTCATTGGCTCTATTTTTTTTTTCCTGTTAGTGAGAAGCTGAACTAATATGAAGAAGTTAATTACACAGAACGTCTACAAATTTAGTTCTCTGATTTAACTACTTCCCCTATATTTGTTACCCAGCGAAACGTTATAGAATAGTGTCATTGTACAGCTTCTATATCTCTCAAATCTGGTCAAAGTGGTAAGTAATATTGTTCAAAAAGTTATTTACCCAAAATTTTGGACCTGCATTTCAGTTAAGTTCCTCCAGATGGTGGTGGCAGGCACAATAGTACTTGTAATCCTTTACAAATCACGGTTCCGGAAGGCAGCAAGAGTTTAAAAAGTAAACATTGCCCTGCCAGCAAACTTACTGATTCCAGAGGTCTAAACAGGTTGGAGTTGCAACTTAATTTTTTTGTCTTTAAAAATTTCCCCCTAAGAGGTTCTGACCTAGGGTAATTGCTGATTGATTGGGGAATCGCTGGATTGACTGCAGCTTTACAAATATGATTTCTTCAGAAAATATTAATCCCACCAAAATTAGAGATAAACACAAGAAATAAATTTTAAAAAGCAAACTAAACAAAACTTTCATAATAATTTCAAATGCTAATCCAGACTAGATTGTTTTGTGTAGGAATTAGTAAACTACACAAAGCAAACCTAATAAAAGTATCTTCCTAGGCACTTTAAGTTGCTTTCAAACTAACACTTTAATGAATCTCTAACTTAAATACAGGGCTTCCCTGGTGGCTCAGTGGTAAAGAATCTGCCTGCAATGCAGGAAATGTGAACTTGATCCCTGGGTCAAGAAGATCCCCAGAGAGGAGGAAATGGCAACCCACTCTAGTATTCTTGCCTGGGAAATCCCATGGACAGAGGGCCCAGACGGTTCCAGTCCGTGGGATTGCAAGAGTCAGACACGACTTAGCAACTATGAAACCTTAACGTTTGTTAGATGTGTTGTTTTGGTTCACTTTCCCACAATGTATATTTTCTATGTGTAATGCATGTTCATTGGCTAGGTTGATATTTGGAAATTCTGTTTGGGGAGGTGGAAAAAGACATTAATTTACACCAGCAAACATGTTTAGATGACTATTATAATGCAGTTTAAAAGTGTCATCAACAGCCAAAGGCTTTATGAAACCAGATGAAAATGTACAGGTGTCAGTAAGAAAGATGTGGAGAACGTGGGACAGAAAATGTAGACTTGGCAGTCAGTGAGAATGCAGGAAAAAACTAGAGGTGGGAGAGATTACTCATGGAGAAAATGTAAAACGAGAAAGAAATATTTGTGGCTGGACTCTGAATCTCTTTTTCTCTTTCTCAGAATTCATAGTGTTATGGCTATTTTGGCTTTGTGGGAGCTGGAGTTTAAGCTGAATGATAAATGCACATATCAGAACCATCATTCAAAACAAAGAACTTCTACAGTGTTACTCTAAAGGCTCCAATAAAGTCTGCAGTAATACAAAAGGACTCAGAGTGAGTTGAGTAAGTAGAGACCTCATTACACAATTTGAAACATTCAGTTGATAAAGTCAATTTATGCAGGGGATCATAAACATGATACATATTTCACTCCAAAGTTTTTTTTTTTTTAGTAGCTATTATTTACTGATAGTTGGACTTCCCTGGTGGCTTAGATAATAAAGAATCTGCCTGCCATGAGGGAAACCTGGGTTCTAAACCTGGGTTGGGAAGATCCCTTGGAGGAGTGCATGGCAACCCACTCCAGTATTCTTGCCTGGAGTATCCCCACAGACAGAGGACCCTGGGGTGCAACAGACCATGGGGTTGCAAGGAGCTGGACACAACTGACTGACTAAGCACAGCACAGCATTTATTGATAATTACTGTACAAATCACTGTGTATTTATTGAGTAATTACTGTATGTTAGGTTACTTTACATATAACAACTTTAATTTTTACAGCAAACCTGTAATATACATTTTTTTTAAACTGGAGGATAATTGCTTTATAATGTTGTGTGAGTGTATCCAAAGTTTTAACTAGATTTTTATGTAAAGTCATTTTTTTCTTTAAGTGTGGGTCTGCTAAATGTAGTTTGTTGAATTACTTTTCCACAAAAGTAAAAAATTACCTTTTTTCATCTGCTTCCAATTTAACAGCAATTTTTAATGACTCACCTTTATTTAGCCTTTCTAGAGCAGTTTAATTTTGTACAAATAACAACTCCTGTCCTCTTTCCTTCTCTCATATTTCATCACTTTTATATAAAATTTAATTAAATGACACCCAGCTTGGGAATAAATACAACTGTCCCTTGGTAAGCATACAAAGCAGCTTCTGAAAGTAGAAATATGCAGGCAAACTGAAGGGTCAGTTAAAAAGGCTTCCTCAGGCCAAAACTGCTAATTTACATCAGATATTTCACACGTTCATGTAGAAAAAGAAAGCGATCATTTCCAAAAGGAGAAATATGAAGTGATGTTACTCCAGGTTGCAAATTTCACTTTGAAGTTCAGTAGTTATAAGATATCCAATATTTGGCTGGAATTGCTCAGCCAGCCTGTGAGAAGACAGGAGTCTGCTTGAAATGTCAGCCTCTCCATCAAGCGGTCCCTGATGCTCCACTCACAGTGCTCTCTGCTTCTCAGGAATCCCTTTAGCAATGTTCTTAGACCTACTTATCTTATCTCCTTCTATGTAACAGTGCAGACAACTATGAACCAATCTTTTACCTCTGTATAGGGTATAAACCACTTGATAAAATGGAATGTGCTTCTCTCATTTATACACTTTGCTAAGTCAAAGTGCTTTGCACACAGTGAGCCTTCACGTTGGTTGTGTTGAACATGTGTGCATGTGTGTTTGGGTGTGGGGAGGTAGGGGGCAGGAGAAATGAAGGCAAAAAAATCTACCTCTTTCCTTGTTTATAAATGCCCATCCTCTCCGAGATAAGGATGTATTCCAGAAGTTCCCACTCCTCTCCATATATCACCATGTGCTATTATATTCCAGTGTTTACCTGGCACTCTTCCCATAGATGTCTCAGCAGTAGAGACTATATTTTATCTTAAAACCCAGTGTCTGTTATAAAGACTGCCACCTAGTGTGTATTGAGTAAATGTTTGTTGAATGAATAAACGAATAAAAGACTGAATTGAAAAGTCTCCTAAAAATTTAAGGAGAGTGAGGGTTTCCCAGGTGGTACTAGTGGTAAAGAATCTGCCTGCCAATACAGGAGAGTAAGAGACAAGAATTCAATCCCTGGGTTAGGAAGATCCCCTGGAGGAGGGAATGGCAACCCACATCAGTATTCTTTCTGGAGAATCCCATAGACAGAGGAGCCTGGTGGGTTACAGCCCATAGCATTGCAAAGAGTCAGACATGGCCAAAGTGACCTAGCACAGTAGAAGGAATAAAGAGGATCCTGAACTGCCTCTAAGGAGAGTGAGTTTGACCCTTCCTGGACTATAAGGTATATTCAAACCTCTAAGACATTTTTTTCCAAAAAGTGTATAGAGTGTTACTAAATTTTAGAGCCAGAGAGGTCTTTAGAGATTATCTAGCCCAAGCCCTCTCCATCTTAAAGATGAATTAACAGATTGGTCCAACATCACTCAGCTAGTCATTAGAATAAAAACCAAAGCCATGGGAAGGGTTTCTTTGGCTATATGAACTCCAATTGTCTTTTTAAAATGTGGATCCTATATATGAAAATTTGGGGGCATTGAGAATCACTGCTTGGAGCTGGAGAGGATTACAGAGCAGAAAGATGGGGAAAAGGAGCGAGGGCAGAATGTGGTTCCCAATTTAGGTCTGTCTGACTCCCAGGTGGCCTGCATGGACTGCTGTGATATGCTATTTTGTTTTGCTAGAAAGTGGCAGAAAAAGGGCTCAGACTCAAGTCTCTTCATCTCTTTACCAGAGTTCTGATATTTTTAAAAAGAAAACCACTTGTTCATATGTCTGTAGAAAATTTTGGAAATAAATTAGAAACCAAACCAAAACAGAGCTTCCCCAAAACAACCAACATCACTTTCACTTGTCAGTAAATCTTTCTGCAACAATATTAAACAAAAATTAAAATTCATGTAAAAGATAAAATACAAGAAACTTAAGATGAATATGAAATGGGGTATATTAAAGAGTTGAGCAGTTTTACCTAAGCCCAGAAACTTAAATATTAAAAGCGAATAGGGTAGGTGTGGAATAGCCTGTTTTTTGAAAACTACAGCTTTACAGCAAGAATGGGAAAATTATGATGAAATCCATAGAGAACTAGTTTCTGCTTGGAACATTTAAGAGCATTCTTTGAGAAAAATGAATTTCCTTGGGGGAGGGGAGGTGCCTCATTGCTGAAGAAGTGACAGTACTTTGGTTTTCATTCTCAACACCAAAAAGCCATTTTAAGATGGTAAGATGTTAAGATCGCCCAGGACAGGGATTTTATGCTTTTTTTGTACTATTTTCCTGCCACGGTGATATCAATTCAACTGGCTGCCGATTTCTAAAGAACCCACTGGTTTGTAGCCCATCAGATCTGAAAGGCCCTGGCACACAGTAAGCACCATAAGTATCTATGAACTGAACAAAGAAATGAGCATGACACTCCAGAAAATGCCTGTGATTTGGAGGGTGAACGCTGCTCTTTGTGGGGAAAGTTCTCCTGCTGCCTCTATCAGGAGAAATCCTTATAAAAGGAAGCTTGTGAGCTCTAGGACTCTCTCCCTCGCTGGACAGTTTATAGTGAATGCTGGAGACTTAACACTTTCTTAAACAGACTGGTCACTTGACCTCATTTTCCATCCAAAGTCCTATACAGAAATCCATTCTCCATGGCAAACTTCAGGTATACAGCTGAACAGCAGTTCAGAGGTCCACTGTAGAAACTAAAGAAGAAAAGTGTGAAAGCCCTGGGGGAGGTAGAGAGGGAGAAGCAGAGTCAAAATCAAGAAGAGCAGTTCAACAACCATAGTAGGCACTGGGAAAATAAGAATTTATTATTTTCTCAGTAATAAATAAGAATTTATTACTGAGAAGCCTACACTTGAGGGAAACAGACAAAGTCACACTCATATCTCCATGAATATCATGTCTCCAATATAATAGCCCACGTTTTATGATAGAAACATATCTAGGATTAGTGAGCTCTGAGAGCAGAGGAATTTAGCCAGGTTCAGGGGAAATTTCTGGAGGATAGCCAAAGCCATACAAAAATGTATGCAGCGCTGACATGAAAGGCAGTGTCTTTGGAGGATGATAACAATTAGAAATCTTCAAATTACTTAAAAATGTTTATTTGAAGACCAGTGTCTGCTATGGTTAAATATCTGTAGCCAATTACAGTCTGGAATTATGTAAAAATAGCACAGATCTGTCTTGTGAAAAGAGTAGATTGTGCATGAATGAAAAATTAAGTGTCCCAATCTCCTTTAGATTTTCTTGACTCTGCCTCATTCTCTAGAGGAATCCATTCTCCTGAGTCTGTTTAAAATGAGGCATTTCAAACCATTTATTCACTTATGAAGTATTTATTGGAGACATCTTATGTCTAAAATTTCAGCTACTTAAAAAATGCAAACAACCACAGGATTCATCAGTTAAAGAAGGTAGACTGAAGTTGTGCTTAAACTGACAGGACTGAAAGGGAGAGTCTGTAAAATGCAGAATCCCTATGAAATATTAAGCAAGGCTGAGAGCCCCGTGAATGTCTGGTTGCCACAGTAACTGAGGTGGTCTCTGAGCTGCCTGGGCACTCTATAGACCCCAGAGTTGGGCCAGATCTTGTAGATTAGCACGTAAGAGTTGGTTCCACTTGACTCTCCCTTTTTTCCCCCTGTTCTATCTTGGAAGGAGAAATAATTGAAGCGTGGCTGGGACAGAGGTGGTTTTGACAGACCACAAGGGAGTCCCACAGAAAGGTGTTCACTAGGTGTTCCTATAAGCTTCTAATTGCAGGTTTGATGCCTGGAGAGAGGAGGTGGCACTGGGGTTTCTCAGCACAGAAGTCACAACCCAGGGGCGCCCAGGCTTGGAGAGAGTCAAAGCTCCAAAACTGCTTGAGGCCATTTAAAAGCAAAGCTGCTCCGTGGCTGCAGAACCCTTTGAATCCTGGAGTCCTGGAGTGAATATCATGCCAGGGGCTCCAGACTCTGAAGGGAAGGGAACAGAGATCCCTCGTAACAAGGCTGGAGTTCTTGAGGCTGAAGCAGCTGTGTGAACTCCAGGGCAAGTACGACCCCAGGTTTTCAACTCTGAAATGGAAGGAAAAGGGGGCGAGCCAGGGACAATGTGGGGGTTCCAGGGGTTCCCTCCAAAGTAGTGACTATGCAGGGATCATTTTTCTTAGACCTGTGCATTCAAATTCAACAAGCAATTAGTCACACCTAACGATTCTCTGACACACTGAAGTGACTGAGCACAAGGATTCTCTGGGACCACGCTACATGCATCATGTGCAAATTGACGTCGACTCTTTCACTGGTATCCCAAACTGGATCTTCTTTTTTTGCTACATTGTCATGATAAGGTGTATACACAGTATCAAGGTATATGTTTTGCCAATGAAATGTTTAATTTGCTTAAGGATGTAGCCTTCACTCTGGAGTTCTCCAGAGAGCCATTCACTGGAAGAGAAGCAGGCTACTCTGGGGTTTAGCTTTCCCACATGTCAGCAAGCCATCCTGTGATAAGACAAGCAAGCTACAAGCACTTAGCAATGCACAAAGCAAGGAAAAGGGACTGGGGGAGCTGGACATCCGCTATAAAGTTCTTGGTGGTATGGCATTTTGTTGCTCAGTCATGTCTGACTCTTTGCGACCCCCTGGACTGTACCAACCAGGCTCCTCTGTCCATGGGATTCTCCAGGCAAGAATACTGGAGTGGGTTGCCATTTCCTTCACGGAATCTTCTTGTCGCAGGGATCGAACCCCACATCTCCTGCGTTGGCAGGCAGACTCTTTACCACTGAGCCACTTGGGAAGCCCATAAAGTTCTTACAGAAGAAAATAAAAGTGGAAAGGAACTTAGAATAATCTAGTTTAATTTGCTCATCATAAAGAAGAGGATTTTGAGCATCTGAGAGGTCAGGCAATTGTCCCAAATCACACATCAAGCATCCCTTTCGTAACAAATTTTTGCATTGCATATTTGGTGTTATTTTTCCAGAATAGTGCCATTTACTTCTCTTCCCAACTAATTAACACATTTTTTATGACAACAAGGACAGAAAACCTCAATTGCATCCTGGCCTCCTTGCCTCAGCACCAATGTTCAGCATCAACCATAGAATGAATCCACAAAGTGGATTCTAGCTAACTTTGTGTTAGCAAGATTGTGTCAGCACAGGCTGCTGCAAAAGAGCAGCACATTCAGAGTTTAGACCACGAACATGTCTCACTGTTCTGGAGGCTGGCCATCCAAGGTCAAGGTGTTGGCACTTCTCCTGTCTGATGAGGGACCACTTCCTGGTTTGCAGACAGCTGCCTTATCACTGTATACCTTCACATGGCTGAGAGAGAGGGAAGAGAGAGAGAGAGAATGTACTTTTCCTGTCTGTCTTTTCATAAGGACACTAATCCCACTATGGGAGCACCAACCTCATGACTATTTACCTCCCAAAGGCCTCTCCAAATACCATCACACTGGGGGTTAGAAAGTCAACATATGAATTTGGGTGGGGGAGGGGAGGACACATACATTCAATCCATAGCAGATGCATTAGGGCAGGTCTTTTCTGGTGGAATATCAGATACAAATATTGACTAAAGTGCACTTTCCCTCTGTAGTTAGCTGAGTGGTAGTCCCCCAGAAGACATGCTCATGTCCTAATGGCCAGAACCTGTGATTATTACTTTATTTGGAGAAAGGGTCTTTGCATATACCATAGAAGTTGAGAATCTGGAGGACACCATCCTGGATGACCTGGGTAGCCCCTAAATCCAGGGACAAGGGTCATTATGAGAAAAAGAGAGGAGAAGACAGGCACGGAGTAGGAGGAGACATGAAGACACAGGCAGAAACTGCAGCAATGTGGCCACAAGTCAAACAATGTCCACAGCCAGCAGAAGCCAGAGAGGGTGAGAAGCAGATTCTCCCCAGGGCCTTTGGAAGGAACACAGCACTGTCAACACCTTGATCTCAGACTTTCGGCCTCCAGAGCTGCAACAGAATACATTTCTGCTGCTCTAAGATATCACTTTGTGGAAATTTCTTGCAGCAGCCCTAGGAAACTAATAGAGCCTCCAATAGCATACCCTGCTTCTACCATAGCCATTTCTCCTTCTTTGAAAGTTTATGAATCTAGTCACTTCCACACTGGAGTGGGACTCAGACACCATGGAAATCAGTAGCCATACTTTTAATACATATGTTTAAAGATTTCTTTTTCTAAAACAAATGACTTGTATTAGGAGGAGGACAGGTGTCCCAGCTCTGTAACAAAGGGAAGCACTAAACCACAGTTTCTTGACTTTAAACTCAGAGCTTGCTTCCAACTTGCCAGTTTCCTCCATTATTCAGTGTCCTGCAAAGTTCAACACAGGAATATATACGATGAGTCAGAAAAGTAGCCCAGTGTAATTCCTTGCAATATAAAGCAGCTGCCTGGTCCAAGCCTTCATTATTTTTTTTGCCTCGATTGCAGATGTACCCTGTGATGCTCTCTCTGCTTCTTCAAACTCAAAGCAGTATTTCTTAAACTGTTTTTGTCCAAGGCACTGTAAGAAGTGCATTGCGTAGCAGTACAAAATACATAAAAATAGAGCAATGCATGCTGATTTTTCCTATTCTTTGTGTCACACAAACATTTTTCCTAAGTGCGGGCCATAACCCAACCTGCTATAATCCATACACTAATGACTGAGCACATATGCAT
Source organism: Bos javanicus (assembly GCF_032452875.1). NCBI lineage: Eukaryota > Metazoa > Chordata > Mammalia > Artiodactyla > Bovidae > Bos > Bos javanicus. The sequence continues at coordinate 62,082,817 of NC_083872.1, read as the reverse complement.
TAACAAAGCTGTAAAGTGGTACCCCATACTAATGCCAGGATCACATTTTTAAAATATGGACCTCATCAGTTCACTCCCTTAATTAAAATTTTCCAATGGCCTCCATCACCTTCATTCATTCCAATGATATTTTTACATTGTGAATCTGTAAGGGCCACTCTGTAGTAATTGAGTTAAGAAGATAAAAACTGCATAATTTGTGCCTGGTAGTATATTTATTTTTATGAATATGATAATATTTATATGAGAGAGTGAGTGTCTGACTCTGCAACCCTATGTACTGTAGCCTGCCAGGCACCTCTGTCCATGAGATTTCCCAGGCAACTTGGAGTGGGTTGCCATTTCCTCCTCAAGGGGATCTTCCTGACCCAGAGATCAATCCCACATCTATTTAAATATATAAATCCTAAAAGCTTTAAAACTGTGTCTCCTGTTTCAGTTTCTCATACTAGGTATGAGAGTTCATACCTAGTATGAGAACTCTCATACCTAGTATAGAATTCTTATGTACCCTACATGAGAATGCATCTTATTCTTCAAGATGCAAATCTTTTCACTTAATTTGTCCTTCCATCCCTTCATTCATCCCTCCATCATCCTCCAATTCTTAACCATCTTCAACATCTGACAGTAGCTACTCTGAGTCCTTGCAGAGTTGCCTGCGTAACTCAAAAACCCTTCCCAGACCCTCCTGGTCATCCTCCCCACATAGTACAAGGGATCTGTCTTTGTTGGTGCACTCATCACCCATCTGATAATGGACGCTACATGTCTTAATGTCCCACGAGATTGTGAGCACCTGAGGTTTTGTTTTTCTCTGTCGGCTACTAGATAGAGGTGTGTTGAAATCTCCAACTATAATAGCAGATTTACCTATTTCTCCCTGCAGTTCTATTGTCTTTTTACCCTGTATCCCCATCACCAACTCTGTGCCTGGCCCATAGCAAGGCCTGAGGAAGAAATAAAGGATGAAGAAAAGAAGAAAAGAGAAGAAGATCAGAATAGGGTCACAAAACTGGCTTCTATCATATGAAAAAAAAATTGAAATATCAATGGGGAGAGATAAAAAAAAAAGGCAAGGGAAATGAAACAAATGTTCCAGTTCTTTCAAACCTAGATTTAGAGGAAAATCTAGAAAGAATTTCGATTTGTATGAGCCACAATCCAAAGCCTGGAGCAGGCACCATGAACTGTGCCTTCTCTTTTCTGGAAACCCAGCTCTTACATTCACTGCTTCTCAGTACTGCTCCATTGAAACAATTGCTGCCCCCACCTGATGGAATCAAGGACCCGAATCATGTTGAAACTCAGCTGAAAGTAATTTTTGGAGTTTTCAAGTGCATAATGATATCTCCAGTTCCCTGTGCTATTAGCACTTCAGGAAAGAAAAGATTCACGCTCTGCTTGAATCTTGCTGGTGTCATAAAGAATGCTTAATGCCCTGTAATGCAGCCTTCTGTTTCAAAGAAAAATTTCTCAATTTGTTTTGCACTGGAAAACTGCAAATGGGTACCCTTAATCACACAGTCAGAAGGAAATCACTTGAGAGCAGAAAGATGGCTTTCTTGAGACCTAATATGAGGGACCTAATTCAAGTGGTCATTTGATGATAAGGAATAGAGATCTCTGTGTCCTGCCAACAGGTCTATTAGTGAGTGAAGCCTGGAGACCTAATGAAACAGTACCTGCTAGTATGGTTTCTAGACAGATTCACTATGAATTACCTGAACATGCCTCAAAATAGTGCATTATCTCTCTTGTGCTTTTGCCTTTAAATTTAAAAGTCACCATCAATTTTGTGCCTTTTAGCTGTGACTCCAATTGAAGACCAGCTAATCTTTCATGTAAAAAGAAAAAGCATACCAGTAGACTGCCCAATTGAGGCTGAGGATGACCAGCATGGTCTTCTCAATGACTTTGTTAAATTCACTTTACTTTGTAGAAGGAAATTTTCAATGTCTTTTAAAAACACTTAGAGGAAACTCTGGTCGAATTCAAGGTCAGACACAGGGACTTGAGAACATTCATCTTGGTGAGGTACAAATCCCTCCATCATTACCAGCAGAACAAGCAGACATCATTTTTAGAAAAAAAAAATGTAATTGATTTTTCCTGCCGACAGAAAAGGAAAAAAAAAAAAAAACGTCCATTTGTGTAAGTATGTGGATATTCCTTGTCAGGTGAAATAATGCTTGAGTTAAGTTTCCATTTTCAACTTGAAACATCTTTGTTCCATCATGGCCTTCATGACCTCCCTGCAGTCAGATATGTGCTTGAATCAACTCTCATCTGTTTAATATTTTTCTATCTTTCCATTCAGATGATTTATTTCTAAATTTAACTCTCATTCTAAATTTTAGTCTCTTTCTCCTAAAATATGACTTTCCTCACATACCTAATTTTTGTGTAATGGTAAAGCAGTCAAAAAACATTGTGAGCAGATGCTATGAAGTGGGGAAAAAGACAAATGAAATTATAGCTCTGTTCTTTACCCTTGAAAAATGGTGGAGATATGAAACCTACATATTCAATAACAATGAGAAAGAATTTGATCAAAACACAAAGAAAATTGCAAATTAGAAAAACTACAAAATGTGCCACTTTATTATTCAAATACAATAATGAATGAGATGTTTTGTGAGGATTTTCAGGGACTGCTTCCTGGAAGAAGCAAGAATTGCCAATCATGGTTGACTTTAGTCTGTGTGTTTGGGGGGGGGAGCAACATTTCATCCCTCTTTGGTATTTCCAGCTTCCTTTATTTGCCAAAGCACATTAATTTTATTTATCTTGACATTTATTTCCCTCCATTTGCAATCAGAACTCTTAATCCTAAAAGAGAAAATAGAAAATGCCTTATTTTCCATCTGCTCTATGTTTTCTATTTCCTATTATATTCATATCATTTCTTAACTATTTAATCTGATGGTCTCATATTACTGTTGAATATTCATATTTTAGTCTCAGTATGTTATTCATTACCACTCAAGCCCGTTTCATCCTTTTAGAATTCATTCTCTTTCTTTCCTTCATCCCGGCTTCTCAAGTTTATTCATTACCTCCCATCCTGATCTCTGTAATTCACCCATGTTGGTCTTTTGACATTCTGTCTCAAAACACTATTGAAACCCCATTAAAAACCTTGAATCTCAAATAATTTATTCCCCCACTCCATCAAGTCTACTGATTTCTAGTTCATCTCTGCCTCACATTTAAATGGCTCTCTCTCAATTCCCCCCAAGCACTTTATAAAGCTTTAACTAACATTATCTATTTCTTCCACAAAATTACATGTATTTTCATCTCTTTGTGAAGCCTGTTTTCTAATTGGTTTCGTTTATTTAGCTTATCTCTCCAATTTTCTTCTTTTTTAGCCATTTTTTTCATAACTCTCCTCATTGTGCCACTTTTAATCACGGAAATGCACCTTGGTTTAAATGACCTGAAGATAAATATTGAAAATGCATATCTGAATAGTCTAAACTTGATTACCTAATGGTTTGGGTGAGGATAAAAGGAACATGAAGATAAATAGTCACCAGCCAGGTTTAAATACATAACAGGCTTTGGCAGTTGTACTCCACTACCTCCTATGGCCCCTCATCGCTGATCTTTCTCAAGGCTAGAAACAGGGAAGTAATCCGAGGTACATTTCTCTCCCCAGGTCAAATGCTACTTTTCATTTGTAGGAGCTAGTCTCTTCAAACACTACTTTTATTTGTAAAACAAAAACTGAAGTTTTGACCAAAGACAAAGTTTAAGAAACACTTAATGGTTACATCAACACCTTTTCACCTTGCATGGTTTTCAAATCACTCCCATGATGATTCCTTTATTCATCCACTGACAATAAAAGATGTTGATACCAAAGGTCAAAAGCAAAAACTAAAGCGAGTTGCCTAATGAACTGGTAAACATGATGCTAACACCATTTCTTAAAGCCCTAAACAGTTTTTTCGACAGCTGAGTGGATCTCAGTTGGTAGATGGTGCAACGATACTGTTCAGAGCATGGAGCCATGAGTAAGGCCCAAGTCTTCTGAATTCACAGTCTGACTTACAACAAGGCAGGCAAAAGTACCAGACACATTTCTCTTCATTTAAATGGCTGGCAGATTTTCACTTTATTTCTTTGGAGAAAGAGATTCTCATCAGCAGGATACATCATATTCACAGAAACGAATATTCCTACATCTGGTTCTGGTTTGTTTATAAATCAAAGATTAAGTGCTTCACTGCTTCCAAACCAAAGATGTTTCATTGCAGTCCCTGCGGTTTTCCCCTTCATGTTCATCCCTATTAACATTTACACCATTTGCCCTTTTAAAGGCTCGGAGAACCCTGACTTCATCCAGTTCTCAATTACACACAATCTCTACCTGTGGGCTTCACTAGGATTTTGCCAATGGCCATTGCTATGAGTATAAAATAGGTAGATTATTGGGAATTTGCATAAACTGTATTAACACCTGCATACATTTGTCTAAATTATGTCAAGGATTCCCATGCACTTTTAGAATGGAAATTGAATTCTGGCTATCTCTTGGGGAGGTGCCTTCCTAAAAGTAGTTATCAACTCAAATGGCTGGGGAGAGGTGCAGACAGATATCATGCATGAGTGGGGCAGGCCAGTAGTTAAGAAAAAACAGGACACATGGACACTTTAGTGGACAAAGGGTAGAGCCTCAACAATAATCATTGAGCCGAAGAAAATACATCTCTGAGCCACAGGACACTGGAGGGTACATACCTACAGTCCTTACTACTTTAAGAGCAAAAATTTCCCGGAGCTTCTGCTACAAACACATGTATATAAGGATGGTTTTTTCTTATGGTACCCACTTCTCTCCCATGCTCAGTCATCTACATTTACAACAAGCAACTGAGGCACTAGAGATTTCAGCTGGTTTGGAGAAACAACTAGTCTTGGGTGGAAGGTTGAGCTCCACTGGTAAATTATAAAGAGGAACTCTTCAGGCAGGTCCTTTCCTTTGGCAACCCAGACAAGCCAGGCTGTATGGAATGGATCCTCCCTTCCACTGCACCCATGTCTCCTGAGGAGAGGGCTGTAAGATAAAATATACAACACCCAGTTCAATTGGAATTTCAGACAAATAAGAAATGATTTTTTAATATAAGTAAGTCCCAAATATTGCTTGAGACATACAGCAATATATTAATCATTATGTATCTGAAATTCAGATTGAAGTGCACACTTTGCATTTTTATTTGCCAAATCCAGCAACCCTCCCACTGCTTTCTGGATGGTACCTTCTGTCCCAGGTCTTCCTAGTCTTTGCAACAGTAGCAGGAAGATGGGGCCATCACTGGCAGGGCAGTGATTGGGGTAATGTCCACTCCAGAAATAACTGTACTGCTTAGGTTCAAATCCCCCCTCCACAACCTCATGATATGTATTTAACTCCTGTACATCCATTAGCTTTCCCGTCTGCAGAATGGGGATGATGGTAAACACCCTACCTTATGCTTCTATTGAAAAGAGGAAATGAGATAAGCCACCCAAAAGTGTGAGGCTCTGTGTTTGGCATGCAGTAGGCACTCAGGAAATGGTATCATCTCCACAGCTTGCCTTGTCTGGTACAGACAGAAGTGTACTTGCTAATTATGGCTGCATTCTAGCTAATATTTAAAATTATTTGACTGATGTGATAAACATTTATTTGGCATCTCCCATATGTCCCCTATCTGGAAGAAAATTTTATTTTAACCTCATATTTAGAAAAGCACAGTTTTACATTTCTATACAAGGCATCAGAAAATTCTTCAGGAAGGTTACATTAGGCTCACAGGACAAACTGTCAAGTCTTCATTTGTTCCTCAGTCATATTTATCTCTTTCGTCTCCCCCTCGCTTCAGCTTATCAAGAGCAGCAAATAGTCACTTGTTTTATCCACTAGATACAGCAGGACACTATTTCCATTGCAAATGATTTACTTGCTCTCCAGACACTCCCTGCCACAACACACACTCACACATACACACACACATATCCACCTGTCCCACCTCTACCCTCACCCTGGAACTCTGTGTCTTGGGGCATTATTGTTCTCTTTCTAACATAATAAGCAGGAAACCTGCTCAAGGGGGCACATACGGAACCAGTTGGGAAGCTGAAATGAGCCTGCCCCAGTTCTTGGCTCCCTGCCCAGTGCTCTGTCCAACAGACCATAGTGGACACCTGGGTCTGCTGAATAGGGGCCCCACGGTTGCTAGGGCACAGGAAGAAGCCAGAGTTGGAAAACTTTTATGATGCTCCCCATGGCGATTAATCTGTTTGAAGGTCTGGGCTCTGAACCTTGGATTCCAGGTCTGCATTCCTTCATAAAAGCTTGTGTTTTGAAAGCCACAGTCAATGACCCTGTGAATTTAACTAGACGCATTCTTACAAAGCAGCATCATAAAGGAAAGCTCCTAAGTGACTGGAATCTGCCAGCGTGCTGTCTTGCGCCCCTGGCTCCCAGTATGGGGGCCCGGGAGAGGAGAATCCCACGCCAAGTCAATTTCCCTGCTCGGGCTACTGGTGTGGAATGCTGGGCTTCCTCAGAGGCATGGCTGTCATTTTGGATGCTCTTCTTAATGAAGGCTTAGGCACTAATCTAAAAGGTCAGTGCTTGCTTACACCGCAGCACTGGTGGCCACCGTTAAACACGTATCCGCGGTTGGTAGGGTAGGGGCGATCTTAGGCCTGAGGAAACGTACATCTCTCTAACCCAATAAAATGAAATCTATTGGCTCTTTCTTTTGAAAGCTTCAAAGTCTTTATCCATTTCAGCGGATAAGCTAAAGGAAAGGTAAAGTCAAGTGCCACGGCCTCCTAGAAAGGACACTGTGACCTTTCTCCCTCCCTCCCTAGCTCTCTCTCATTAACTGCTTTCATGAGAACTAAGAAAAAACCAGAACAAATGATCAAAGGATTCTGGTTTAGAGAAGAAAATGGTGTCTCCATCTTGTTTAAGATTCTTCAGCAATGTATCCTCCAAAAATGTCTGTCATACTTACTCTAATTAAATAAGTTCCATTCACCCATTCACCCTTATTTACTGATCTGCCTTGTACCAGCTTTGTGCCTGCAGCTGAGGCAGCACTTTCTCTTAGAGGGACATTAGAAGCGGAACAATGTGCATCAGAGGCTGTCTGCCTAGTTCAGGGCATTAATTGAGCATGGGTAACCTAGACCTCTACGAACGCAAGTCCAGCTATAGACTCATGGCCTTTATTTGCACAGCATTCAGATGACATTTTGATTTTCCTTTCAGAACTATGACCCAATTCCATTCCTTTTTAGGGCTGAGTAATATTCCCATATATATATATATATGTGTGTGTGTGTGAATGTATAAGTCACTCAGTCATGTCCAATTCTTTGTGACCCCATGGACTATACAATACATAGAATTCTCCAGGCCAGAATGCTGGAGTGGGTAGCCTTTCCCTTCTCCAGGGGGTCTTCCCACCCCAGGGATCGAACTCAGGTCTCCCACATTGCAGGTGGGTTCTTTGCCAGCTGAGCCACAAGGGAAGACCAAGAATACTGGAGTGGATAGCCTATTCCTTTTCCAGGGGATCTTTCTGACCCAAGAATCGAACCAGGGTCTCCTGCATTGCAGGCAGATTCTTTACCAACTATCGGAGCTATCAGGGAGGCCCTTGTATATATGTACCACTCTTTATCCATTCATCTGTTGATCAACATTTAGTTTTCTTCCATGTCCTGGTTATTGTCAACAGTCCTTCAATGAATACTGGGGGGTGCATGTGTCTTTCTAAATTATGATTTTCTCAAAACTGGCATGGATGAACCTATTTGCAGGATAGGAATAGAGACACAGACGAAGAGAACAGACATGTGGACGTGGGGTGGAGCAAGGGTGGCATGACTGGGAGACTGAGATTGATGTCTGTGCACTGCCATGTGTAAAACAGATAAGCTAGTGGAAACCTGCTGTATAGCACAGGGAACTCAGCTTTGTGCACTGTGGTGACTTAGAGGGGTGGGATAGGAGTGGGGCTGGAGGGAGGACATAGAGGGAGGGGATATATGTATACATATAGCTTATTCATTTGGCAGTACAGCAGAAACTAACACAACATTGTAAAGCAATGATACTACTACTACTACTACTAAGTCGTGTCAGTCATGTCCGACTCTGTGCGACCCCATAAACGGCAGCCCACTGGGCTCCCCGTCCCTGGGATTCTCCAGGCAAGAACACTAGAGTGAGTTGCCATTTCCTTCTCCCCTCCCAAAAGAGCTATGCTTCCTCCTCATTCTCAGTCTGTGCATTTGAGATGGACCCGATCCCACCTGCAACAGGGCACATAACCTAGGCTTAGATAGTCAGTATTTTCCTTTCTTTTTGCCAGAATAATTTGGTTCTAGAATGCACCTGAGACTCAGGTCAGAGCAACTAGAGTCAGAGAGAACTTTACTGGAACTGTGGGGAAAGTGGCACCATCCTCCCACAGGGCTTGTGGGGCTAGCAGATCATGGATCACCAACGCAGACAGAATGTCGATTCAAGTGAGACGAAGAAAAGCAGAGAGAAGTAGTGCTTAGTGGTGGTGAGAGACTGACTTGTACCAACACTAGACACATACCTAGAGTCAACTTTGCAGCAAGTTAGTAAGAGCCCTGATGATTTTAGGTACAAGAGCCAAGACATTCATCTTTTGGCTTTAGCCAATATGGATTGGGTTTCATCACTTGCAATGGAAAGACTATTGATAATGGTGCACAAAAAAAGTGTGTTGTGGAGAATGCCTAGGTTCAGGTGAAAAATTAAATCCCCCAGGAACTATACATACTCGTATGTATGCCTGCATGCTCAGTTGCTTAGTCATGTTGAACTCTTTGCAACTCTACAGATTGTAGCCTGCTAGGCTGCTCTATCCATGGGATTTTCCAGGCAAGAATACTGGAGCAGGTTGCCATTTCCTTCTCCAGGGGATCCTCCTGGCCCAGGGATAGAACCTGCACTTCCTTCATCTCCTGCATTGGCAGACGGATTCTTTATCACTGAGCCAGCTGGGAAGCCCCAACTCATATATATAGGCAACCACAAAGGATACTGTTCTCAGTCACTGCTTCTCCTCACCACAGTTCAGGAACAGTGCCCATCTCTACCCCTGCCTCTTAATCAGAAGGGCTTCCCTGGTGGCTCAGACGGTAAAGAATCTGCCTGCAATGCAGTAGACACAGGTTTGATGCCTGGTCAAGCAAATAATGCTTGCCTAGTCTATATTCTCTTCATTGTCTCCTACATTGCCATCCTCCCAGATAGTTCTGTAAGGTGGCTGATAGGTTTGTTTTTTGTTGTTGTTTTTTTTTTTTTTTACTTATTAGTGGTCTACACCAGAGATCAAACAATTATGGTCTGCTGGACAAATCTGGCTTGCCACCCATTTTTGTGGTGTTCTATTAGAACACCGCTACATTCATTCTTCCTCACTTGTCTGTGACTGCCCTGGCACTACCAGGGTAGAGCTGAGTGACTGAGAGAGACCACAAAACCTGAAATATTTACTATCTGGTCATTTCTGGGGAAAATTTCTTGACCTCTCATCTGGATCATTAACCGGGGAATGACTGCAACTTTTAGCACAGTTGTGTTTTATTTGAGATATCTTTGGTAGCTTTATTCTCCATACGGTCTGTGTTCTTTTCTAGGTGATGGTGATGAGAGGGGGAAGTTTAAATTCTGTTTGATTATAAAAGTCACTGTCTACCTAGAATGGAAATAGAAGCTTAAATAGGACTTTCCTCTCCCTTTTCCCACTGCAATGTGAATAAACATGGATGCCATCAGTGCCAGGTTGTTTGGGAATTTGATACCATTCTCTCCTGTACATTATCCCCTGTATCTTACTTTCATCTTACAGGATGAAAGTCTGGAAACTATGTTTTCCAGAATCCTCTGGTTTCCAGGTTTCCAGGCTGGTTTGCATCCATAAAAAGAACCCCTATGATCTGTAGAAGACAGAGGAGAACTAGAATGATATTAGTGCTCTTCCAGCAGAGCAGGGATGGGAATTCATGGGCTTTAGGTGGTGGGTGAAAGGTTTTGCAGTGGTCTCTGAAGATCACCTAAGTTAGTGTTCCAGACTGTGGTGAACATTCTGTGCATCTTGCAGGAACCTTTGGTAGGAACCTGAGAACCAGCAGAGCCTTTTTCCTGACCTCTCAACCTCCAGTTCTTCTAGCATCCATTCCCAATTTTAAAGCCCTTCCTGTTTGAAACACCTAGAGCAGTTTCTGTTTTCCTGTCCGAGCCTTGACTGATACACCATAATACTCCCTGGACAACAAATGAAATATTTCCTTCAGCCACAGAAGCAATGGATGGCAGTGTCATGGTTTCCTAATATCCCTGCATGTTTACTTAGTCTGCCAATGTTCAAAGTCAGGAGGTGAAGGATCCTAGGAATCTGCCAACTGACTATTGCTGGTGAGGCACTGTATGCTTCCACTAAATGCCACTGTTGCTAGGATATTTCTGGCAGAAGTTGTGGTTTGCGCAAGGATGTGAAAGTGAGACTAGATGTGTACAAGGGATTAAAGGTAAATGTGGGGCCCTGAAACATGAGGCTGGGGAAGACTAGAGAGCATGAGGATGGTGGAGAAACTTTTAGGCTAAGTCAAAGTATTTAAAATTAATACGACTGCATGTTTCCTCAGCCTCCTGAAAAAGTATAAGAAAAGTAAATTTATGCACAAACCAACTCGCATTTATCTGACTGTATTTTCAAGAAAGCTCAAGGTGACATCAAACTAGAGATGAGGAGAATGCTGACCTGACTGCAGGGACACTGCATATGGCAGTGACAAAAGCCCTGAACTGATTTCAGGAAAGGCAATTTCCAGTGCAATGCAGCCACAGCTGGCCAAGTGACCTTGGCTGAGTCACCCTTCACTGGGTCTTAGTCCTTTTCTTTACAAAATGAACTACACAACCTCAAAGGCTTTTTTTTCTTTCTTTCTTTCTTTCTTTAGGCTGTGATTCTATTATCTATGGCTTAAAGGGGATTGAGTCAATGGAGAGTCTTGGGAGCTGTGAGCAGATTAAGGCAATAGAAACTCAAATCTCATCCAAAGCACAAAGTTCTCTGTAACTTTGATGAGTTATCACAGAATCAATCTCACTCGATGGACACCAGTGAAAGAGCCCAGGGGACCATCAAGATTTGTCTCCCTCCCTCCTGTCTTTGTTCCAGCTGTCTCATCTACTACTGGTCTCTTTTACTTTCTTTCTTTCTCTATCTCCCTTCCTCCCCTCTCTTTCTCTTTCTTGCACACATGTACATAGGAAGATCAGACTTTAAGGAGAGGAAGAGAAAGCCAATGGTAGGGAGAACTACTAAAAAGAAAACTGATTGTTCCTAGCTTTTTTACTCTGTCTGCCAGGCTTCTCTGGTGGCTCAGTGGTAAAGAATCCGCCTGCCAATGCAGGAGACACATGAGACATGGGTTCGATCCCTGGATCGGGAAGATCCCCTGGAGAAGGAAATGACAACCCACTCCAGTGTTCTTGCCTGGAAATCCCCAAGGACAGAGGAGCCTGATGGGCTACAGTCCATGGGGTTGCAAAGAGTTGGACACAGCTTAATGACTGAAAAACAGCACAACTGCCAGGTTTGCACAAACACAACTCTCACTGTGCAGTTTGCTTTTCTGTAGAGAAGAGGAAGAGAAGGGACAGAAAGAAAGATAGTAAAGATGATAACATGCTTTGTTAGGAAATTTTTGTAATTAACCTGTAACAGAGTCCTAAGGAGTAGGAATGTCCTCTACAGAGGATTTATATTCTCAGATGTTTTCACACTGACTTCTATAAAAATAAAAGCCATTAAATGTTTTTGAAAAATATTTTTTCTATTCATTTACAGTTGATTTATTCAAGGCACTGTCCCTTTTTTGGAGAAGGGTGTCAAGCTAAAAACATTATATATTTGAGATTTGAAGTTGTCATGGAATTATCAGAAGAGATTTAACACATGATTCCAAGTGTTTCTCTCTCTACAAAGCCAAAAGGTGCTATGGTATTTTAAGTGAGTCAAGTCCTTTTAATTAAGAGAAAAATGTCTTGTTATTTATCCATTCTCAATTCTGCATTTCTCTGTATGACTTATTAATTTATTTACGAACATTATTTGCGACCATGTGTTCTGCTCCATTTGGGAAGGCTGCATGGCTGTCATCTGTTTAGTGTCTTGCTAGAAGTCATTGTTTTGATAAAATAGGACATTCTGCATTTATTGGGTGTCAAAAGGGACTTCAGCAAGACTTAAAATTAGACTTGCCAGCTGTGTGCTCCAGGCAATGGGAACTTATGGGCCTGTCTCACTGTCCCTTGACTCTGACAGTCTTTGCTTCAGCCAGGCAAGGAATTTCAATGCCTGAGTCTCCTTTTTTTTTTTTTTTTCAAATGTTTGGAAAGCAGCCCTTGTGGTCATCCAGATCAGCCAATGGCTCTAAATAGAACCCACAGTTAGGCCAACTAAAGAAGGAATATTTGAGAGGAATCACATGCCGAGAGGTTATGTGGAGGGATCACCTGGAGAGAATACCAGGTGGTAGACTGGGAGATGTACAGCATCACCATCCAGGCTATCATCGCTTATGCACCTCCTACTGTGTGCCAAGTGGTCCAGGCATTTCATACATGGCAATTCATTTAAGTCTTACGACCAGGTACACATGCCCATTTTACAGATGAATAAAATCGTTTCATAGAAAAAAATTTGACTTAGCCCATGGCATATAGCCACTAAGAAGCTAAGTCAGAATTAGAAGCCGAGTGTAAGACCATAGCTTGCCTACTAATAGGTTTTGTGCAAATTAGAAAAAGGTGCCCAAGGGCACAAGGCTTGGTGAACAGACTGTGCCTGTGAACGTATTAGTACAAGGTCCTCTTCCTGCTAGTAGATGCAGTCCTGGTTCAGGGCTCATGACTTGGTAAGTAGTACACTGGCTACAGTTCAGTGCCCATTCACTTGCTCAACCCAGTGCCTCTGTGAAAGGCATGGACTGACCAGTTCTTCCTGGCAGCCCTCGTGGCAGACCAGATACATCTAAGCCTCCTCAGTGAGTGATGTTTAATTGTATGTGTCAACTTGGTTAGGCCGCAGTGCCCGATATTTGGTCAAACAATATTCTAGAGTTCTTTGAACGTGTTTTTGGATGAGATTTACATCTAAATCAGTGGACTCTGAGTAAAGCAGATGTCCTCTATAATGTGTGAAAATGTTAGTCACTCAGTTGTGTCCAATTCATTGTGACTTCATGGACTGTAGTCTGCCAGGCTTCTCTGCCCATGGGATTCTCCAGGCAAGAATACTGGAGTAGCCATTCCCTTCTCCAGGGGATCTTCCTGACCCAGGGATCGAACCCAGGTCTCCCACATTGCAGGCAGATTCTTTACTGTCTGAGCCACCAGGGAAGTTTCATAATGTGGGAAGATTTCATTCAATCATTTGAAGAACATATCTATGTAGATACAGATATATAAATATACATATGTGTTTTTGTTGTTATTTAGTCTCTCAGTTGTGTCCAATTCTTTGCGACCCAATGGACTCCAGCACTCCAGTCTTCCCTGCCTTTCACTAGTTCCCCTAGTTTCCTCAAACTCATGTCCATTGAGTCAATGATGCCATCCAAATATCTTATCCTCTGTCATCCCCTTCTCTTCCTGCCCTCAGTCTTTCCCAATATCAGGGTCTTTTTCAACGAGTTAGCTCTTTGCATCAGGTGGCCAAATAGAGCTTCAGCTTCAGCATCAGTCCTTCCAGTGAAAATTCAGGGCTGATTTCTTTTATGATGGACTGGCTCTCAAGAGTCTTCTCCAGCATATTTACATATATAAAAATATACATATATATTATACATATATGTATGAAATGAAATGAAATGAAGTCGCTCAGTCGTGTCCGACTCTTTGCGATCCCATGGACTGTAGCCCACCAGGCTCCTTGGTCCATGGGATTTTCCAGGCATGAATATTGGAGTGGGTTCATATACATACATATACATATATGTATATTTACATATAAACATATACATTACACACACACACACACACACACACACACACACACACTGGTTATGTTTCTCTGAAGAGCTCTAATACAACCACAATCTAGAGTTTATATTCTTATCACAACTCCAAGAATTTTTTCTTGATATCCATGAGAGAAGATGACCAGAGTGCAAATAAGAATATTCCAAGCTGGTTGAAACACTCTACTGAAAGAGTACCAATTAGAAAATCTATGTCAATGTAGAAGGAAGTCTTTAGGACATGCTTCAGGGCTCCTCACTTGGTGCTGTCCTATACAACACTTCTGTCAGTGGCTTATGATGTAGGATCATGCAAATCCAATTTGGGGATGAAATGAAGCCAGGAAGGATAACTAACATGACAGATGACAGGATCAAGATTTTGACAGGTTGAGTTACTATGCTGAAACTAACAAGAAGGATAATGGTAAAACCCTACATTTTAGATAAAAAATCAATAGTTATAGCACAGCTCTAGATTTAGATTTATAAAGGTATATTTTAAATGGAACAGTTGAATTTTGTTCTTCTCAAGTTTAAAATGAATCCACAAAGTGACATAGTTCCTCTAAAAATGTTAATAATATTAAACTCAAAAGATAAAAATATTAGTGCATCCTATATAACAGTATTTCTGTAGTTTTCATAAGTCTGAAAATACCAGAAATATCACAACTAATTCTAAGAGATTGCACACTTCATAAGGGACATAGTTCAGTTAAGTCTAGTCACTCAGTCATGTCCAACTCTGCGACCCTATGGACTGCAGCGTGCCTGGCCTCCCTGTCAATCACCAACTCCCAGAGTCTGCTCAGACTCATGTTCATCAAGTTGGTGATGCCATCCAACCATCTTATCCTTTGTTGTCCTCTTCTTCTCCTGCCTTCAATCTTTCCCAGCATCGGGGGTGGGGGACAACATAACAAAACACCAAAGAGAAGGACAGCTGGAAATGCTTAGAATTTATTATAAATGAAGAGCAATGTGAGAAACTGAGGATTAATGTAACAGAAGGGAAAATATCTGAAAAAATAAATAAAAGGAATCTTCAAGTACTAGAATAAAGGAAAACAGTCTTCTTTCTGTGCACTTCCAAACAGCAGAACTAAGATACAAATATAGAAATTCCAGGTCAATTTAAAAAAGGCTTTTTAAATACTGGAAATAGCTAATGAGAAACTTTGGGTGCTCTAAGAAAAGAGAGGTCCCCTGACTGAAAGTATCCAAATCAGGCTATCTGATCACTTTATCCAGTGCCTTTCAAAAAGGATAGACCCCTACTCCCCCATCTCCCAAAACTAACAAAATTTACAGAGTTAATTTGGCATGACCTGCTATTGGTGAGCCATTGCTAACTCTTATGAACCAGCCAATTCTTTTCTAACTGATTGAAATTTGGTTAATTTTTCTTTTTTTCTTTTTTTTAGATTTTCCTAAAGAATGGTGTCAATATTACCGTGTATTAATTTGGAATTAAATAATTGTGTTTTAAAGAATTATTTTCCTATAATCATGAGCATGAATAACTAACTACTGCTGCTATTTTTTTAATCATTTCTATTACTATGCCATTCACTGTGATATTTAAAATATTTAATCCCATTTAAATCTTTCAACAATTATCTGAAGCTCAGAAACCTTGGGTATCTACCCCAGGACACTGCTTGTGAGCAACAAAGCTAATATTTAAGTCTAAAGCCATCTGATTTCAAAGATCCTGCTCTGAGCTGCTATACTTTGTGAAGCTTATCTCCACAGATGCAACATTATATCCTTATTTTCCACCATGCTTTCTTTACATTATCACTTATGGTGTTTTCTACCTCTTTTCTGTATACCTTACAAGATCCAGCTCACTCTCATCTTTGAGATAAAGTCTGCCCACAGTGATTAATTCAGGCTACAATGACCTTTTCTTTCTCTGTATTAGATATTTTGGTTATGAGTAGAAGAAGATCAAACTGAACTACTTTACGCAAAATGGAGAATTTATTAGCTCTTAAGAGCAGACAGCAGAAGAGAAAGGGGGCAGATTCACTTTTGATAACTTCAGGAACAAGAGACCAGAACCTGCAAACTTTGTCTCTCCCTGTCTTTCATCTTTTCCTCCATGTATATCAGCTTCTTTCTCTCACTGGCCTCCCTCACAGGGCTGGAACTGAGGCTTCAGGCAGCTCTGATTGTATGTTCTCAGCCTCAGTCCCAGGGAACAAGTTTTTGGTTTTCTTAATTATCTATTTTGAGATATATTTAAATACAATAAATGTGCCCATTTAAGTATACATTGTAATCAATCTGGGCAAATGTATACATCTATATGTACCCACAGCCTTTCTTGGGTGGCTCAGTGGTAAAGAATCCACCTGCCAATGCAGGAGACATGGGTTCGATCCCTGATCTGAAAAGATCCCCTGGAGGAGAAAATGGCAACCCATTCCAGTATTCTTGCTGGGAAAATCACATAGACAGAGGATTCTGGTGGGCTACAGTTCCCTTGGTTACAAAAGAGTTGTATATGACTTAGCAACTAAACAATATGTAACCATTATTACAGTCTCAATACAGGCTATTCCCATCATGCCAGCTCAAGTTTTAAAGAACCAAAAGAAGGACTCTGGTGAGCTTTGAGTCAATATGTGTTCCATAAACCAATCACAAGGAAGATGAGAACCATGACAGACAGCCCCTGCTAATACCAAATGCTGGAGTAGAGAAAGTGCAAAAAGGTAATATCTGTAGCCTAGAAATAGCCCCAGGAAACATCATTATGAGTTTGAGATGGGGAAAACACACCCTATGTCATTCTTGGTTTAATTAGGAGACTGAAATTACACAGTCATTTTAATAGGAAAGCTTTAATATAAAATGCATTAACAATAGCAAGGGATTGGCTAGTAAAAAGTAGACAGAACTTTTTATCTTTTTTTTTAATTTATTTTTTAACTTTACAATATTGTATTGGTTTTGTTATTGTTGTTCAGTCGCTGAGTCATGTCCAACTCTTTTGTGACCCCAGGGACTGTAGCCCACCAGGCTTTTCTGTCCATGAGATTTCCCAGGCAAGAATACTGGAGTGGGTTGTCATTTCCTCCTCCAGAGGATCTTCCTGACCCAGGGATTGAACTCACTTCTCCTGAATTGGCAGGCAGATTCTTTATCCTTGAACCACCTGGGAAGCCCGAAAGAGAACGCTAAAGAGTATCAAAACAGCTATTATAAGAAAGAGCCACTATTTCTAAGGCTGAGACATGGCACCCAAGAGAGAGGCTTCCCCTAGGGTTGAGGTCTACACCTCAGGGAGGCCATCCCCATGGTCCACCGAATGATGAGGCAGTATGACACCGGTGGAACTTACAGGAAATCCTCCTCGTGAAGCTTTCCAGAAGCCCACTGTCTAGGGTAAAAGCTGTTCCCTTGAAAATGTCTCACTGGAAGGGACCCACTAAAAATGCCTGAGGTGGATGCATGGCAGCTGCTGGTCAATGGATATTATTGACTCCTGTGCACAGAGGAGCTGAGAATTGGAGAGCCCAGGTGCTGGGAGTGGTAGAGGGAGGCTTCCAAGTTGGCACCTCAGAACCAGAAAGCAAAACTCTTTACTTCTGCAATGACAGAGCTTAACCTCATGCCCGCTGCTGCTGCTGCTGCTGCTAAGTCGCTTCAGTCTTGTCCAACTCTGTGTGACCCCATAGATGACAGCCCATCAGGCTCCGCCATCCCTGGGATTCTCCAGGCAAGAACACCGGAGTGGGTTGCCCTTTCCTTCTCCAATGCATGAAAGTGAAAAGTGAAAGTGAAGTCGCTCAGTCGTGTCCGACTCTTAGCAACCCCATGGACTGCAGCCCACCAGGCTCCTCCATCCATGGGATTTTCCAGGCAGGAGTACTGGAGTGGGGTGCCATCGCATGCCCGCTAGCAAAGGAGAAATTAAAGGGTCCAGTTCAATTTTCACAGATCAGGCAAAAAGGATATATTTGGAACTGATAGGTAATACATCACTAATCAGCTCTTACTTTAAATTATTTTTACTAATCACTCTCTGAATTCCAACAGTCACTGTTGGAATCTAATACTGATTACATGCCTTCCCAGTTATTTCTGACATAATTATCTGTACATAGCTACACATACATTGGTCTTTCCAACTAAGGAATTACCAGAAGACAAAAAACATGTCCTAGATTACTGTAAGCTTCCCTTCCCCTCATCCCTATAGTATTTAGTACAATGCTAGGCTCACACGAGTACCTTTAATGTATATCACACTTGAGCAGAGATTGCAAAATAACCCCAAACCTCTACGCCAGAGCTGCCAAGAGGACACCTCCAGCTAAATCCATCCCACAGACACGCTTGTTCATTTTAAGATCTTGCTTGTACCGTGTTTTGTCTACTCAGTTTTTTGAAATTTTAAATTAGCGGTCAATACACAAAACTGGATTTTTACATAGAAATGGAGCATTCTGGAAAAATGAGGGGTGATGCACCAACGGGCCTGCACAAGTTGGCTGGAGTTCACCACCAGCCTCTCTTCTCTTTTCTCATAGTTTTCATATGGCCAGTTCATTTTTTGTCAAAGGTTTGGATCCTGTATTGGAGTTCTCTACCCGCCTCCCCCCACCACCGCGCCGACAGGACAGATCCCCTTAACTACTTTTGTGGGTCAAGAAGTGTGGGGGGGGGGAAGCAGTAATTAGATATAAATATTTTGTAAATACTGATAATTTTTCAGGCTCTTCATACACACATCAGAATTGTTGAATATCTTTAAAACGAATGGTCTGAGTTCACAAAGAACTTGACACGGGTTATCACTTTTGGATCACTGACAGGATATTGGATGAAACAATTGACAGAGTATCTAGTTTAAGAGGCTTCACTCCTATTATCTAACCAGTAACCAGCACATTTCACAATCTCCCTGCTCCTTAGCTTGCTGATCTGACAGTAACAGGGCTCGTTCTGACACTGTGATTCTAAGAGGCTGCTATAAACAGAAGCTTTATTCATTTTGAATAATATGATGACCTTGCTTAATAGGGAGTTTGGAATGGAGATACACACTGCTACATTTAAAAAGGATAACCAGGAAGGACCTACTGTACAGCACATGGAACTCTGCTCAATGTTATGTGGCAGCCTGGATGGGAGGGGAGTTAGCGGAGTATGGATACATGTATATGTATGGCTAAGTCCCTTTGTGGTCCATCTGAAACTGTCACAACATTGTTAATAGGCTATACTCAAAATGTAAAATAAAAAGTTTAAAAAAATAATGCTTGATTAAGCAAGAGTTTTAATTAATTGCTCTTTATTTTTTTTTTGCCATGAAGTGATGGGACCGGATGCCATGATCTTAGTTTTCTGAATGTTGAGCTTTAAGCCAACTTTTTCACTCTCCTCTTTCACTTTCATCAAGAGGCTTCTTAGTTCCTCTTCACTTTCTGCTATAAGAGTGGTGTCATCTGCATATCTGAGGTTATTGATGTTTCTCCCATCAATCTTGATTCCAGCTTGTGCTTCCTCCAGCCCAGCGTTTCTCATGATGTACTCTGCGTATGAATTAAATAAGCAGGGTGACAATATACAGCCTTGACGTACTCCTTTTCCTATTTGGAACCAGTCTGTTGCTCTATGTCCAGTTCTAACTGTTGCTTCCTGACCTGCATTCAGGTTTATCAAGAGGCAGGTCAGGTGGTCCCATCTCTTTCAGAATTTTCCACAGTTTATTGTGATCCACACAATCAAAGGCTTTGGCATAGTCAATAAAGCAGAAATAGATGTTTTTCTGGAACTCTCTTGCTTTTTCAATGATCCAGCGGATGTTGGCAATTTGATCTCTGGTTCCTCTGCCTTTTCTAAAACCTGCTTGAACATCTGGAAGTTCACAGCTCACATATCGCTGAAGCCTGGCTTGAAGAATTTTGAGCATTACTTTACTAGCCTGTGAGATGAGTGCAATTGTGCGGTAGTTTGAGCATTCTTTGGCATTGCCTTTCTTTGGGATTGGAGTGAAAACTGATCTTTTCCAGTCCTGTGGCCACTGCTGAGTTTTCCAAATCTGCTGGCATATTGAGCGCAGCACTTTCACAGCATCATTTTTGAGGATTTGAAATAGCTCAACTGGAATTTCATCACTTCCACTAGCTTTGTTCATAGTGATGCTTCCTAAGGCCCACTTGATTTCACATTCCAGGATGTATGGCTCTAGGTGACTGTGAGTGATCACACCATCGTGATTATCTGGGTCGTGAAGATCTTTTTTATACAGTTCTTCTGTGTATTCTTGCCACCTCTTCTTAATATCTTCTGCTTCTGTTAGGTCCATACCATTCCTGTCCTTTATTGAGCCCTTCTTTGCATGAAATGTTCCTTTGGTATCTCTGATTTTCTTGGAGAGATCTCTAGTCTTTCCCATTCTATTGTTTTCCTCTATTTCTTAGCACTGATCACTGAGGAAGGCTTTCTTATCTCTCCTTGCTATTTTTTGGAACTCTGCATTCAGATGCTTATATCTTTCCTTTTCTCCTTTGTTTTTCAGTTCTCTTCTTTTCACAGCTATTTCTAAGGCCTTCTCAGACAGCCATTTTTCTTTTTTGCATTTCTTTTTCTTGGGGATGGTCTTGATTCCTGTCTCCTGTACAATTTCACAAACCTCCGTCCATAATTCATCAGATATCTGTCTATAAGTTCTAGTCCCTTAAATCTATTTCTTACTTCCACTGTATAGTCATAAGGGATTTAATTTAGGTCATACCTGAATGGTCTAGTGGTTTTCCCCACTTTCTTCAATTTAAGTCTGAATTTGGCAATAAGGAGTTCATGATCAGAACCACAGTCAGCTCCCAGTCTTGTTTTTGTTCACTGTATAGAGCATCTCCATTTTTGGCTACAAAGAATACAATCAATCTGATTTTGGTGTTGACCATCTGGTGATGTCCATGTGTAGAGTCTTCTCTTGTGTTGTTGGAAGAAGGTGTTTGCTATGACCAGTGCGTTCTCTTGGCAGAACTCTATTAGTCTTTTCCCTGCTTCATTCTGTACTCCAAGGCCAAATTTGCCTGTTACTCCAGGTGTTTCTTGACTTCCTACTTTTGCATTCCAGTCCCCTATAATGAAAAGGACATCTTTTTGCGTGTTAGTTCTAGAAGGTCTTGTAGGTCTTCATAGAATCGTTCAACTTCAGCTTCTTCAGCGTTACTGGTAAGGGCATAGACTTGGATTACCGTGGTGATATTGAATGGTTTGCCTTGGACACAAACAGAGATCATCCTGTAATTTGGGTTCCTGCCCACAGAAGTAGATATAATGGTATATAAATAATGGTATATAAATTCACCCATCCCAGTCCATCTTAGTTCGTTGATTCCTAGAATGTTGATGTTCACTCTTGCCATCTCCTGTTTGACCACTTCCAATTTGCCTTGATTCATGAACCTAACGTTCCAGGTTCCTATGCAATATTGCTCTTTATAGCATTGAACTTTGCTTCTATCACCAGTCCCATCCACAACTGGGTGTTGTTTTTGCTTTGTTTCCATCCCTTCATTCTTTCTAGAGTTATTTCTCCACTGATCTCCAGTAGCATATTGGGCACCTACCAACCTAGGGAGTTCCTCTTTCAGTATCCTATCTTTTTGCCTTTTCATACTGTTCATGGGGCTCTCAAGGCAAGAATACTGAAGATGGTTTGCCATTCCCTTCTCCAGTGGACCACATTCTGTCAGACCTCTCCACCATGACCCATCTGTCTTGGGTGGCCCCACATGGCATGGCTTAGTTTCACTGAGTTAGACAAGGCTGTGGTCCCATGTGATCAGATTGGCTAGTTGTCTGTGATTGTGGTTTCAGTCTGTCTGCCCTCTGATATCCTCTTTCAGTGCTTACCATCTTACTGGGGTTTCTCTTACCTTGGATGTGGGGTATCTCTTCATGGCTGCTCCAGCCTAGATAGCATATTAAAAAGCAGAGACATTACTTTGCCAACAAAGGTCCGTCTAGTCAAGGCTATGGTTTTTCCAGTGGCCATGTATGGATGTGAGAGTTGAACTATAAAGAAAGCTGAGAGCCAAAGAATTGATACTTTTGAACTGTGGTGTTGGAGAGGACTCATGAGAGTCCCTTGGACTGCAAGGAGATCCAACCAGTCCGTCATAAAGGAGATCAGCCCTGGGTGTTCATTGGAAGGACTGATGTTGAAGCTGAAACTCCAATACTTTGACCACCTGATGTGAAGAGCTGACTCATTTGAAAAGACCCTGATGCTGGGAAAGATTGAGGGCAGGAGAAGGGGACAACAGAGGATGAGATGGTTGGATGGCATCACCGACTTAATGAACATGGGTTTGGGTGGACTCCAGGAGTTGGTAATGGACAGGGAGGCCTGGCATGCTGTGGTTCATGGGATTGCAAAGAGTCAGACATGACTGAGTGACTGAACTGAACTGAATTTTTTTTTTAACTTTTCTCTTTATTGCTTTAAGAACTCTATTTCTTGTCACCTGCCTCTCTTGCAGTTTGACAACTTTGCCATGATTCTCATATTACCAGGAAAATCACCAGAACAGTCTTCAAGACAGGCATCTATATTGTAGTCTCATCCATGAGAGAAGAAAATTCAAGGGGAAAAAAAAACCCTCTTAAAATGCATCTGGATTAGTTTAATTGTTGTTGTCATACAGTCACTAAGTCCTGTCAGCCTTCTTTATGGTTCAATTCTCACATCTATACATGACTACAGGAAAAACCATAGCTTTGACTATGCATGCATGCTAAAGGCGCCTCAGTCGTGTCCAACTCTTTGTGACCCTATGTACTGTAACCCACCATGATCCTCTGTCCATGGGATTCTGCAGGCAAGAACACTAGGATGAGTTGCCAGGCCTTCCTCTAGGGGATCTTCACAATCCAGGATTGAACCTGCATCTCCTGAGGCTCCTGACTTGCAGGTGGATTCTTTAATGCTGCGCCATCATGAGTCAAAGCCATAGCAGATGCCTAGCTTTGACTATATTGACCAGCAAAGTGATATAGACCTTAGTCGGCACAGTGATGTCTTTGCTTCTTAATATGCTGTCTAGGTTTGTCATAGATTGTACTTAAATATTATCTTACATTTAAGTCCTTTTCAGACTACCCTTTATAAAATACTATTAATAATGCCCCTATTCTGATATTTCCCATATAATTCCCTTACTTTATTTTGTCCATAACATCTATCACCATCTGACATATACCCTATACTTGCTTATTTATTTGTTGTCTATGTTTCCCCCACTGGGATATAAGCTTTTTTAACCATAAAGACTCAACTGATTTTGTTGATTGCTGTACCTCCAATACTAGAACACTGTACAGTACATGGTAGATGATCCCAAAATGAATGAATGAATGGACAGGTGACCTATGAGGTTTGGCTGATCCTTAGCTATTGCACATCATGGTAGCATCCATTGTGTGGGCCTTTTGACCAACACTTGGCCTTTTACTCCTAATTTTATTGCCAACTACAATGGCCTCCTCACCCTGACCCAAAAATGCCATTCACAGGTGCCTTTAGCACCTCCAAGTCTCCATTCTGGGACACGAGAAAATTTCTGTGTAAGAGTATCATAGTCAAAGCATGAGGAGCTCTGCCTTGGGACACATGTATCTACACACTTTCTGCTGTTATCCCAGTGCCCTCAAACCATGCCATGTGGACACAGCTGTGTATGTAGCTTCACCTAATGAACTACAGTCTTCTCCTGGTAGTCAGGGGATATATCCTCTTAGACTGAAAGCTCTGTAGCTCCCCAAACTTACTGGGTACTTTTAAAGATTTTCTCTTGGGCTTCCCTGGCACATCAGTGGTAAAGAATCCACCTGCCAATGCAGGAGATGCAGGTTTGGCCCCTGATTCAGGAACACCCAACATGCCATATAGCAACTAAGCTCTTGTGCTGCAACTGCTGAGCACACATTCTAGAGCCTATGCTCTGCAACAAGAGAAGCCAGTGCAATGAGAAACCCACACACCACTACTAGAGAGTCGCCCCCATTCACCACAACTGGAGAAAGCTCACCCACAGCAACAAAGACCCAGCACAGCCAAAAATAAATAAATACAATTAAAAAAAAAAAGATTTCCTCTTACGAAAAACAAAGACCAGCACAGACAAAATATATATATAAAAATTTTAAAAAAAGATTTGCTCTAATGAAAACCTCAAATATAGTCACAGTGGGGAGAATTTTACAGTAAATACATAGGTATTTACTGTAAACTAGAAACCATCTAGTTTCTATTGGCATTTGAATATACTTTCTCTTTATCATGTACCTATCCATCAGCCTATTTATCATTAACTAGTTATATTTGTTTACATTTTTTCTTTTGATGTAAAATGTGCATATAATGAATTAAACAAAACTGAAGGGTACATTTGTAGATGTTGACAAGTGCAAACATATACTTATCTCTGTGCTACTCAAACTTTTATCAAGATATCAGAAAAGTATCAAAACCACAGGCAATTCCCTCAGGTCCCCTCCCACTCAACTGTCTTCCCCTCACCTCCCTACCTCCCCAGAGGCAACCAATGTTCTGATTTTTATCTGCCATAGATTAGATTTTCCTTTTTGAGAACTTCATTTGGATGAATACTTTGTGCTCTTTTTCATAAGATTTATTTCACATAACTGAGCAACCAGAACTCGTTAACACTAAGAATGCTGAAGTATCTAGCAGGAAATACACAGATGTCTCAGTGGTAAAGAAACCACCCGCAATGCAGGAGACGTGGGATTGATCCCTGGGTCGGGAAAATCCCTGGGAGAAGAGCATAGCAACTCACTCCAGTATTCTTGACAGGAGATGGAGGAGCTGGGTGGGCTATGGTCCATGGGGTTGCAAAGAGTCAGACACAGCTGAAGTGACTGAGTAAGATGAATAGGTAGATGGATGGACAGATGTCTGGGAGATTCATCATGTTATTGCATGCAATAACAGTCCATATTTTTAATTACTAAATAGTATTTCAAGGTGTGACTAGGCCACACTTTATCAATTGTTCTGTTGATGGAAACTCAAGCTTTTTTCAGTTTAGGCCTGTTATAAAAAAGCTGTTCTGAACATCCTTGTACAAATCTTTTTGTAGACATATGTTTCCATTTTTCTTGGGTAAATTCCTAGAATTGAAATCTCTGGGTCATAGAATATTCATATTTTGAGTTTCACTGAACAACAGACTGTCAGACATTCATCAGAATTTATGCCTCAATATACTCTCACCAATAATGTAAGAGATTTCTACTTACTATCCATTGACTGGGTAGCTCTAATGCCCAAAACATGCTTTCTTAGCTTCCACTCTCAGGGGAAAGAAGAAAAATGACTAGATCCCTTTGCCTGCATTCCCTTCTTCCCCAAATCTCTCCTCCTTTATTTCCCTTCCTATCTCCCTGCTTGTCTACTTGCTCATAGGATCAGGGAGGGCATTCTTCAGCTTTTCCATGTCCTCTATACCATGTCTGGGTTCAACCAAGAGAGAGAAGCCACACAGTAGGTAAACAAGAGAAGTTTAATATAAAATTATTATTTTCAATTAAAAAGAAACTATAAGAAAAAGGAAACTCCATCTGGTACCCTCGGACTGAAGGAGAACATCTAAAGAAGGACATGGAAGGGGAACAGACTTCATGGGAGAAGGGGTGGTTTGGTCCCTGGATAGCAGAGAAACGAACTGCCTTAGCCAGGCCAGAGCTGGCCTGGAGTTTCTGGGCAAACACTTGGTGAACCTGTGGCGAGCAGGCAGGGGAACAGATGATCAGCCACCAGTAACACAGGTGTGCAGTGAGAGGCTGGGTGCCAGCAGGTCTGGGGCAGAGGCCATCAGAGCATCCAGGCTGCCCAGGGTGGTGAAGAAGAAGCCAGTGGGATCACAGATCAGGGTGTAGCTCTAGCTGATAGGCAGTTGTTTGCAGGTTGCTCAGGGTTTGGTTTCCATGTGGAAAGGATTGTGGAAATGTTAACACCAGGCCAAGACTGTAAAGTCACAGAGGGGCTGAGGGCCTCTGGCTGGGGCAGGCTCTACAGGGTGCTTCACACCCACACTGCTGACCTCAGTCCATCAGAAACTGCAGGAAGTCTCCTTCTTTTGTAATGTTCCTCCAGTGCCCTCTACTGAGAAAGCTGACCACCGTGCTCACTGTAAGGAGGAACGTTGAAAGGAATTCCATTGGCTATTACAGAGCATATATATTGAAGGGTGCATTTAGAGCCGAGAGGCAACAAATTGATAGCTGATACAATGTCCTTCTTCTCCACTCTGGGCTTGGGCTAAACCTTAATGATTAATGGGGAGTGGTACACAGAAAGATGGGCTTTCCCACTGTGGTAGGCGGTATGCAAAAGAGCTATAACAGTTCCTCCCTTCTCTGCATTCTTGTCCCTTTGCAGCTTTCACCCTTAAGTGGGGTGGTCTCTTTCCTCATTTCCTGAACCTGGGTCAGCCACATGACCTGTTTTGGCCAATAAGATATCAACAAAGACTTGAAGAGGGCTTGCACATTGGAGTGTGCTCTCTCTTACTAATGGGAACAGAAATGCCACCACAGGTACGAGCCTGATTGCCTTTCAGATAAGGAATCATGTAGAGATGGGAGCCAGCCAGCCATGAAGTCCCAGCTCGGACCATCCTTGACCATCCTACTGCAGTGAAACCAGCCCAGACCAAAAGTACCACTCAGACAATGCATAGAACAGAGAGAAACAACAAATGTTTATTGTTTTGAACATTTAAAACATGCTTGAGTATGGAACAAAAATGACACAAAAGTAACAAAACTTATATTGAGAGTTATTCCAAAAATGTATGAAAGTGAGTCACTTTGACTCTTCATGACCCCATGGACTGTAGCTTGCTAGGCTCCTCTGTTCATGGGGTTCTCTAGGCCAGAATACTGGAATGGGTAGCCATTCCAATGTCCAGGAGATCTTCCCAACCCAGGAATCAACCCCAGATCTCCTGCATTGCAGGCAGATTCTTTAATGTCTTAGCCACCAAGTAAGCCCAAGACTGTATGCTAAGATATTAATATTATATATAATAAGACACTGATATTAATTTGATTATAAGGAAAAAAAGCTTTGTTTTCCCTGAGGAACAGGTTTGTTTGTTCCTAGAGGATCATTTGTCTTATGAGATTAATTTCTCTTTTCATTGGGATATCAAGAGACACAAAGCCAACTTGTGGTTATCTTTAGCAACTGTGTTCCTTCTATTTATGTTCAAACTCTTCCCCAAGTTTTGACTCCCTAGTCTGTTCCTGTTACTGATTTATAAATCATTTTATATTTTTTCTATTTTAGTTTATATATTAATATTTGTATAAACTGTTTCAAATGATTGTTTGCAATGAGATTAGATATAAGCATGTAAGACTAACATAACCGTTTATGGATATAATGCTCAAACCATAAAAGGTATGATACTCTCCTTTGTAATAAAGGTACCGTGCTTTATTGTATGATGACTACTTTTGGCAAAAGATCAAAAAAAAATTGGTAAGGTCTACATTAGAGGCAATAATTAGCTTAAACTGAAAAGCAAACAAACAAAAAATTTCCATTTTTATTAAATTTCAAATTTTTAGGAAATTGAGAAGGATGGCTCTGGGTCATTAGCATAAATTAGAATACAAGTCCAAAACAAAACAAAATTGAGTTTTATTAAGTCTTAGACAAAGTAAAATAATCCTCTGATTTTCAAACATTCTAGTGCTTCTATTACTGCTAACCTAAGCTTGAAAGAACTTAGTTATTTATGCTTTTTAAAAAATATATAATTTTTAACCAGACATTTGGATAATGTCAAACCATTTTGCTGTGTTGATCCATTCCTTTCCCAATCAAACTGTTCTTGAAAGAAATATGAGAAAGTTAATAGAGCAAAACAAGTTACAGATCTTGAATTAACCAGAAGTGATCTTTTTAAAATGACAAGATTGCCCTTTTATGATAACAAATGTGGATCTACTATTTGAAAGTGGACGAGAATCCCAGATTTGGAGGGGGAGGCCAACCAACTGTGAAATAGGTTGTCAAAAATATAAGTCTAAAATATGATTCAACCAGAAAAAAAAAAATTCCAATTGTGTTGGAAAGTCTAGGATGTTCATTTACTTAGCAGAACAAAATCAGCTGAGCCTCAGTGGAGAAAAATTTGGAATTCCACAAATAAGTTTGCCGCAGTGGCAAATCTCCCTATAATTGGAATTCTTCAAAATATTAAACATGTAATCCAAGAGTAATCGGAAGGCAGCACATGTTTCCATAATTAGTCCATCACTTTTATTTACCTCATGTATAATACATGGCAGCCCACATCGTAAAATAAATTAACAGCTAAATGTCAAATCTCCCCTCTTATTTAGGCCATCTGCTTAGGTGTTCAGACTGATACTCACTGGCATGAGAAACTATTGAGACCAGGGAAATGTGACTACTAGAGAAGAACTACTGGCAAATGAATCAAACATCAGGACTTGTTCTTTCTGTCTTCCTCCTCCACCAGCAGGCACATCGTCAACTTCCAAAGCCTAAAGATTTTACCTATATTACTATTGTTGCAAGTCTTGACCACATTTCAGGACACAGGGAATTGAGTTAGATGTTCTGTTACAAGAATGTGATCCGCACACTATCTTCAATTATAACACTGAAGAGAGAAAGACTATCACTGCGTAAGTTCCATCCATGAACTTTTCAGGAAGGAGAATTCTGGAGGCTCCTGACCAAGCTCCCTTTCTTCACAACAACCAGGTTTACGAGTATTCCTTCTTCTCTGAAATCAATGTTGGGAACTCAGATTGGCACCCCGAGATCAGAGGGCAATCCGGAAATCTTGGTCCCAGAGAAGCCCAGGGGGCTGAAGAGCAAAAGCCAGATCCTCTGCTCCTGGGTCCTCCTTTTCCTGCCTTCTTTCTCTACTCTAGGATCCCTGCTGGTACAGCTCAGGAGAGCCAAGCCAAGAGGTTTTCACCCTTGCTACTTCCCCACCTGCCCAAGCAAGAGCAGTATCATCATTTTACCAATGAGATAAACTTAAGATTTCAAAAGCAAACAACGGTCCAACCACAATTGCTCTACATGGGGTATTGCCTCCCACTGCCGCCCATCCTCTCTCATAAACTTGGAGGCTTCTCTGAAATATTTTCAAACTTTCAATCAGGTTCATTTCAGTAAGTGCCATCATTCAGAAGGGAAAGAAGGAAAGAAAGTGACTCAAATGCCAATAATGCTGCTCCACCTGCAGAGCAGAAAGGGAAACCAGCTGGTGGGTTTCATTCCCGTGACACTGCTTTTGGGAGCAAGCCGGATCAGCATTAGTAAGAAGGCCCATGATACAACTACCTATCAGATCCGGCTTGAATTTCAACCATAATGTACATACTTTCTGAAGTTTGGGACGAATTACACAACCAGCTCATCTTCTTCCAAAGAATAATACAATAATAATTTGTTGTACTTGAACACACCTTTCATCGCCATAGCTCAAATGCTTAGATTAGTTCCCCAACTATCGCACTGTGATGTGAAAATTAATTAGCTAATGTCTGTAAAGTGCTTTCAAGATGAAAAGTGCCATATGAGTGCTAAATGCCACCTATGAATACCAATAAAGACAACCTCATAGAGAACATAATAGATCAGCAGGGGAATGAGTGAATAGCCAGCTTGAAAAAGCAAGGTAACAAAAACATAAATAAATACAGTAACCACAGAGAGCAGAGTTCCTACTTCACAGACTTCAATGGGCAAGAAAAGCAACAGACACACAAATATGGAAGCATACCTTCAGATCAGGACTACAGCAAGTGGTATACTCAAAGGACGGTCATTAGATCCACAGGACACTCTTGGGAAATTTTAGCACAATCAAAAGTTCTCAGAAGAGATGCAATTCAGTGGATATGATGGACTATTTCCTGAAGGCCACTGCCCTTGTGCATATAAATCCTTCTATCTGAGGTAGATACAGTGAGTTAGACTATTTTTATTTTACAGGTGAAGACACTGAATGTTAGAAATACCGATTTGATCAAAATTATACAGTGAGCAATCAGTGAAATAAAGCACCAGCCCAACTTAGTACCACAAACACAGTGCTCTTTACAGGATGCCATATTAGTTAATGCGCATTTTACAATTAGAAGGCATTACCAACACATTTCAAAAGATTTCAATATGTGTGTGTGATTTATCCAAAACAACCTCACTTCTAGCAACATATCCTAGGTAATTAATATGACACTCAAAGATCTAGCCGTATATATACAACCACTGAAGCATTATTTATAAAAGTGAGAAATGGAGCAACACAGATGTTTATCAGAAATGATTGAATAAACACTATCCTACCCACAAGATGGAAGACAATGTTAGGAGAACTTCCCGTGTGGGCGGTGGTAAAGAATTCTCCTGCCAATGCAGGAGATGCAAGAGATGTGAGTTTGATCCCTGGATTGGGAAGATCCACTAGAGGAGGAAATGGCAACCCACTCCAGTATTCTTGCCTGGGAAATCCTGTGGACAGAGGAGCCTGGAGGGCTACAGTCCATGGGGTCACAGAGTGGGACACAACTGAGCACGCACACACACACAGAACACAGAACTTAAAATACCACAGAAATACCTTTAATGACATAACAATTTTCACTATATATTGGTAAATGTTGTATCAGATCAGATCAGTCGCTCAGTCGTGTCTGACTCTTTGCAACCCCATGAATCGCAGCATGCCAGGCCTCCCTGTCCATCACCAACTCCCGGAGTTCACTCAGACTCACGTCCATTGAGTCAGTGATGCCATCCAGCCATCTCATCCTCTGTCATCCCCTTCTCCTCCTGCCCCCAATCCCTCCCAGCATCAGAGTCTTTTCCAGTGAGTGAACTCTTTGTATGAGGTGGCCAAAGTACTGGAGTTTCAGCTTTAGCATCATTCCTTCCAAAGAAATCCCAGGGCTGATCTCCTTCAGAATGGACTGGTTGGATCTCCTTGCAGTCCAAGGGACTCTCAAGAGTCTTCTCCAACACCACAGTTCAAAAGCATCAATTCTTCAGCGCTCAGCCTTCTTCACAGTCCAACTCTCACATCCATACATGACCACAGGAAAAACCATAGCCTTGACTAGACGAACCTTTGTTGGCAAAGTAATGTCTCTGCTTTTGAATATGCTGTCTAGGTTGGTCATAACTTTCCTTCCAAGGAGTAAGTGTCTTTTAATTTCATGGCTGCAGTCACCATCTGTAGTGATTTTGGAGCCCAGAAAAATAAAGTCTGACACTGTTTCCACTGTTTCCCCATCTATTTCCCATGAAGTGGTGGGACCGGATGCCATGATCTTCCAGAAATGTTGTATAATATCCTTTAGAAAAGACTTGATGCACATATCACAGAAAAATATCTAGAAAATTATATGACCCAACATCACAGTGGATATCCAGATGGCGGGGTTGTGATGGTTTTCATTTTTGTCTGTTGGATTATCTGACTTTCAGATTTTATTTCATTTATTTGTACCCCCAAGAATCACAAGAAAAAGCACTACTATAACCATTTAAGTCATTTGAAATCGGCACAAAGGGACTAGACTGCAGAAAGGTCAGCTCATTCAAAATGCCTCCCTATAAATGGTCTGAACAAAGGCTGCTACTAGGGAGTGAAGACAGGCTGGCTCCATCCCTCTGCCATTGTGTGTATGGAGGGATGGGGAAGTGCTGCTACCTCTTCAAGACGCTGATTTCAATTCTTTCAGATATATACCCAGGAGTGGGACTGCTGGATCACATTACAGTTCAGTTTTTAGTTTTTTGAGGAATCTCCATGCTGTTTTCCAGTATGAAATTGCCATACTGTTTTGCAGCAATTTATATTCCTACCAACAGTGCACCAGAGTTCCCTTTCTCTGCATCTTTGCCAGCATCTCTCTTGTCTTTAGATAAAAGTCATCCTAACAGGTGTGAGGTGATACCTCATTGTAATTTTGATTTGCATATTTCCCTGATGATCGGTGATGTTGAGCATCTTTTCATATGCCTGCTGTTCATACGGATGTCTTCTTTGGAAAAAATATCTCTTCAGGTCCTTTGTCCTAACTGGGCATTATTTTAGGTCACTAACTTTGTGGTAATTTGTTATGTAACAATAGAAACTAGTAGAAAATGCTATAGAAATTATTTTGTTCATTTCCCTTACTTTATCATTAAAAAAGTTGAGACCTGGGAAGTTGCAGAATTTGGAGAAAAATTGTGGCAAAGCTGGAGCTAGATTATAAGTCACAGGGGTCCACAGTCCAACGTCCTCTCCATCGCCCCCTTCCCTGTGCCCAGCAAGTGTGCAAGGATCACTTTTATCCAGCCTGGCTTAGAGTCTAAGAAGAAAGACAGATTGTCAGTTGAGGTCCCTGCTAGCACTACAATTCTAATGTATTTCTTGATTTCTAAAAAATGAACTGAAATTGATATTGAACACACAGACACTTCTCTAATTTAAAAACAATCAATAATATTTCTAACTTTCACCCAAGATTTAATATGCTGACAATACCACACAAGTCACTGCACTCTCCAATAAGTGACAATTTCAGTTTTCAATTCAGTGAAATGCAGCAAAATTTACCACATTCATATTCCCTAGGAGGTCACACATGGTAGAATCTTTTAAGGCAGGGTTCTACAATTTTCCCTAACTGAAGTGACTTAAATTATTTGAAAGTATATGGAGAAAGTTAAGAAACTTCTATAGAGAAAAACCTATAAACCTTTAAATGTCACATGTTTTTACATTGTTTCTGTGACAGAATGTCAAAGTAATATTACACATATTTAATTCGAGTCACTTATTCTGAAGGCAATGCCATCGGTTTCATTTCTAGTAATTGCCGGGACTAAGACAGACGTTAGCTCCTGCCTCTCTTGGGATTAATTAAGTGAGAATCATTAATAAATGTAGCACAATTCATGATGATGTGATGGATCACTGGAAACTCACATAAGAATGAGTAACCAAGATTGAGTTTGTTCACCTTCTAACCATAATTAAACTCAGGTACATTAAAGAAACAACCAAACCACACTGTACTAGCAAAGGGCCACTTTTAAGATGACTCATATGGTTTCACATACATTTTATAATGAAATACCTTTCTCTTGGGTAATCTCATTTGGGGGTTTGGGTTTGGTTTCCCTTCCATTTGTCTCGTTGGGACCCATAAAATCCCAAGGGGATGCTGAGAGGTGATGCTGAATGACGACTGATGTTTTTCCCGTTTACCTGCATGTTTCATTCACGAGAAGGCAAGGCCTTTACAATGCATCTACATGGTACAATTTGTTCTTCTTCAATTCCTTGCTAATTGGTTTCCACAAACAGGTCTGGTATTCACTTGACTGCACAGTTTTGTTCTGTACTGTGGAGACCTCACAGATCTTGGATTCTTTGCACTCAAGGCAAAGGGCAGCACTGTCTAATACAGCTCTTGGCAGTGATACAGACGTTCTCTGCACTGTCCAATATGGTAATCACCAGCCACACATGGCCGTTGGGAACATGGAGTGTGGCCAGTGTGACTGAAGAACCGAATTTTTTTATTTTACTGAACTTTAAATAAGCACATGTGGCTAGTGGCTACTGCATTGGATAGCACAGCCTCAGAGATTAAGGTCAGGATTAATATGGTCTCTTTAAAAGTATTTACAATCAGAAATAGAGACACAGATGTCAAGAATAAACATACAGATACCAAGGTGGAAAGCGGGGTTGGGGTGAATTTGGAGACTGGGATCGCCATACATAGACTACTGACACTATAGGTAACTAGTGATAACCTACTGCATAGCAGAGAGAACTCTACTCAGTGCTCTGTGGTGACCTAAAGGGGAAAGAAATCTAAAAAAGAGGGGATATATGTACACATATAGCTGATTCCCTGATGGCTCAGACAGTTAAGAAACTGCCTGCAATGCAGGAGACCTGGGTTGGGAAGGTTTCATTCCTGGGTTGGAAAAATCACATGAAGAAAGGAATGGCTACTGACTCCAGTATTCTTCCCTGGAGAATCCTACAGACAGAATCCTACAGAGAATCCTGTAGCCTGGCAGGCTACAGTCCATTTGGTTGCAGAGTTGGACATGACTGAATGACTAACACTTTCACTTTTCCCTTTCACAGCTGATTTACTTTGCTGTACAGTAGACGCTAAACAATATTGCAAAGCAACTACACTCCAATAAAAATAAAATAAGAATATAGCCAGGCAAGAGGTTCCCAGGTGACGCAGTGGTAAAAAATCTGCCTGCCAACGCAAGAGATACAGGAGACATGGGTTCCATCCATGGGTCAGGAAGATCCCCTGGAGGTGGAAATGGCAACATGCTCCAACAGTCTTGCCTGGAGAATTCCACGGACAGAGGAGCCTTGTGGGCTACAGTCCACGGGGTTGCAAAGAGTCAGATATGACTTGAGTGCCTGAGCACACACACAGCCAGGCAAGCTCTAGGAAGTGGAAGTGATACAGATTCTTTAGGTGTGTATTTCTTCAAGAACTTGCATTTATTCTAGCAGTCTTACTTTGGTCTTCAACACATAAGCATACATGTGATTATAACCTTTTTTTCTTATAACATTAGTTCAGTTCAGTTCAGTCACTCAGTCGTGTCTGGCTCTTTGCCACCCCATGAATTGCAGCACGCCAGGCCTCCCTGTCCATCACCGACTCCCAGAGTTCACCCAAACTCATGTCCATAGAGTCGGTGATGCCATCTAGCCATCTCATCCTCTGTCGTCCCCTTCTCCTCCTGCCCCCAATCCCTCCCAGCATCAGAGTCTTTTCCAATGAGTCAACTCTTTGCATCAGGTGGCCAAAGTATTGGAGTTTCAGCTTTAGCATCAGTCTTTCCAATGAACACCCAGGACTGATCTCCTTTAGAATGGACTGGTTGGATCTCCTTGCAGTCCAAGGGACTCTCAAGAGTCTTCTCCAACACCACAGTTCAAAAGCATCTGTTCTTCGGCACTCAGCTTTCTTCACAGTCCAACTCTCACATCCATACCTGACCACTGGAAAAACCATAGCCTTGACTAGACGGACCTTTGTTGGCATAGTAATGTCTCTGCTTTTCAATATGCTATCTAGGTTGGTCATAACTTTCCTTCCAAGGAGTAAGTGTCTTTTAATTTCATGGCTGCAGTCACCATCTGCAGTGATTTTGGAGCCCCAGAAAATAAAGTCTGACATTGTTTCCACTGTTTCCCCATCTATTTGCCATGAAATGATGGGACCAGATGCCATGATCTTCGTTTTCTGAATGTTGAGCTTTAAGCCAACTTTTTCATTCTCCTCTTTCACTTTCATCAAGAGGACTTTTCTAACATTGATAATAATAATAATAATAATGACTCCTATCACAGATCACCTGTTGAGGGACAGGTATTGTACCAGACATGATTATATAAAATCTTCTAAGAAAGGCTTCTGCATACATTGACTCACACAGATTTTTAAGGATGACAACATTTCCTCTGCAGTGACAAACAGCAACAGCCTCTACCAGCAACCCACCAATACTTACGGCACAGTTTCAAAAGCATAACAACTGAAGCCAAATAAACAAATCCACTCTGGTTTAGAAGGGGCTTCCCTGATAACTCAGTTGGTAAGGAATTCACCTGCAATGCAGGAGATCCCAGTTCAATTCCTGGGTCGGGAAGATCTACTGGAGAAGGGATAGGCTACCCATTCCTGTATTCTTGGGTTTCCCTTGAGGCTCAGCTGGTAAAGAATCTTCCTGCAATGTGGGAGACCTGGGTTTCATGCGTGGGTTGGAAAGATCCCCTAGAGAAGAGAAAGGCTACGCACTTCAGTATTCTGGCCTGGAAAATTCTATGGACTGTATAGTCCATGGTGTCGCAAAGAGTCAGACACAACTGAACAACTTTTACTCACTGGTTTAGATGTGTTATTTGCAGCATTTGATGCTTCCCTGCTATCCGTATATTTTTACCTTGCAATATGCCCTAATAATCAAAACCAGATAATGTATTAGCATTATGTTTCCCTCCATAAAAGTAGAACATGCTACGTATAATATTTCGTCATATAAAAGACATCTTCACTGCTTTCCTTCCAAGATTTGGCTCTATTGCTCTGTCAGTTTCTCCTGGTTTCTTTATAGCAAAGCACCAAAACCAATTGTGAGTACGTGAAAAAAATTTAATCTGAAAGAGAGTTGGTGCCAGATAAATCCCCAGAGACATTTTAGACCAACATGCATCCAGAAACAAATAGCTTGGTAGACAGAAAACAAGTTTCTTAGCAGAAGGGCACAGGGCTGGAGTGTTTGACAATTGGATGACATAGTGAGTAAGTCTAAGAAATCAGGGGTTACAGGATAGAGAAGACATCTGACTTTTACATGAGAAGTCTCTGGCTAACCCCAGTGCTTCATTTCAAGAGGACCCAGAACTGAGATTTTTAAGGATGACAACATTTCCTCTGCAGCGACAAACAGCAACAGCCTCTACCAGCAACCCACCAATACTTACGGCACAGTACTTTTGTATTTTGCTCCGAACTTTTTACACCCAGTAAAACAGTAAGGCGTTTATGATCAAGTGTAATTCAGCCAAGTTGGTAAAGTACTATCTTAAAGCTGAAGACTTAATAACAACCCGGGTTCAGAGACTGGCTGTCACCAGCAGGCAGAGAGCTACAGTACACAAAAACACCAGTTTGTGTGATAAAAGCTTGACAGCCTTGCCTACACACAAACCAAAGAAAATAACATGCTCGTGACAGCAACAACAGCAGCAATTTTAAACTTCTCACTGATGAAATGCACTTTGCAGTCATAATTCTTGCATAAATCTGGATGTCAATTTTTTCATGCTATAATTTTGTGATCCAGTGGATCATTGTGTAGACCTTCTACCTGCAAATGAGCTCCATAATGCAGAATGTGCAGAAATCATTGAGCTATCAGTGACATCAGGGGCTGGGCTGCTAGGATTATTAACAGATATTTTTTTCACCTGGAAGCACAGACTAAAATCAATCATTCTGATAACCAGGCATGGCATGAGCTGTCTGCACTTTCATTTCAATTGGATTAATCACATATACACAGACCTTTACCTTAAAGAAGCAATTGTTCACATTTAATCACTAAGAAACATTCAAGCATACCCTCAGACATTACTAAATTTAACCACAATTTATGCTTCCTGTTTTTAGCAAATATGTTTATGATAATACGGGTTTCTGCATTTAAATGCATTGTTTCATTCATTTTACCAATATAAAAATCGAAGCTAGGTGAAATACATTTTATATCATATATCAACTATTTGACATTTTTGAAGTTTCCATTATACTCATATGTTTTATTGAACAATTTATGCTGATGATCACAGTAAGGTAAAGTATTAGCATTATATTTTCTTCACTAAAGTAGAACATACTAGATACCAGATTTCACCATGTTACATGTCCTACTTCTTACAAACAGTTGGTTCTATTACTCTGTTAACTTCTCCTGCTTTCAATAATGCATGATAAAAAGTACCATTGTGGATATAGGATATTTTTTTAAGTCTGAAATAGAATTGGGACCAAGTAAATCTCTCTTATGATCCTCACAACAGTGTTCCAGAAGGCACATCTGCTGTTACTATAACAACAGAAAGGCAGAGTCTAAAGAGATTCATCTGTACTTGGGGCAGTCCACACACCAGGAGGATTCCTGGGCTCCTCTCTAATAAGTGGAAGGTGAATTTAAAAGAAGGAGAACTTGAAGAGGGTTTTGATGTATAAATGGGACACATGCCTGTCAGAATTGAGGAAAGGGAGAAGGACAGCTCAGGATTTACAAACTGCTTTGAGACCAAACAGCATACCTTCTATCATAGACGTCAGCTCCCTTAGGTGTTAGAAAATATCCCATTGCTGAGTTATTGTTGTTTAGTTGCTAAGTCATGTCCAACTCTTTGCAACCCCATGAACTGCAGTGCTCCAGGATTCTCTGTCTTTCACTATCTCCCTGAGTCTGATCAAATTTAAGTTCATTGAGTCAGTGATGCCATCCAACTATCTCATCTGCTGCCTGCTTCTCCTCTTGCCCTCAATCCTTCCCAGCACCAGGGTCCTTTCCAATGAGTCAGCTCTTCACATCAGGTGGCCAAAGTATTAGTGCTTCAGCTTCAGCATCAGATATGTGTACAAAGTTAAGAACTGGTCAGAGGTGACACCAGACAGAAGAAAGAATCACCCTCCAGCTGTCTGACCAAAGGAAAAACAGCATCGCCTTCAGGTGGAAGTGAAGTCACTGGCCCAGGAATCAGTCCATCTAAAACTCTGCCCTTTCCCTGCCTTAGCTTCTGCTTCATTGGCTTCTTCTGGGGTCACTGACTTCCCTGGTTGTCTTGGTCCTCTTCCCATACTATTAACAGATAGATTTCCGTTTGGGCATCCCCCAGCCTGTCTGCCATTCCAAGGAAACTCTATCAGGTTTCCCAGTTTCCATCCTGAGTCCTTTGGTTTCAGTTTCTTCCTATTTGAGCTCTAACTTGGTCTCAACCTGGAGTTTTCTGACCTCCCTGGATTGAACTTTGTCCCTTTTATGGAACAGATCATTCTCTGATTTAGCCATTGTCCAGTAGGGAAGATTAATGTCCAGCCATAAATCAACAGACACAAAAATAAAATAAATAGAAATTTCTATTAATGAAGGAAATAAACTAAACTGAAGGAAAAATGGAGTGGCAAGAACCTGCCTTTGTAGGGTGGTCACAAAGGTGTCTCAAAGGAGGTGATGTTTGCCTTGAGATGCAAGAACAGGAGAAGCATCCAGCCATAGTAATTGTATGCATAGAACCTTGCAGCACCAGAAAGGGGCTATGGTCATAGGACAGGAAAAAAAAAAAAAAGGTGGGGGGGAGCTTCTCAGTAGTGAACTCCAGGAGGAGGGTTCGGAGATAAAAGTGAGAGATGGGTATGGGTCAGATCATTTACAAGTCATAGTCCAAGAGTTTGGATTTCATTCTAAGTCTCTTGCATGGCATGTTGTTATAAGACCCAAAGAGACTTTGGGGACTCATTCCATCTGTCAGGTAGAAGGTAATTCTTTTGCTTTTTATCCATGCACCAACTTTTGTAAGTCAACTTGACTAATGTTTGTTTATAATTAGTGAGTAAGCTGCTACTTTAATATTGCCAGCCTGGAAGAGGCCCCTTCAAGGCATGTTGAATTAACTGATGTGAATAAAAACAATGAATAAAAATACCTCTCTCTTTTAATGAGAACAGCAACTTCTATTTCCCTGGGCTTTTTTAGTCCCATAAGACCTTTTAAAGCAGAGTGAACGTGTTTTGGTTCAAATGCTGGAAACATAAACTTGTCTCTTTTTCTCATTGGGTTATGTTTTGAGAGGCCATTTTAGATCAATCTTTTTGAGTACAAAAGCTTCCAGCAGCTGCGTCTAAAACATACCCAGCACCACTGCTAGAGTGGTCATTTTTCCTCTGATGCGATTCTCACATGGGACCAAAAAAGGCTGCAACCCTTTGTCTGCCACATGGACTCGTCATACTCTGGAACTGTTAACAACAAGGCCCCTGAGCTTGTGCTCTGTGACAACCTGGTTTTGCATCCTGACCTCAAAGTGAAAGGTTGGGTGAAATGTCACTTCTCTACCCTTCCATTTGTAGAGGGCTTGTAAAAAGTTTATATGGGTACTTTCTGTATCTATTCATACATTCTGTCTCTACCACCTTTCAGGTATTAGATTGCATATTTTTAATATTGCCAGTGCTCAGTCACTCAGTCATGTCTGACTCTCTGCAATCCCATGAATGGACTGCAGTCCACCAGGTTCCTCTGTCCATGAGATTCTCCAGGCCAGAACACTGGAATGAGTTGCCATTTTCTTCTCCAGAGGATCTTCCCAATCCAGGGATCAAACCCAATGCTCCTGTGACTTCTGCACTGGAGGCAGATTCTTTACCATGGAGCCATTTGGGAAGCCCTTACATATTCTAATTATTATTCACTTTACAAAGAAGCAAAGTTATGAACACTGGATTTTATTCCAGTTCTGTAACTAATCTGTCCTGTGACTAAATAAAAATTGTTCCCTAAGTGTGCTTTGTTTTTTTTTTTTTCCATGTGACTTCTGTAGATTGTTCCAGCTCTATTACTCTGTGGATCTCTATCTACAAGGACTAAAAAATAAGGCCAGTATTTATTCTGTGTGTTTGTGCCTGCTTACTCCCAGTAGGCTAAACTGCTCTTACATACAGATCCCAAAGTTCAAGTGCCCAAACAAAATAGAATTTACTTCTCTTTCATGGTCCAGCACCATGGACAGGTCCAGGACCTGGTCCAGGACAGGTATTCTAGAGCAGCTGACAGCGCTGTCCCTTCCACTGATTCAGGGACCTGGTGTAACAAATACTTGTGCTCCAAGGTCACTCTGCTAGTAACCCTTCCAGCCCATCAGAAAGAGGACAAAGTTGAAATCCAGGGCCACCTATATCCTGCTAGGTAAATACAGCCAAAGTGATACATACCTCTCCTTCTTTCATTCCTCTGGCAAGAGCTTAAATACATGGCCACACCTAGCTGTAAGTGAGGCTAGACTTACAGCCCCAGGCTGGATTCAGATAGAAGTCCATTGCTAAGAGGAGGATAATGGATTGGGTGAACAAACTGTAGTATCTACCACTTGCCCAATACCTGTAAGGTGCTTCAAACTCTGTAAAGCTTTCCATCTACTGAATTCTTACCACAGCTTTGTAAGATAGTTAAGATCTCCATGCTACACAGGTGAAACTATGTCCCAGAGAGATTAAGCAGAATATAGGAGGTCTCATAATTAAGAGCTGATCTAAGCTTCAGTTTCAGGCCTACTGGTCAGTACTTTCTCTGTTATAAATACTAAATTGAAATATTTGCATAGGAAGTAATCATTAGCATAAATCTGCATGAATATGATGAAGTTTGAAGAACAAAGGGGCTTTATTATGAACAGCAATGGGAGACGCTAAAGCCTGCCATAGACTCCTGTTTAATCCTCCAGTGTTAAGAGGTCTCTGGGTAAACTGGGGAGAATTCTCAAAAGTGATCTTTTTTAAAAAACACTGATAAGCAGTTTGTAACTGAGGCACGTACTCATTTTACTCTCACCCTCAGTCTACAAAATGTGTAAGGACAGAGGACTTGGCAAGAAACACCCTGGTTGGAAGTAAATCATTGAAGAAGGCCAAAATCTAAGAAATATTAAATATAAAAGATATATATGGTCATCTCACACAGAGAAGTCTTTCTGTAGTACCAGTAGATTTGCAGATCACTGGAGAAAACAGTATATACCTCCCTATACCTAACCGTCACAGGCACTCACAAATCATTTGCTGCTTCAACTATTTTATGCTTGCTATGAAAATCCAACCATAAACTGTCAATAAAACAACCTCATGCCTTTTGAAGGAACAGTCAAGCAATCCCTCAGCACAACATTGAAACACTATACCTGGGTTTTTCCTTAGTTCAAGCCAAATTTCTATAAAAATAAAGAATCCCTAAGGAGTGCATTAGGTTTAATTATTACTAGTTTCAGTCTTCAAAAAGAATTGAAATAGTAATATTTCAGGATGATTTCTCTCCCAACTCTAACCCTATTTACATTAATATGACTTCACAGTTTAGAAGCAGAGGCACCCTTTCTCACAAATCTGTTCAAAATTGGTCATTTTTTAAAGGGATGGTAGTTTTATGGATGATCAACTCTATATAAGAAAGGTTGTGATGGGTCTCAGAGCTTGGCTGTCATTCATAAAGCATTCAAGATGAACTCTCAGAGAAGGGATATCAGTCAAGCTCACCAAGTCAGTTATAATGTTCCAGATGTAACAAGGTAAAGTGTTATTTCACACAGCAAGTTAATACAGCTCTGTGGCACCCTTTCTGAGCAGAGCTGGAAAACTTATCAATGGATATGATTCCTTAAGGAGAATTTTCAGAATTATGCCACCCTCCATCCTATTAGGACAAAGCTCTTGGCTAAGTCTTCTGGATACTTCCTCCTAATTCGTCTTTATTCTAGATACCCCTGGGCCTCACAGAGACAGCGCTGGCCACCTTTTGTCATTATTTAAGGGAAGCTGGGAATTCCACCAAATTGTACTATCATGGCCTTTAAAAACTCTAACAATAACCAACTTCCTTTAGCAATTTTGAGTGCTGTTTTGTTTTCATATCCAGGCCTGTCATCATTGAGTTATATTTATTGGACACTTTTGTGTTTATAACATTGAATTCAGTAGATAACAGACTAGAACAAGGACAGAAGTAGAGGATTTTTACAAACTAGAGAAAAGAATCTAAATCTTTCTTAAAAGCTAATAGCGTTTTATAAATGCAGTTCATCCAAATGCTAATTTCTCTGGTCTTTTGTTTACACAAGAAAGCTCCAGGCAGGTTTATGGTGTCGCATTTATCAGACAGTAGAATATAAGCAAATCCCATTACACCCGAATTCAGCCACCCCAATGAACCAAAATATGGATTATGGTATCTTTTACACTGCAATTTCTACTTAAAAACAAAAATGTAATTTTAATGCTCAGCAAAATACAAAAGAAGAGCAAACTGTTTTTCTCACGATTACTGCTTTGGTTTTCATTGTCTGAGCCCTCAGGCTCATCAGTAACTATGTAAGAAGGAAAAA
Organism: Bos javanicus; assembly: GCF_032452875.1. Taxonomy (NCBI): domain Eukaryota; kingdom Metazoa; phylum Chordata; class Mammalia; order Artiodactyla; family Bovidae; genus Bos; species Bos javanicus. The sequence continues at coordinate 62,039,975 of NC_083872.1, read as the reverse complement.
AAAAAATTAAAACATGATCACAAAATGACTCAAAGCCCAGGAAGTGTAGTTACTGGTGTTAAGCACCCGTCTTTAGAAACTCAGACCATTCAGCATTCTCTCAAAATTCTGCAGGTTCTCAAATGGTTCCATCCTTATGTAGCTTAGAAAATGCCCTTTCTTTGTCATAACATCCACTACTGTTTTTGTTTTTTTTTATAACACCCAGCTCCTTTATTCTTCCCAAGGGAAAAGCAAAACCTTATCTTCAGTTTCAGGACAGACCAAGTTCTTGGAGACGGTGTCAGAAAGGAACAGTACCCATAATTATTGTAGTTGTTTAGGGACTTTACGACAGAGAAGGCGATAGCACCCCACTCCAGTACTCTTGCCTGGAAAATCCCATGGACGGAGGAGCCTGGTGGGCTGCAGTCCATGGGGTCGCTAAGAGTCGGACACGACTGAGCGACTTCACTTTCACTTTTCACTTTCATGCATTGGAGAAGGAAATGGCAACCCACTCCAGTGTTCTTGCCTGGAGAATCCCAGGGATAGGGGAGCCTGGTGGGCTGCCGTCTATGGGGTTACACAGAGTCAGACACGACTGAAGGGACTTAGCAGCAGCAGCAGCAGGGACTTTATGAACAGTCAAAGACCAAGGATACAATTTTTCCACTGCGGTAATCTGGGCAGGTATGTTAAAAACTTACCCACAGCAACTTCAACTGAAGGAGTGACCCTTTCAAACTTAAACGCCACAAGGAGAGGGTATTGCTGAATAGAAAGTTTCACCCTTTAAAATAGAAAAACCTAGTTCTGAACAATCATCTCTTTCTGGTCTCTTTTTCTTAATGTTATCTATTCATTAGCGCTTTTCCCACTCTTATATAAATTACATTACCCTTTTTGCTAGAGGTTGCAGTTCCAAAAGATCTCAGGGTGAATTATAAGAGCACACACTCAACCATCAGCTTATCATTCACTAGTTATTGCATGGGTAACAGATTCTACACATTCACAATCTTAGGGTTTGAGCATGACCAATACATAGCAGCCTTCTTCCTCACCCAGTTCTGATCCAATTGAGAAATAAGATCAAAGAGTAATACATTAAGATCAAATTTTGTGGTTTTTTTTCCTGATAAAGTTGCTAAAAGAGTCTGTGTCTAACATGCAGACAAGAGGGTTTCTTAATGCCAAATACCAGGTTTAAGGAGGTTTATTAACCAGACACAGGGGGCTCCAAATGATCACAGCCCTCTCCTGTGAATTGCAAAGCTCCCCACCTGGCCATGAGCAATCCAGAGTACAAACTCACAAACCAGAGTTAGATAAGAGAAAGTGGAGAGGAACGGATACAGTTCTGTACATCCAATTGGTGTTCAGTCGCTTAGTTGTGTCTGAATCTGGGACCCCACAGACAACAGCACACTAGGCCTCCCTGTCCTTCACCAACTCCCGAAGCTTGCTCAAACTCATATCCATTGAGTTGTTGATGCCATTCAGCCATCTTGTCCTCTGTCATCCCCTTCTCCTCCTGCCCTCAATCTTTCCCAGTATCATGGTCTTTTCTAAAGAGTCAGTTCTTCACATCAGGTGGCCAAAGTATAGGAGCTTATTCAGCTTCAGCATCAGTCTTGCCAATGAATTTTCAGGACTGATTTCCTTTAGGATTGACTGGTTTGACTTGCTTGCTGTCCAAGGGACTCTCAAGTGTCTTCTCCAACACCACAATTCAAAAGCATCAATTCTTCAGTGCTCAGCTTTCTTTATGGTCCAATTCTCACATCCATACATGACTACTGGAAAAACCATAGCTTTGACTATATGGACCTTTGTTGGCAAACTAGTATCTCTGTTTTTTAATATGCTTCTACATTTGTCATAGCTTTTAATTTCATGGCTGTAGTCACCATCTACAGTGATTTTGGATGTGCACCATCTGCACATCCAGTCCAACTCCTTATTCCCAAATCCTATCAAATCAGGCAAGTGACCCCTTTCCCCCAGGTGAGTGAGGGGCTGAAACAGGGCCGGGGATGTTACTCTAGCAACACCCCTTCAAGTGGACAGAAGTATGGAGGAGGACATAGTGCCTCCAACTCTCCACAACATGCCCAAGGGGTTTACCCTCTTAGACACTACTCTTCATTGCTAACCAGGGCTGTGTGTCTCTCCCTGGAAGAAAGAGATGTCACTGTCAGGACGTGGGACTCCTTCACCCCCAGCACTCTCTGCCAGATACTCCTTGCACCACTGACCCCAGAAGTCTCCAAAGTGGGAAGAGCCATACACCAATGACCCACACCTGCTATTGCCCCAGGTTCCACATCGCTCACCCTCTCACTTCAGGACTACTTTGCTGGCCACGCTATTTAAACTTGTAGGTGCTCAGTCATCTCAGAGCCACTTACCTACCCAACCTTCTTCCCTGCTTTTATTTTACTCCAAAGCACTGATTGGTGTTTGACATGTCACTTTGTAATTATAAAAAAACATATTTGCTGGTGGCTATCTCCCCAGCTGCAGTGAAAGCTCTTTGAGTGCCAGGCTTTGGAACTGCTTCGGTTAATGCCAAATTTCCAGTGCCGAGAACAGTGTATTTGGAAGCTAGTAGACACTAGTTAATATTTGCAGGAAGAAAGAATGAATAGATCAGTCCCTCGGCCAGGCACAAAGCACCGCAAGCTGCTGGAACCTACTAGCCAAGACTGCTACGAGTCCATCCTCCTCCCCAAAGCTGAAATCCATCTGTCCTAGCCACTCCATCTTCGCAAACCTAATCCTCTTTATTTCTCCCTCAATATTCCCTGCCTGTGCACCAGATGTCAATACTCCTAATGGAATTATCTCCCCAAACTTTAAAACTTTTGTTTAGAGGAGCAGGACAGAATGTATGGCCTTTCGAGACAGGACTTCACAGAGAGAGAGGGGAAGGGGTATAGCTATATGTGACCATTTCTTTACCCAAATTTTCTTGGTTAAGTTGTTTATCCCCCATGCTTAACTATATTCTAAGATGCAAAGTCTAAAAGTATTACATGAATGGATTTCCACCCACATGGGAGGAAGCATCAGATGGGGGGAATACATTTCCCCAAACCAAAGATGTTATTTATAGTCCAGAGAGTTTCTGAAAATAAACTTTATAACTGTTATAACTGTATAAAGTTTATCAATGTTATTTATGGCCTAGAGAGTTTAGAGAAAGAAACTCTTATTAAGAAAAATAACTTATGTAATATAAGTTAAAGTGTCATGGGAACATAAATGAGGAAGTAACCAGTTCTGTTTAGTTTCTTTATATCTGCCAGTGTGTTGTAAACTCAGGCTCTTTTTTTGTAACAGTGGATAAGGAACTACTAACGTATGTATTTGTCCTAAAGTAATTCCTTAATTTTGTACAGCCCTTTATCCATTTGCAAAGTAATCTCTTACGTATCATCTCATTTAATCTTCATCTCCCCACTTGCCATTTAGGAATGTGCATAGCTTCACATATATGCATGGGCA